>NC_081295.1:153540434-153848152 GCF_030435805.1 Mustela lutreola
TCTTAATACACTGAACCATTTTTGTTGGTTGATAGACAGTGGAAGAGAAGCTGTTTGAAGTAATGCTTAAGTATTTCTGCATGCTGATGTATGAAGGAAAGAATGGGTCAGTCATGTAATTTTCTCTGGCTTCTTTGCTGTCTGAGGCTACAAATACCTGTACTGTTTTCTTGGGCATTGTTTAAAATAGTTTTACTATTTGTTATGTAATTCATACAGAAGAGTATAGGGGAGGCGGGTGGGGGGTTGGGTGAGTCGGTGATAGGTATTGAGGAGGGCACGAATTGCATGGAGCACTGGGTGTTACACACAAACAAGGAATCTTGGAATGCTGCATCAAGAACTAATGATGTGCAATATGGTAAGCAACATAACAATAAAAAATAAAAAGAAAAGAAAATATGTGAACTATGAAGTACATCAATGACATCTAAAACACCTTTAAATATACATAAAAACCTGTTCCTGGATTTAAACTAGAATATTACCCATATAAAGAGCTGTTCCTAATATTATACTTAATTTTATAGTTCATATTATATGTAACCAATCCCTTGTTATTTAACAATATCCAAGTATTTAAAAATTCCTATTATTATTCCTTCCTTGATGAAAGTTTAATTTTATGGTAGTTAAGTTATATCTTAATAAATTTATTAAGAAATAAGACATGAGAAATAAAGTTAAATCCAAGGTTATTAATAATTTTGTTGAATTATCCATATCTTTATCAAGTTTTTATACACAAGACCTATGACTAATGGACAACTATAATGCTGGGTTCCTTAACTTATCCCTAGGTTTGATAAATTTTTGCTTTACATATTTTAAAGATATTTTCAGGTACATATATTTTTCTGGTGTGTGGAATATTTCATCATATGGTGATAATATGCTCTACTGTAAAACTATTTTGCCTTAAAGTCTACCTTTTCTGATAGAAATACCGTTCTCTTGATTTTCTTTTGGCTAGCACTATCCATACTTTTTCCATATTTTTCAATAATACTGTGGCATTATATTTTTAATGTGTTTCTTATAACTGACATAGAGGGGAGTTATTTTTTAATCTAATCTCTGTCCTAAAATATACATATATATTTCAGTCATCAGTTTAAATATATTTAAGTTGTTAAATAATTTTATATATGTTAATAACACAATATATCTGTTATATATACAAATATTTGTATATATATAAATGTATTTAACATACTTAAATATATTTAAGTATATTTTATAAATATATAAACATATTATTAATATATTCTAATATATCATTAATAGATATCACATAAAATCATATATCATATATTAAATGTAAAGTGTATTTATATATAACATATTAACAATATTATTATATATTGATATACACTATTTTATATTTTAATATATTATAGTATAATAATGTATTATATACTATTATATATCATATATTTTATATAATATTAATATGTTATATATTATTAGATATATAAATAATAAATGTAATTAGAATATCGGTTTTCTTTGTGTTTTCCTTCTAGACTGTTTTTTTCTTTTCTTTTTTCTCTCTCTTTTTAAAAAAATTTTTTAAAGAATTTTTTTTAAGGTTTTATTTATTCATTTAACAGAGAAGGAGATTACAAAGTAGGGAGAGCAGCACGTAGAGTGGGAAGAAGCAGCAGGCTCTCTGCTGAGCCAGGAGCCAGACCTGGGACTCGATCCCTGGACCCTAGGATCATGATCTGAGCTGAAAGCAGCCGCCTAACAAACTGAGCCACCCAGGTGTCCCTCTCTCTCTTCTTTTGCTTAGATTTTCTTAATGTCTTCTCCTCCACTAATTTATCAAATAAACAATCTACCTCTAGTCATTTACTTCTTATTTTTGAAAGTTTACTAAACTTCTTTAGCCATACATACTTCTCAGAGTCTATAATTAATCCAATGAACAACCTCACCCCACCACTCCCACCATGAGAAAATATAGGGAGTCTGGGGCACTTATGATCATCCACCTGTCAATTTAAATGCCATTGCCATCTATTTAACTCACTCATGGGAGGGAACCTACTGAACATTATTGTATCAGCAGTTCTTGCTTAGTTTAGCATACATTTCTACTATTTATTTGTGCATTGTCCCTCGGATTTTATTCCCCCTGTCCTAGGTCAAGGTCATTTTTATTCCTGTTAAAGTACTTCCTTTGAAAGCAAGTTTTGGAAAGGCATTCGCTGGTAACCTGTTTATTTTCATTTCCTTAAAACGGCCTTATTTTGTTATGTTGCTTGGAAGACAATACACAGAGTATTCCTATTTCTGAACATAAAGTCAATACTAAGTTTATTCATCTGTTTTCCCTTAATGAAATAGCTGTGGGAATTCGCTTTTGCTATCTCCTCTGCTAGCTGCTTTTAATTTTATATACCAAACTTGCGTGCATTTAATATATTGGTGATTTCATAAAATGACTCCCCTGCTATAAAATACCTAATTTATAACACAAGGAGGTAATTTTGGTAGTCAGTTCTTATTAAAATTCTAATTTTAAATTAAATATTTAAAATTTAAAGATTTTATTTATTTATCAGACAGAGCAATAGAGAGAGATCTCAAGTAGGCAGAGTGGTAGGCAGAGGGAAAGGGAGAAGCAGGTTCCCCGCTGAGCAGGAAGCCTGACACGGGTCTCGATCTAGGACCCTGAGTTCGTGATCTGAGCTGAAGGCAGCCGCATGACTGACTGAGCCACCGCAGGCACCCTTCAATTCTTATTTTTAAATAAAATGAGTATTTTGACAAATAGAAATGTGTAGATAAAATGTCTCTCATCCTGGATTTCTGATATTGTAATATTTATTATTTTATCACCTTATTGAAAGAAAATTAACTGACCAATGTATAACATAAGCGATGTGTCTTTTGGAAAGAAAAATCAGTACTAATTGTAGTCTTAACTATGAAGCCCTGAGATGGTTCCTCATCTTACACACAGTTTCTTTTATTTGCTTTTCCATGTATGCACAAAAACTTTAAGAGTTCATCATAAAACACCTAAGGATTATTTGAGACTGAAACAGATAATCAGTTATAGATGATAGAAGCGGGTGTCTGCTAAGTGAACAGTGTGATGATTCTTCCTTCCTTGAGTTCAGGACCACTTGATCTTTTTTCTTCACAGAATTTTTTTTTTTTATTATCAAGATTATTATTGGTAATTGAAACAAAATGTTCACTATAGATGTGTAGTCAAGAGAATTTTTATAAGTCTTTAAGCTCAAAACTTCAGTCAGGTGAAACCAGGAAAACTTTGAGTTAAATAAATAATTTCACTCTTTTGTATTTTTTTCTCTGTGATAAATTAATGGCTCCCAACCTCCTCCCTCTCACTGTACAAAGTAGAAGTCTGGAAGGGATGATAGAAATTACGCAGTCTACACCTCTCATTCTTTGGGAAGGAGAGTAGTCCGGGGTTGGCGATGCAAATGAGCATGAGGTAGCAAACCCCCTTAACTTGTTGGTGGGTCATGAAGAGAACCCATTTTTTTTCTTAACACAGACTTGCTTTTCCTTCAGGAGCCACAAAAATACCAACATTTTCAGCTTATGGATGGATGACAATGAGCTAACATTTATCATGCCACTGAATTCTCAGACTACTCCTATGAGATATTTACTATGGCTCTCCTGATTCTAGAGGCAAACACACTGAGGCACAGAAGGGTTAATGAAGTAACTCCACCACAGCCCCCCAGTTGGTGGAGGTCATCACCACAAACCCATCAGTCAAAGTCAGGAAGCACCCCTCAACCAACACCCAATGTTGCTACTTTATGTATCACTGGGTCAAATGGAAAGCTAATTTTGTAGACAATTCTTGGTGTTAAGTCAGGTAAGATTTGCTTTATGCTGAATTTTTTCTTCCCCTGGTTGTTAGTGAAGGAACATAAAGAGGTCAAAGTGAGCTTTTAGATACCCCCTGTTTTGGAAAAGTCCTAAGAAAAAATTTAGATGGAAGCTGAGATTTCATCCAGTTGGCTGGGTTGAAAAAAACCAAAAAAACAAAAAACAAAGAAACCTAACTATTTTACAATACATCTCAGGGATGAGATTCAGCTGGAAATACACAAACGTGGGCCAAAAAAAAAGTGATAAAAAATAAGTAAGATAAACAGAGAACTCTGCACACAAAAAAAGCCCCCTTGGGAGATAGAAGAATTCAGCCACTGTGGTCATCTGACTTCAAAGTTACCCCCACTTTACTCCTTAAATATCATCTGATCTGAGCTGAGGAGTTTTACTCACATTTACTTCCAAATCACTGAAAGGAGGCACTACATGTTTCAGGGATTTTTAGAAATTACACTGCGTGCTGGATTCTTATCAAAGAACATGTTGAAATATTTTGGTGATTCGGAGAGGTGATGAGTCTTAAATCTGTTTTAACTGTATTTGCTGAAGTTGTACAGTAGAAGGCACTACATTTTAATAAAGCACCAGAGAAACAGCACTGAATTGGGGGTAAAAAACAAGTGAATTCTACCATTATCTCTGTCCATAACCACTGTCTTGGGCAAATTATAGGAAAATACTAAAGGTATTTGGCTTGAACAGCAGTCTCAAACTAGGGACCAAATCAGACCTACCCACAAAGTTGCTTAATTTGGGCAGGGTAGCTTTTTATTTTTATTTTTTAGAGATTTTATTTATTTGAGAGAAAGAGAGAGTGAGTGAGGGAGAGAGAGAGCATGAGTGGGAGAAGGGGCAGAGGGAGAGAGAGAGGCAGCCTCCCCACTGGGCAGGGAGCCTGAAGTGGGGCTTGATCCCAGGACCCTGAGATCATGACCCAAGCTGAAGGCAGGTGCCTAACTGACTGAGCCACCCAAGCATCCCCAGAGTAGCTGTTTAAAAATGAAGTGTGATTTGTGGTCAGGAAGACCTATGAGCACTAACTTCCAAGTGGTTGGTACTTTCCACCACTGTTGGCCCCAGATGGTATGTGGATTTCCCAACTCCTGTTTGGTGTGAAACCAGTTCCAAAGGATGATAATGCAGGTACTGAACCTCTGAGAAATTGTAGAAGAGATCCACTCTGAATCAAACACAACCACTACAATTAATGAGGTCGATGAACTCATTCTTCTTCCCTCCCAATAACTGTGCCCACTGCCTGGAAATGTCCACATGACATCCTCTGTGAGTAGAGGACACTTCTCTGCCTCCTATGTTGGAACCCCGGGCGTATGACCAGCCTTCCCAGTTAGAATGCGATAGTAGTGATGGTGTGCTGACTCTCAGCCTTGGCTTCAGGAAGACTTGTGGGGTTTTGCTTGCTCTCTGGTACCTCTGTCATTACGATGACAGCAGGATGACTGGTCTAATCACTAGTCTTAGAAGGAGGAAACTCACGAATGATGACGTCTTATTAGGCATGTGCATTTTAAAAGTATTCCCATGTTCAAATTCAACAGAAATCAAAATTGTAAATTAAATCCCTGAAAGATTCCCCTCAGGTTGCATATCAAACTAGGAATTAAAAAGTACTATATGCCCAGTGTCCTTAGTTTGGGGGGTGGCACCGTAAGGATACAGCGTTCATACACATTTTGGTAGGGTTGTCGATTCCCTCCAACACACTGGAAAACAATTTGGAATCCACTATCAAAAGCATCAAAATACTCATAAGACTTTTTTACTTAGTAATTCTACATTGATGAATTTTTCCTAAAACAGACTTGTACAGACCTAAGTTGACAGCTCATCACCATAGCTTTGTTTATAATGGTAAAACATCAAAATCACGGTAAATAATTGAATTTAAATGATGACCCCAAAACATAACTGAATTCTATAAAAGGCATTAGGAATACTGTATATGTACTGACTTAGAAAGAGGTAGAAAAATAATTAGTTAAATTGGGGGAACCAGGTGCTGGGTATTAAGGAGGGTGTGTATTGCATGGAGCACTGGGTGTAGTCCAAAAAACAATGAATACTGTTATGCTGAAAAGAAATTAAAATAATAATAATAATAATAAATTGCAAGGGAAAGAATGTTACAGAACAATATCTAGAATATTCTCTCTCTTTTGTAAAACTATGCAAATACATTTTATGTAAAAGTTAAAAATCTATACCATAAATGTGAAACAAGTAATATAAATTTTATCATTTAGACCTATCCACACTTGGTAGCTTTTTAAAGTATGTATTATTTATGTCATTAAAAATCAAATAACAAAGGCACACCCTTGCTTTCCACAGCTGATTCAATGTTTTAGAATATCTAAAGAACTGATCAACCCGTTCTTTAACTGTAAATGGAATATTGCATTTTATTCCTACCTTCCTTCCTGGATCCAGCGTCTCTCCTCCTTTGGGGCTGCTTCTACTCCTGATTCTTGACATGAACAGTCAAAGGATCCTTGGGTTTGGGTTTTCCTTCTAATCTCCATTGCTAAAATATAAAAAGGTGAAAAAGACAATGGGGATTTTTAAAATTCACCGTTATAATCACAATACAAGTTTTCTCTATTTTCTTTTTCTAAATACTCATATTTCAACTTTTCTTAAGTTATCTCTATTAGTCTTATAATAATTTCATTGCCTATAAAGGAGAGACTTAGAAATATCATAAATTCAGCAATAATCATTTGGTAGTTTTAATCATGAGACTACTACTCACTTCAAAAAATGGCTGTGTTGGTAGCTCCTAATGTGGCAGAAGCCCACAGAATTAGAGGAAAAATGAATGTCAGTTATTTATTGAGTATTGAGCTCTCTTATTGACTATTTCTAACATTAAGAAATGAAAGTTGGGGCGCCTGGGTGACTCAGTGGGTTAAGCCTCTGCCTTCAGCTTAGGTCATGATCCCAGGGTTCTGGGATCGAGCCCCACATCGGGCTCTCTGCTCAGAAGGGAACTTGCTTCCCCACCCCCCTCTGCCTGTCTCTCCGTCTACTTGTGATCTCTGTCTGTCAAATAAATAAATAAACAATCTTAAAAAAAAAAAAGAAATGAAAGTATATATTCTGACTTTGCTAATGACCTTGAAATTTTGGAAATTAATTTCATGATTGTATTTGGCTTTCTAGTAAGTGGCATTGAGACAAAAGTTTTTAGCATCATCTAGTCCAACCACTGGAAAGAATCTTAGGTTAGAAGACAAGGGCAAATCCAACTTGAGGTCATGTCTGCTGTGAAATGTAATCACTGTCTAATCTGTAATAACTACAACTGTATGCCCATTCCCTTAGTGCTTTGCTAAATATAGAATTTTACTGATTTTGATTTTTTAAATAATAATCTTCATCAGCTTACCTTCTATTTGAAAGTATTTGTACTTTCTTCCATCACTCAACTGACAAAAGTCACTGGGCTCAGAAACAGTCCCTCACTCTATTTTCATCAATCAAAGTACAGATTGAATCTGGGGTTTCTCTAATGGCTTTAATTTTTATTTTTTCTGTAGTTCTCAGGAGAAAATAAACTTCAAATGTTTAATAGAATAATTATAAAGAAATTTAAAAATAGTGATTTCTGAGTCTCTTTAAGAATATCCTTATTTCTGGGGCACCTGCGTGGCTCAGTCAGTTGAGTGTCCCAATTCTTGGCTTTGGCTCACGTCACAATCTCAGGGTTGTAAGATCAAGCCCCTCATCAGGCTCCACGAGAGTCTGCTTGAGATTCTTTCCCCTCTGCCTCTCCTCTTTCTCTCTCTCTCAAATAAATAAAGTCATTTTTAAAAAAGTATATCATTATTTCCCTTTTTTAAATCACCAAAATAAATACATAGGAAAATACACACAGGAATAAAAGCCATTTTAAGGAGCCAGACGGGCCTCTAATACTTAATAACAGAGATGTTAGGATTTATCTATGGAATTCAAACTTCATTATGTCTTTACAGGAATCTAAGTTTAAGCTAAGAGCATAAATGCATTTAATATTTTTCCAAGAAGGTCTTGGGAAATATGAACCAGATAGTTTAAGAGAGCATCAGCTCTAACTAGACATTCACGTGTTTCTCCACAGAAAGGGACTTTATCCCCTCTCAAGCTGAACTGAAGTTATAAATTGAATTATTTTATTTTGCCAATGAAAAAGTAATTATATACTCATTCTAGTTATATCATGATCACCATTTAAATAGCTGTATGGCTTTTGAGTTATTAACATCTGCAATTCCACGAGACCAACCAGGAAAGGGGTTTCAATAGAAACTCAAGTATTCATTCACTCAGATATTCATTTATTCTGTCCTCATTCAATAGTCATTTTAGAGTACGTGTTCATGACAGACCCTGGAGGTACAAGAAAGGCATTGTGTCTGCCTTTTCAAGACTTACCTACTGATAGGAAAACCCAATCCTGAAGACAACAGTCAAAAGGTATAAATGGTGGGAGTCAAATGGTGTCGTGGGCCCCCCGTAGAGGGGCAATTGTCTCACTGTACAAGGGCAGTTTCCCAGAAACACCTGGGTTAAGACCTGAGGTACGAATGGTTATAAGTAGTGCCAAAAAATGAACAGGGGGGCGCCTGGGTGGCTCAGTGGGTTAAGCCACTACTTTCAGCTCAGGTCATGATCTCAGGGTCCTGGGATCGAGTCCCACATCAGGCTCTCTGCTCAGCAGGGGGCCTGCTTCCCTTCCTCTCTCTCTGCCTGCTTGTGATCTCTCTCTGTCAAATAAATAAATAAAATCTTTAAAAAAAAATGAACAGGGGCTCTTACGAACTCTTCTGAAGCAATGAGCCTTGTATGGACAAGCACAGTCTAAGTGAAGAGAATCGCACGGTGTACACTCACAAACACATGGGCAGAATGCGTACCATCCACGTGAGGCAAAAGTAAGGGGAAAGGTGATTTTTTAAGATATACCAACTCTACCTTTTCTCCCCTTCAATCTATACCTTAAACGACTGTTGACTCTGGAGGTTCATGCCCAATCTTCGAAGTTAGTAGGGGAACCTTCTGGTTAGTAGGGGAACAATACTGGCAGTTTTCTGAAAGGCAAATTGTCAATATTCAAGCTGTCTATATATCTGGTCCAGGATGTCCATTCTAGGAAGTAATCTTCAACAGATGTTTACATATGAACAGAAATTTATGCTCAGCAACAGCAAATGTTGGGAGGAAACTCAACAATGGGGGGGATAAAAATACATAATATACAATATTAAAAATGCTATGCTCAGAAAACTCATGGAAATAGTAATAATAATAAAAATCCAAAGTAGAATAAGACAAATCTTTTCTACAATGATTCTGTATTATTTAAATAGTAAGAAAAATAACACAATCTGTCTTTTAAATTTTTTTTTTTTAAACCTATATACCATTTGTGTCAGATCCTTCTGTACGTTTGGGAGCTATGTCTACCTCCCTAATATCCTAATCTATCAAAGTTCTTTAATTTATAGCCTCTCATTGAGTCCACTTCACAAGCTTGAGGGGGAAAAAATGGCTATACTGATATTTCCTAAAGTGGTAGAAATCTGTAGAATTAAGGAAAAAAGGAAATGTTGACGATGTATTGAGTGAATCTCTGGAACATAGAAAGCTTAGCAGTCTACATCGATTATCTTGTTTAATCCCTTGCAACAACAACAGTACCATGAGCAAGGTGGTATTATCCTCTTTTTATATTGGACAGTCTGAGGTTCAGAGACATCAAGCAATTCTCCCAAGGTAACACAGTGTGTGTGTGATGGGGCTGGAAGCCAAAAGCAGCCTGAGCTATTCCAAAGTGTGCACCATGATGATGGTGATCTTGGTTGTGCAGGAATTGAGGTTCTTAATTACAAGGAAATAGAGTGACTACATCCCACATGGAAGATGTATGAATCACACAGAGATGTATCAATCATACAGAGATGTATCATGACACACAGATGTATCATACATTGATCATAGATGTACCAACGAGAGTTGCTGCTGATTTTCAAGTTCATGTGTTCCCACGCTACAGCTCATGGTTTTTGCCCACTAGGTTACATCTATATGCTCCAGACACAAAGTCTTTTCAGTTACCAGCAATAGACGGATTTTCCAAAATTAAGTAAAGTGCAAGGGAAAGCCTGAGCGTAACAATGTTCCTGGTGATTTCCCTATCAGCTTTTCTACTCCATAGCTTGAACAAATAAATACGCTCTGTGGTTGGTTTGGCCTGAAGATCTGAAAGCCTGATTTCCTCCATTTAGACTGAGTGCAAGCCCTTGCCTCCTTTCTTCTTTAGAGTTTCTCTGTACCATCTCCCTGGGCGACAAGATGGTCCCATCATGGGCTCTGGCTCTGCCTCGCCTCAGATTCTTGGTCAGACATTAGCAATTTAAAACATACACCTGGTCTGGTTTGGGAACACAGAAGTCAAAATATATTTTAAACAAATAAAAACTCACATGGTATCCTCTGTAGTTAATTAGAAATGAAGCAGCAACGGACATTATCTACCACTCTCTCAAGTGTCTTCTTATCCAGTTTACATGGAAAACAAAGCTTTTGCATAGAAAGCTAACAAGAACATGCTCTACCTGATAAATAAAAATAATGAGTTTCCTCTGCTCATTGAAACCGGGCCATCCACAACTAAATCATCGCTGAGGTGGAAACCAATCACCACTCAGTCTACATTAATGTCATGATATTATAATTGTGATTCACTCAGTGGTCTTCTGCAGACAGCAATTCTTATAAATAAGCCCCCTCATTCAGAATGCCACAGAATGTGCTCAGATGACTGGCAGAGGCAACATAAATATTGATCATCATCATAATTGTAATTTATATTGGCATAATGTCCTCCTTACAAAGCATTTAAATGGCTGTGAATATTTTCTTCAAATTTGTCCTAATTCAAATACATATGTGACTGGTATTTATCTCTGCCATGATATGAAAAATAAATTAAGACTATAATCACGATTTGTTTTGTGGAGTAAGATGATTTCTAGTTTACTTAGAAAAATAAACTGATTTTTTTAAAATCCAGAAATATACATTAATAGATAAGGACTTGTTTCAGCAGAGCCACAGCACAACACCATACCCAAGAAAATTACCAACCCTAACTTAGCATCATCTCTTACCCAATATGATTTTTTAAAAAAGGAGGAAAAAAAGAAAACAAATTGTTCTTACAGGATTTTAAAAAACTAGTTGGTAGGTATTTAGAATGCTGCAATATGCATTGTGGTAGTAACAAAGTATTTTTATTTCCTCATTCAAGTCTGGGAGGTTATTATTCTTTTGTAATAACATACCATTGGCCCAAGATTTAAAACTTAATAGTATTTGTTTGCAAATATTGTACAAATTAAAATTTTCCTTTCTGATTCTCCTTTCCTTCAGTCATCCCAAATTTCAAAATAGTTATACTTCAAAATAGCTTTTTTTTAAAATTTGTATACTGTTTTCTAAATGGAGCTTTGTCGCTCTCGGCCCGCAAGAACGACCCGCAGACGAGGTGAGTGGCAAACTTCTTTTATTACTAATGCTAATGTACTAATGCTAATGGCGGCCGCGCCGCACCAAGCACTTACAGCAGTATTTATCCACGAAGTTCACCCGTTCTCGCCCCCCTATTTGGCCAATCATAACGCCGTGCACGCAGTGTCCTTGTGGACCCTTATGTAACCATACAGGACTCTCTTGTTCTGTGGCGGTGATCATGCGTTTATCTCTTGGCTCCTGGTGCTGTGTGCGTCAGCCACGAGCGCGCCCACATCCTCCTAAACCAACCATTCTCAGTTCCTCAACCTTCAGGCACTCCCGTCTACGTGACTCCTTGCATCTGCTGGATGGCTCCCCACAGAGCTTATTCTGTAATATACCATGATTTCTACGTCTAGTCTCCGCTCTAGAATCTGCTCATCTACCTCATTAATGTCCCTCTCTCTGTTAGATCACATTCATTATCACAGCCACATGCTCCAGCACGTCCCATCATAAAAAGTAAACCTTGACTCCAGCGTCCTTCTCCCAAGTGCCCACACCATATTCACAGAGAAATTCGGAATTCACGGAATTCACCTTCTGTGCTCTCTGGCACTTCTTCCCACTCCCTCATCTTCCTCACGGCTGTCAAAGACCATTATGGCTAGAAGTAAAGTATATATAGGCCTTATACATGCTGCACACAGGCTCCGAGCAGCCTCTGCCATGGGGGCTGATCCCTCCCTCATGATATACTTGTCTTCTCTGAAAGCACCCTTGCTCAGTTCTTCTACCTCACCAGCAGCCCCTTTCCGTCTCCCTCGCTAATGTCTCCTGTCAAAATCTATGTTAAGTATTTGTATTTGTTTCATTAAGATTTTTTTTCTCTGAGGTCTTATCCTTTCCTATCTTATTCTTTCATTTCTTCCATTTCACTCTTTCTGATTCTTTCATGATTGACTTTGTTCTTTCATTTTCCTTTGGTTTCTGTGTATTCGGTGTCCCCCAGTCTTGAAAGAGTGACTTCCTATAGGGGAGGAAACTTATCATTCAACCTGGTCCTGGCTCTGGGTTGCCTCTCAACCCTTTGTGATGGTCCAAACAGCTTTCTTTCTAATTAGGGCCTTTCCAGGCTATCTCTTAACTCAGGCCAAAGACCCCGATGGGAACCAAAACTCCCCGGCCAAGCAATAAGGACCACCAGCACGACCCTGCCCCTTACCATGATCAGCTTGACCTGCACTGCCTGCCAGCCTCTACCCACTGACCTTTGCCCCACATTTTCCTTATCTAAATACGGAAGTATTGGGGACATTTTGGAGATGGTGTTTGAGATGTTAGTCTGCTCTGTTCTGTGCCGGCCTCACAAATAAATTCCTTTCCCATTTTCCCACGATTTGTTTCTCTGTCTTTAGATTTCGTCGGCAGGAAGTGACTGAACCTTGTCCATTTGCGACCTCAGAGCCAAATGTATCCCTGTGCCCTGGCTACAGTAGCCTTTTTTTTTTTTTTTAAAAGATTTTATTTATTTATTTGACAGACAGAAATCACAAGCAGGCAGAGAGAGAGAAGGAAGCAGGCTCCCTGCCGAGCAGAGAGCCTGATGCGGGGCTCGATCCCAAGACCCCGAGATCATGACCTGAGCCAAGGCAGCGGCCCAACCCACTGAGCCACCCAGGTGCCCCTACAATAGCCTTTTAGGAGCTCTTTTCTATTCACAGTCCTGAAAAACCCACAATGGTAAAGACCCCCGGCCACCACAGCCTGGCAACATGTTAGTGTGTGGGGGCCGCAGCCACACACATCGGGGCTCCAGACCAGCTCTGAGATCTTCCCTGAGAGGTAGGTGGTCCTGAGCTGGAACTAGGTGAAGGCAAGGTGCCAAGCTCATGACCACCATGTGTCCAGGGAGCACCTCCTAGATCCAGAGCTGGTGCCAGGGCCTCTAGAGCTCGGGGTCCTAGAATGTCCCCAGGCGCAGCCTCGAAACAAGAACCTCAACCACACTTGCAAGCTCACCTTGGTAGCAACCTCTGGGGCGGGAGGCTCTGGGGCCCCAGGCTGTGGGAGCGCGGATGGCGCCCGCGGGGTGGACGTGAGGACGCGGGTGCAGCTCCCAGCTAGAGCCGCACCGACGGAAATGCAGAGGATGCGGCCCGCCAGCCTGCAGGCCATGGACGGGCGCTAAAGTAGATGCCTGCCTCTCAGGCTGAAGTGTTATATCTGGAAAACAACAACAACAAATAACAAACAACAAACAAAAAAACGCAGGTGCAGAAAGTGGTGCGCCTTTGCGCTGAGCCCCAGCGGGTGAGTCCCTCCGCCCCAGCCGTTTTGCAGCCGAGTCTGTTGCTCCTTATAGTCTCTTGGGTCTGGAAGACACAGCCCCGTGGGTTTGCAAAGTTAGATGTCTGGGGGGCGCTTCGGTCAGGCGCAGGTTTTAAACGTTGGGGTGTCCGAGGTGGGGTTCAGACCCTTTGCTCCCCAGGGCGAAGCTCCGGGTTTTGAGTCAGCCCCGGATTAGGGGTGGCAGACGGCGCAGGGAATGGAGTTCATGCTGAGGGGGCGACCCTGTGTTTGTTACCTGCTTCGGTGTGTGGTTTCCCTCTCGTTTGCCTGATGTGTGGTTGTGGCTCAACCAACATTTACGTCTTTTCTCTTTCTTTTTTCCAGAGAAAAACCGTTCCGTTGGTGGCATAGACTCGGTGTGTCCACGGGAGGAGGCGAGCTCGGAGTCCTCTGGCATCACCGTCGTGGACTGAGAGCCTCCAGGTACTTCTTTTTTTTTAAATATTTTTTAAAGATGTTATTTATTTATTTGACAGACAGAGATCACAAGTAGGCAGAGAGGCAGGCAGAGAGAGAAGGAAGCAGGCTCCCCGCTGAGCAGAGAGCCCGATGCGGGGCTCGATCCTAGGACCCTGAGATCATGACCTGAGCTGAAAGCAGAGGCTTAACCCACTGAGCCACCCAGGCGCCCCCAGATACTTCTTAATTGTCCTGTCATGTCCGGGCTTCTGGCACAGATCCCCTGTCGCCTTCCACATGGTCTTAAAGATCACGTAAAGAGGTGTCTTACTCCTAAATCCATACTTCCACCTCTGACCTCTTCTCTGGGTTTGAGATGTTAATTCCTCAGTTGCTTTTGTGGAAACGCTGCTCGGATGTCCAGTCCACATTCATGGACTTGCTTACTGTTCCTTTACCAAGAAGAACTCTTGCATCTACAACCTCCCTAAATATTTTCTGCCTTGTTTCAGTAAGCCACACCATTTACTGATTTGCTGAAGCCAAAATAATTCCCATGGATCCCTTTAGAAAGAACGAAATTTATTTCCAAAATAAGTCCCAAAGTCTCAGTCAGGTTTGTGCACTCTTTGTGTTGCATTGCCGCCACTCCGCTCTGCTCCCCGCCTCTCCACTCTGCTCCCCGCCTCTCCACCCCTCCCCTAAGCTTCTGCAAATCCTGCAATTGGCCATCCACTTCCAGAAATGACCTTCCCCAAGCTTATTATTCATACAGCAACCACGCGAGCTTGTTCATAACAAAATTCAGAACCTACCACTTTCTAACTTAAATCCCTTTGATGGCTTCTCATATCCTTAGGATAAAACACGAGGTCTGACAACTGCATGTCAAAATCTGCTTTTCTCCTGCATTTAGCACCACTTTTCTTGCTATCTATTGACACAAACTCCCTTGTAGGTAACTATAATACTTAAAATATCCCGCCTGAAAATGCCCTCCACTCCTAATTATTCTCTGTCATATCCTGGTGTTTATGTCCTTCCTCTCACTCATGCACAGTGATTCGTAATTACTTTGTGTGTGTTTAATTTACTTAAGGATCTTCTAATAGAAGGGGGCATTTGTATTATGAATTCCACCAGACCAGGGACTTTATCATTTTTTTTAACTATTTTTTTTTTCCTACCAACTAGAAAACTATATGTCCTATTGTAGGTATCCAGTAAACACTGGGTGAACTATAAGGCTGTCTACATCACACTTCATTTAGCCTTAAATTTATCCATTCACAAGTATTCAGTGAAAGCTTATATGCAACATATGGTAAGAAATTAATATCTATTGGCTCCTAGAACACAGGTCAGCATACTATAGCCTGAAGCCCAAATTCTGCCTGCTGCCTGTTACTGTAAATGAAGGTTTTCTGGAATACAGCCATACCTATTCAGTTACTTATTCATTGTCTGTGGCTGTTTTGTGCTACAGAGTTGAGTCATTGTAGCAGAGACCGCCTCTTGGCTTAGGAAAACTACAATACTTGCTTCCTGGTCCTTCACAGGAAAAGTTTATTGACCTCCAACTCAAAAAAAAAAAAAAAAAAAAAAAAATCCTGATGGTGATAATGGCCTCAGTAGAAAATCTTCTTTAGGTGGCTTTTCAAAACCAATAGTCAAGCAAAGAATTTTTAAAGACAGCCTAATGCATCCTGGGCAAGGTCAAGGTCAAGGTCAGTGTCCCTTCTCTGTCTTGAGCTCCCCGCATTTATACTCCTGAGTCTCTCTTCCGAGGACTGGGTTTTAGTCGAGGCTTCTTGAACACTTGATAGTCACCAAGCCCTGAATGTTTTCCAGATTCAGCCTCATCATCTGGGAGACAAGAAGTGTAACACCTGCTTTGAGTAACTGATTGCTTGTGAAGAGAGAGTGAAGTGCCACACACCTGTGGCTGAGTTTTGATTTTGACCTTCTCTCTCTGATGGCTCCTTAATCGTGTTCTCCTAAAGGGTCCCCACTCTCTGCTTCACTTCTGGCAAAGGCTATTTTTGTGCTATGAGTTGTGCAATTAAAACTGTCTGGGTTTAAATTCCAGCTCTCACATATAAGAGCTTTAAAAAATAGTTTTATGAAGATGTCATTCACATATAACATTGTATAAGTTTCAGGGGTACAGCATTGATTTGATCCATTTATGTTGTGCTAAGTTGGCGGTGGTAGCATTAGCGGACACTTCTTTCATGTGACATACTTATCATTTCTTCCAGTGCCAGGAATAATTAGGATCTAGTAATTAAGCAAGTTTAACATTTATAATATAATTTTATGGTCTATAATCACTGTACCATGTACATATCTCCAGAACTTATTTATTTACTAGTCATAGACTTTAATAAGTTAACTAACCTTTTGGGGGCATCTGGGTGACTCAAGTCAGTTAAGCATCTGCCTTCGGCTCAGGTCATGATGTCAGGGTCCTGGGATCCAGCCCCAAGTAGGGCTTCCTGCTCAGCTTGAAGTCTGCTTGTCTTTCTCCCTCTGCCTGCCCCCCACCCCCACTGTCTCTCTCTCTCTCTCTCTCAAATAAATAAGTAAAATCTTAAAAAAGGCTAACTAACCATTTCAAGTCTCAGATATTTATTAGCTGAATGAGAAAAGAAGAGGTAGTTCCTATCGAAGTTACTATGAATCAGGTAGTACTAAAACCTTTTAGGTATATTAATTTCTTTAATAATCTTAGCAACACAATGAAGTCAGAATTATTATTATTAGCATCCCAGTTTATAGATAATAAATCGAGCCACTAAGAAGGTAAGTAACTTGTCCAAGATTACCGACCTGATACACAGAAGAGCAGAGGTTTGAACCTAGTTCCAGGGTTTAGCTTCTTATCTTAAAATATATCATAAAATTCTGGTTGGGTTCATCTAAAGGAAATGATGAAAAATTCTTGATAGTTCCTGTAGCAGGAAGCATGCCATAAATGTGAATTATTATTTTATCCAATCTTCTGTAGGCATATATTCTGAGTAGAAAATGCCCTGCTCTATTCTTCCAGAATTACTTTATTTCTGTATAAATTAAATTGAAATTAAAATATTTAGTTTATCCATTTGCATGATACTTTTTTTTTAAGATTTTATTTATTTATTTATTTATTTGTCAGAGAGAGAGAGAGGAGCAAGAGTGAGCGCAAGCAGACAGAGTGGTAGGCAGAGGCAGAGGGAGAAGCAGGCTCCCGGCTGAGCAAGGAGCCTGATGCGGGACTCGATCCCAGGACGCCGGGATCATGACCTGAGCCAAAGGCAGCCGCCCAACCAGCTGAGCCACCCAGGTGTCCCTGCATGATACTGTTTAAAGAACAGCAAAACTCACCTTTAATTTTGTGTGTGTGTGATGTCACATCCTTTAGTAAGAGACCCTAACATCTGGGTAAGCCGAATTTTTTGGTAGCCCCTCTATCTTCAGAGTGGATAACTAAGACAAGTAAAAACTTCCTTCTAATTTTACCCTTAGGCCTATCTGTCCCTGAGACATTTGCATCATATAATAAAACAGGAATTAAATTCTGAGAATAAAGAACAGTGAAATATTCTAAAATTTGCATTTTTCAACTCGATATTTTTTTTTAGATGAGTAAATGTGTTTCCCGGTAACAGATATACCCTTATGGCAAGCCATTCCAAACCTTCTTCCCCAAATCCTCAAGGAAACCCCATGATACATTGGGAACCCAAACATGGAAGAACCTAGCTTATGTAATGATTTTTTCTGTGCCCTAAAATAGTACTGATCGCAAAACAGAAGATTCTGTCTCAGGTTTGTTGTACTCACAGATCCAGGCAGAGTGCTATAGCTCCAAAGAAAGCAGGTGCCAACCCACATGTTGGGATGGGTAGTTAACAAACTTTCCTTAAGTTGAAAGATAGAATGTGAAATATATGGTGGAAATCATGCATGAGCTCAGGGACGGAGATCAGTTTGAGCAATGTGTGCCCAAAAGAATTTGAGGTTTGCTTCCTAAAGAAGAGGTTTCATGCTGAGGGATGGCAGCAGATAGTGCTGGATGAGTAGATTGGGGGCCCCAAAGCAGAGAGTTTTGAATATAGATTTAAGAATGTGGGAGTTACATGGGAACTCTTGAATATTCCTCTCGTGATACATTCTTATAGCAAAGACTGCAGCATTTTAAAACACTTGTCTGCACAATGTGTTACTTGTGTTGTTCAAAGCTATGATCCAACCCAAGCGAATCACGGGTTTGTGTTTTCTTCTTTGAACCTATAGGGGGCTCCAGCATCTCCGCTTTATTAAATACATCAGTAGTTGTCAGGAGTTTTAGTTTCTGGATGTTTTTTAATACTCACCTTAGTTGGCTCAGGATATAAGGGAAATACTCATGATGGGTTCTGGTGAGGGTTTTCTTTCTGGCTTACAGGTGGCTACCTTGTCTGGTATCCTCACAAGGCACTTCCTTACTCTGTGTCTATGGGGAGAGAAATATGAGCCATCTCTTCTTACAAGGCCACCAATCCCAAAAGCCTAGGTGGCTCAGTAGGCTGAGCATTTGCCTTCCTCTCAGGTCATGATTTCCAGGTCTTGGGATCTCTCTGTGTCAGGCTCCCTGCTCGGTGGGGAGTCTGCTTCTCCCTCTCCTGCTGCCCCTCCCTACCCCCACCTCAAGTACTTCCTTTCTCTCTCACTCAAATAGATGAATAAAATCTTCAAAAAAAAATAATAATAAGGCCACCAAACTGGTGAGATTAGGACCCAGGACCTCACTCTTATGATCTCACTTAAGCTTAAGTACCTCTTAAAAACCTTCCCACCAAATACAGTCACTTTGGGGCTTAGGTTCTAATATATGAATTTGGGGAAAAACAATATTTAATATATAGTGATGCTGTCCAAAATTATTGAGGATTCCAAATAGCTCTGTTTATTAGGTTATAGGCATTGATATTTAGTATGTTAGAAATTTAAACTGAGGAGTTTTTAAAATAATACACAGTGCACATTCCATTAGCTGTCTAGAAAATGATACTTTTATTTATGGGAAAATAGAGCGACAAAGGCAAGCAGGACTTTAGTATTATTATGAAAATAGATTCTCCCTCACAGATACTTGTAGGGAGCTTAAAGATTCATAGGGGTTCCAAACAAACTTCAAGAATCACTTACATAGAAGAAAACTGAACTGCCTAGATATTTTTTAGATAAGCAATTCTTCCAGAAAGAAGCCATGATATATATATTAGATCTATCTATCTTCTATCTATCATCTATCTATAATATAGATATTGGCAGTTATCTCAGAGTCTAAGAATCTCCTTTTTTATTCCAAAGTTAGGATAACACACAGAAATTACAAGGCTAGCCACACCACCCCTCTTCCGGTGACCACCATTTTAATACCTGAACCCAAAGACAGTTTTAAGTTTTCATTCTTATCTGTATGACAGCTTACTCTTCTTTTAGAACAAATCAACTTTAGGACTGTGCTCGGGGGCCAGACAAAAGATAGGCAGATACTGATTTTACCAGGAATGACAGAATGCCTATGTCCTCAATTTTTTTTTTTTTTTTTACATCAAGCTCTTGTCATCCTTAACCATCTGCACAGACACACACACACACACACACACACACACACACACAGTCTTGATCTTCAAATACAGCAAAGCATTCACTAAAACTATTTTAATAGGAAAAGACCACTGCAGTACTGAATTCTACATTCTTAACAACACTGGTTTCTCTAATAGCTTTTTTTTTTCCTAGCACTGACTGTGATTTTTTTCTTATTAAATGTCATTGAGTATTTTGCCACCAAAGACTTCGCTTTTCTTCTTACAATTTTATGTTGGCTCTGTATTTTTTCCAACATCACCAGTTGCAATGCGTGGGGCAGAACTTCATTCTAGAATATTGTTTTCTTCTTACACATCGATGTTTTAAATAATTATAAAAACCACTGCAAAGTTAGTACCAAGCCAGTGAAAAAATGTGTCAGCAATCTGACACGAGGGAAGGATATAAACTCTTTTGCACATTAGAATTTCGATATTATGTTGACTTTCAAAGAGTAAAACATAAATTTTACATTTCGACAACTTGAGTTAAAATTAATCTAAACAAAATGCCTGAAGTGAAGGTGATTTCTTATGTAAATAGCAGGAATTGGGTTGAGGAAGATACTAATTCTCAGTATAAAAGAACTCAAATATGTGATCATTAATATTTCTCTTCCCCTCTTCAAGCAGATGTTAGGATAAATGGTCTGGCTCCCCCAGTCTATTTTATGATCATGTCTTTAATACATAATTACTTCCATGTACTCAATATTTGAATAACATCAAGAAGAATGTGCCACCTTCAGAAAGGCATTACCAATGGAAATGACAGATATTCGGTACTAAAAAGACAACTGTTCCACTGAAGCTAGATTTTCCGATGTGTGCGTGTCTTAGTTAAGACAGGAGACATAGTTGCTGGAGTCAGAGAGCCAGGGTTAGTAATTTTGTAGTCAAATCACGTATTTTTAGAGGAGAGTTAATAGTGTATGTGTTGATTTAAGTTGTCCTCTAAAAAAGAGAAATGCATGAAGAAAATGGGTCACTTCACTACAGTCTTGGTGGTTAGAGATTATAAAACTAAGAATATAGTTGGTATCAGATTTCTTTATTTCTTTCAATCCAATCTTGCTTTTTTTCTTCTGCCTAATTACTCTGGGAACAATATTTACCCTTTTCCCCTTCTAATATCTACTCAGGCTTCAGAGAATATAAAGATATGAGTGAACAAATAACTCGCTGGTTCTTCTGGCTCACTTTAGAATATTTAGAAAATTACAGAAATCTTAAAAATCAAAATCACCCCATTCTTTCCACTTTGAGAGACCAATTAATTTCTTCCATTCTGTTATATTCTATTGGGCAATGTTCTGTATTCCTTAATGTCATTATAAAGCATTATTTTTAAAGACAGAATGAGGAAAATAGGTAAACACAAGTCATGTGCCCCTTGGTTGCAAAAGGATATCGAGTGGAGAGAGATCTGATGTATCAATAGAAGAAGGTAGCTCTGAATACTAAATCAAATTACACCTTTTCCTGTTGGGATTTTAACATCTGCCTCTGTGTAGATTGATTAGAATAAAGCAGCCATCAGAGGCCCTTTGTCTGTATTTGACTGGGTGAAACCCTGACGAGTGGCCATCAGATTACCCACAGAGGGGCAGCTGTGAGATAGGGTCTGACAGCTGACTTCATTATAATTCCTGCGCCGCAGACGGCAATGGATTTGTCCTTTAATTGAGCTGGGCCAGCAACCTGCCCGGAGAGGAAGGCGGAGGGAAATGTCTGAATAGCGATAACACAACATAAATGGTGGCAGGTGAATCCCACTCCAGGACAGAAGAGAGTATCAGGACGACCCTGTATGAACAATTATGGATAGAAAAGCAAAGCTACAGTTAGAGCAAGATTCTGGAAGGGTTTCTCACAATTTTTTTTTTTTTTTTTTTTTTTTTGGTGGATTGTCAAATTATATGATTTACCACGATCCGGTAGGTAGAGATATATTCAGGAACGTTAAAGAGTGTATGGTCAAATATTCCTGCGTGAAATTCTTCAATCTGAAATATCAGAGGCAATCAGACTTAATAAAGCATGTAGGTAGAAATAATCCACTATTTCACATTGAAACAAAGACAACTGAAGACCGCATACATTGTGAAAATGGTATAGATTTTTTGCTTTGGGGAAATAGCTTGGTAATAGAGTTTGGCATTTAAATATATGTGCTTCTATAATTTGTCTTCATTTGCTTCTGGTAGGTTTTTCTCTGTTCACAATAAGGAGTCAGTGTGAAATGATTACCAAAAAATTCACACTGGTCATAAACAAAATACTGCATATTATTCAATGTCACTGTCAGAAATATTCTTTGTGAATGCTTTCATTTATATTATTATTATTTTACTTTACATATGGAACTTTTATTATTTGTAATTTATAATTTGCAATTATAGGATTAATTGAATAAATTAACCAATGATATTGCCACCATATTTTTTTATTACTATGTTCAGCTTCCTTTCCTCCAAATTTTTTGTGAGTTCATTGAAAAAAGGAAGAGTCTTTACATTTATTATCGTGGTTCACTCTTCCTATCTATGAATGCAGAATCAGAAGTGCTAGTTCGTTACCAAGCAATCAAAAGAAAACCTGGATAAATGATACCTTGATACTTGCTTTTAGAATCTTAGAGTTTTATGCACTCAAATATTTAATGATCGTTTACTCAAATAACTCATTTCTTTCTGATGGTAAAAATCAATGTGGAGATGGGGGTCATCCCAGGACTCACAACCTATTAACAGAGATTTTCTGAACAGAAGAATTTGAGGTCTGGTTTATTGAGGCCAGGAGTTGAATGTTACTGTCAGGCTCTTTGCAGAATGCCAATACTTAACTCACGAAGGACATTTCCTCAATATAGATAATGGTTAAGAATATAGGTTCTGAACTAAACTGCCCGAGAGCAGTTTTCAACTGTACCATCTACTACTTTTCATGTATTCTTGGGCAAGTAACTTAAAAAAAAAAAAAAATCTCATGGTGCCTCAGTTTCCTCACCTTAGTAAAGTTAGGTGGCTGATGTTACCTATTTTTATAATATTACAGATTTTCTCTATATGTGTGATGATGAATACATGTAAAAAATATTGGAACAAATAAAAAGTAAATTTAACATTAAAGAAAGCGTTAAATATGATGTACTCCCCTCTCCCTCAGTTAGCCTCATTTTGTATTTTGCATGCTAATGTATTGGAATATAGGTAAATGAATAATACATAAATGCTCTTTTATGAAAATAGCATCAGCAATGAAACTTACAAGATTATCACTATGTATTACTTGAGCAAAAAACCATTCCAGAAATAAACTTTTCAAGTCATAATAATCTGTTCTTTTTTTTTCCCTTAGGATTTATTTATTTTTTTGAGAGAGAGTGGGCATGTGCCTATACATAGTGGGGAGAAGCAGAGGGAGAGAGAATTTTTTTTTTTTTAAGATTTATCTATTTATTTTAGAAAGAGGGAGAATCAGCTGGAGGAGCAGAGGAAGAGGGAGAGACTCCACACTGAGTGCGGAGGCCCATGTGGACCTGGTCTTACAATGCTGAGATCACAACCTGACCCTAAACCAAGAGTCAGTCGAGTAACTGACTGTGCCCCCCAGGTGCCCCAAGAATCAGTTCTGAAAAGCAGGTTCTGATTTATTCTTCATGAGATTTTGCTTCATTGGTACACCCCTTCATTGCAGTGGTTTCCACTGGGACTAGGACATTGACCTCCAGAGGAGGAAAAAAAAAAAAGTCACATAGTCACATCTCCTATGTGACTAAGGAAAATTATTAGCAGCAAAGAAGGCCTGGATCCCTTTTATGCCCTTATTTGAATGTTGTCCATAGCATTCAGATGCTATCCTGTTTTTCTGCCACCTGGAATCTGGTTGTCCGAGCTTCCTTCAATCAAATACTAATGACTCTCAAACAATTCTTTTTTTTTTTTTTCTTTTTCAACATTCTCAGGATTCCTAAACTAAGTACAAATTGGCAGTATGAGAGACATGGAGTGGACATCACTTTATAAAATAGTGATGAATGATACATTTAACCCCAAGAAAGAGCTCCCTAAATCTTTTTGTCTCTTTCCCTGAAACACACAGGGCAGTCATCTCCTAAAGACCTCCCATAATTGGTTACAGAATAATAAGATCTTAGGACCTCAATATCATAATTTACACGCAACAAAATTTAGCATATGCATAAGTTTAGATGTGTTTTTCCATAAACTGTAAAGCAACAGTGGCATTTTTAGAAAATAAATGTATCCATTATACAATGGCCACTAAATTTGATTATGCATATGCCATATACTGTAATTCCTGAAATAATGGAAAGAAAGAGAATTTATTGAGCACCAATACTTCATCATCTTGATTGTGCAGAGAAATTTATGGATAGAGAATGCCATTTTATTTGAAAAAAAATTTTTAAAGATTTTATTTGTTTATTAATTTGAGAGGGAGAGAGAGAGTGACAGAGAGCACAGAGGGGGGCGGGGGAGAGGGAGAAGCCACTCCTGCAGCCTGATGCGGGACTCGATCCCAGGACCCAGAAATCATGACTTGAGCTGAAGGCAGATGCTTAACCACCTGAGCCACTCAGCCTCCCCAAGAATGTTACTTTAGGTGTTGCCTGATTTGTGTTTAT
This sequence comes from Mustela lutreola, assembly GCF_030435805.1. NCBI lineage: Eukaryota > Metazoa > Chordata > Mammalia > Carnivora > Mustelidae > Mustela > Mustela lutreola. The sequence goes on from NC_081295.1 coordinate 153,564,867, forward strand.
GTGGAAGAAAAGATAGAAATTAAAATCAGGATTTTCTGTATTCTGGCCTCGCCTCTCTCATCATTGTCTGAAATTCACATAGCTCAATAAAGTCAACCAATTATAAACTTCTTAAAACTTGTAATGTAAAAAGCACAAGTCTTAAATTTCTCATCTCCATGGGTTTGTCTGGCACCTGTGATTTGGAATTCATACTTCTTTTGTTCATTCGGGGCTTCTTTTCCCAAGTCAGATAGAAACAGTAGGTAGGAGAACCGTACAGGTTCTCTTTCTCATCTTGAATTCCGGCATTCGGATGAGTAGCTGACTACGGTTAATTTTGGGAAACCATACTGGAGTTTACTGCTTCAGTTTTAACTTCATTCCAAGAACATCTGTGAATCAGATACTCATTTGTTTTCACATTTGTCCTTTTTTTTTTTTTTTAATTTTATTTACTTGTTTGACAGAAAGAGAGATCAGAAGTAGGCAGGGAAGCAGTCAGAGAGAGAGGGGGAAGCAGGCTCCCCACTGAGCAGAGAGCCTGACTTGGGGCTCGATCTCAGGACCCTGAGATCATGACCTGAGCTGAAGGCAGAGGCTTAACCCACTGAGCCTACCAGGTGCCCCTCACATTTGTTCTTAAGGTTGAGGTTTGGCTTTGGGAAGTGATGGCTTTAGAATAGCACACCTTAGTCCTTCAGAGAAATTACATTTTAATCTTCAGAAAAATCCACAGGACTGATACATCACCGGTACTTAGGGGGGTAACTAGAACAAGAAGACAGTGAACCTGACTGAGGATTAACTCAGCCTCTTTCCTTTAGGAACTGTCAGCCAAGGATCCGAGATCAGGAGACAAGGGAAGAAGAAAGAAATGGAACAAGCAGGTACACTCAGTCGAAATTTTTATAGTTCACTAAATATGAAGAGTTTCCTGGGCTGAGAGAAAAGGGAGCTTGATAGTCTAAAAAGTCCAAATTTATAAAACTACCCTTTCCCCCCCCAAATACCAGATAACCTGTTTTAGCCTTGGGGATTTAAAATTTATCTCATTTCTCCTTTATCTCTGATAGAGAGTGAGCATTATTTCATCTCTAATGGAAGTATTTAAGGCAATAATTTCCCTCAGCGCTGATTAATCTGTATCTGACAAATTTTTATATTCTGAATCGTTATTAATATTCATTTGAAATATGGTTTAATTTCATTTGTGATTTCTTTTTGACCTTTGGGTTATTTAAAAGTGTCTTGTTTAATTTGAAAATATTTGTGGTTCTCCTAGATATCTTATGGGTTTTGATATATAATTATACCTCTTACGACCAGAGCACATAGTAGGCATGATTTAATTCTTTTAATTTATCAGGGCTTGCATTATAGTCCCACATCATGTCTGTCCTGCTGAACATAATATATGCCCATGAAAAAAATGTTTTCTCCAGTTGTTGGGTGCAGTGTTCTGTGAACATCAGTAGGTCATTGTGGTTGACATGGTTATTGAAACAATATGTCTATTGATTCTTCTTGTTTAGGTGTTCTGTTAATTGCTGAGAAAGGTGTGTTGAAGTCTCCAACCGTAAGTGTGAAAAGAGTTTCTTTTTAATTCTGTCAACTTTTACATCATATATTTTGAAGTTCTGTTATTAGGTGTGTGAACATGTACGATTGGACGTATTCCTTAAAAAAAAACCACACATTTTACATTTATGAACTATTCCTGTTTCCCTCTGGAAATTCTTTTCTCTTAATGACTAGTTTACCTGATATTAACATAGCCTTTCTGGCCGCCTTAGGCATACTGGAGGCATGGTCTATCTTTTTTCCATCCATTTGCTTTCAGTTTATTTATGGCTTTATATTTAAAGGGAAATTCTTGTAGAAACTGTCGGATAGTTTGTGATTTTTAATCCATTCTAATAATCATGGTCTTTTAATTGGAATGCTCGTGAATTGATACTTAATGCAGTTGTTGACATAGTTAAGATTTAGGTCTGTTCTTTTGTCATTTGTTTTGTTACTTCTGTTTTTGTTTTGTTGTTGTTGTTGTTGTTGTTACTCCTTTTTGCATTCTTTTGGATTATTTAAATATCATTAGAATGCCATTTTAATGTACCTACTGGCTTTTTTAGCTTGACCTTTTACATTATTTTTTTGTGGTTGCTCAAAAGATTTCACAATACTTTCCTTATTTTTAGTCTACTTAGTATTAATACACTATTTCACATAAAATGTAGAAAACATGAAGCCATCTTTTATGCTATAACTGTCATATGTGTTATGTATTCACAAAATTGCAAGCCCCACAGGACAATTAATGTTTGCTTTAAACTATTCTAAAGAATTTCCTTTAACATTTTTTATAGTACTGCTCTGCTGGAAATTATTTTAATTTTTCTTCTTTATTTGAAAATGATTTTATTTCACATTTATTCTTAAAGGATAACTTTTCTGAATGTAGTATTCAGTTTTTTTCTTTAACTACTTCAAGATGTTAGTTCACAGCTTTCTCACCTATGGATTTTCTGATGAGAAATCCATGTTAATTCAACTGTTTCTCTATACATAATGTGCTGGTTTTCTTTGTCTGCTTTCAAGATTTTTCTTCTTTTAGCATTTGGTGTTTTGACTAGGTTGTAGCTTACGATTGGTTTTCTTCATATTTAACATACTTGATGTTTTCAAAACTTGATGAATCTTTAAATTTATATATTTCATTATGGGAAAATGTTGAACATGATTTCTTCAAATAAACTGTCTGCCTGATTCTCTCTCTTTCTGGGACTTCAATTACATGTATGTTAGATTTTTTGCCATAGGCACACTATTCTTGAGCTATCTCCTTTTTTTTCTTTTTTCCATTTTTTCCCTCTCTCTTTTTTTCCCCTCTCTGTTCAAGTTCACTCACTTTCTCTCATTCATGTTATGTAGGAATTTTTTAAATTTTCGATACTGTCTGCAGTGCTCATTTGTTTCTTTTCATAATTTTTATTTATTTTCTATTTCCAGTCTATTCATTATGAGCATGTTTTCCCTTATATACTTGAATGGTGTCATAATTGCTATTAAGAATACTTGCTTGCAAGTTGTAGCATATGTGCTGTCTCAGGATTGTCTTTTCTATTCTAAATAGAATAGAACCCAAATCTTTTGGGTTCTTCATATGTACAATAATTTTGGATTGTATTTTGAGCATTATTATACTGTGGAAGCTGCTGAGGATTCTGGTTTATTCATTTAAAAACATTTAAAATTTTGTTATTATTTTTGTTTTTATGGGCATTAACTTGTAGAAATTAAATTCTGAATTCCATATCCCAAATCTCAGTGTAGTTTAGTCTATTTGTCCTTTGCTGATGGCTATCGGGAGCATGTGTGGTTCAGGAGAAAAACAGATTTGGGCAGAATTTGTGCACAAAATTCTGGGATGTCTTTCTCTAGTTCTCACCTTCCCTGGATATCCCATAGTTTTAAGCAGCTATTAGTTGCCTTAAATTCTGTTCTCTAATTCTTCAAAGCACACGGAGCACCTGGGTGGCTCTGTTGGTTAAGTGCCTGCCTTTGGCTTGGGTCATGATCTCAGGGTCCTGGGGTCAAGCCCTGCATGGGGCTCCCTGCTCAGTGAGGAGTCTGCTTCTCTCTGTCTCCCTCTGCCTCTGTGATCTCTCCTCTTTCTCAAATAAATAAATAATTTAAAAAATTATTCTTCAAAGCACAAACTATAAAATATTTAATTGCCATCTATGCAGATAACCTTGACTGAAAGCCTTTGAAATGAAGTATCATTTAAAGTATATTTTTTCCTTTGATTTTACTCCTGAAATAATCTATTGCTCATTTTTAGTGTCACTATTTATTTTAAACAATTGGGATGAAGAGAGTAAAAAAACTAAAGTCATGAAGATGTAATGTACAGCATGGTGACTGTGGTTAAGAAAATCGTATTGTATATTTGAACATTGCTAAGAGAGTAGATCTTAAAAGTTCTCATCACAAGAAAGAATTCTGTAACTATGTAATGACAGACATCAACTAATAACCATGGTGATCATTTGACAATATGCACAAATATTGAAACACTAATATGTTATTCATGTTAATTATGTTATATGTTAATTATAACATGTTATAATTTTAAGTATAACATATTTATATTAATTATATATGAGACAAATATGTTAATTGTAACAATAATTTTTAACTGAAAGTTGTTATTTTCTAAAGTTTTTATTTGAATTCCAGTTAACATACAGTGTAACATTAGTTTCAGATGTATAATTTAGTGATTCAACACTTCCATACAGTACCTGGTGCTTATCATCACTGCACTCCCTAATCCCCATCATCCCCTATTTAACCCATCCCCCACCCTTGGTAACCATCAGTTCGTTCTCTAGTTAAGAGTCTGTTTCTTGGTTTCCCTTTCCATTTCCCCCCATATGATTGTTTGTTTTGTTTCTTCAATTCCACATATTAGTGAAATGATATGGTATTTTTCCTTCTCTGACTTATTTAGCTTAGCAGAATACTCTCTAGTTTCATTCACATTGTTGCAAATACCAAGATTTCATTCTTTTTTATGGCTGAGTAATATTCCTTTATTTATTTATTTATTTATTTATTTGTGTGTGTGTGTGTGTGTATATATATGAGTGTGTGTGTATGTATATATATATATATATATGCATATATATATATATATCTCACATCTTTTTTATCCATTCATGAGTTGTTGGACATTTGATCTTTTCTCATAATTGGGCTATTGTTGATAAGGCTGTTATAAATATCAGGGTACATGTATCACTTCAAATTATTTTTTTTCTATTCTTTGGGTAAATAACTACGAGTGCAGTTACTGAAATGTAGGTTCCATTTTTAACTTTTTGAGGAATTCTCCATACTGTTTTCTGTAGTGGCTGTACCAGTTCTCATCAACTGTGTAAAAGGGGCCCTTTTCCTCTGCATCCTGTGCTGTTTTTGTGTTATTGATTTTAGCCATTCTGACAGCTGTGGGGTGATATCTTATTGTGGTTTTGATTTGCATTTCTGTGAAATGAGTGATGTTGAGCATCTTTTCATGTGTCTCTTGGCCATCTGTGTGTCTTCTTTGGAAAAATGTCTATTTCTATCTTCTGTCCATTTTTAATCTGAATCATTTACTTTTTGGATATCGAGTTTTACAAGTTCTTTATAAATTTTGGAAACTCATCCTTTATCAGATATGTCATTTGAAAATATCTTCCTCCATTCCAAAGTTTGCCTTTTCATTTTTTGTGGGTATTTTTGGTTGCCTTTTAGTTTTGTTGATCTGCTGCATAGAAGCTTTTTATTTTGATGAAATCCCAATAGTTATTTTTGTTTTTGTTTCCCTTGCCTCAGGAGACATATCTAGTAAGAAGTTGTTGCAGATGATGTCAAAGAGGTTACTACCTTGTTCTCTTTTAGGATTTTAATGGTTTCCCCTCTAACATTGACGTCTTTAATCCATTTTGAATTATTTTTGTGTATGGTGTAAGAAAGTGGTCCAATTTCACTCTTTTGCAAGTTGCTGCCCAGTTTTCCCAACATTTTTTAAAGAGACTATCTTTTTTCCATTGGATGTTCTTTCCTGCTTTGTTGAAGATTAAATGACCATATAGTTGTATGTTCATTTAAGGGTTTTCTTCTATTCTGTTCCATTGATCTATGTGTCTGTTTTGTGCCAGTACCTTACTGTCTTGATCAGTACAGCTTTGTAATAAAACTTGAAGTCAGGAATCATGATGCTTCTAGCTTTGCTTTTCTTTTTTGAGGGTTGCTTTGGCTATTTGGGGGTCTTCTGTGGTTCCATACAAATTTTAGGATTGTTTGTTAAAGCTCTGGGAAAGATTCTGGTGGTATTTTGATGGGGATTGAATTAAATGTGTAGATTGATTTGGTTAAGATAGACATTATAACAATATTTTTTTCTTCCAATCCAAGAGCATGAAATGTTTTTCCATTTCTTTTTGTCTTTCTCTGTTCCTTTGTAAGTATCCTATAGTTTTCAGTATACAGATCTTTTACCTCTTTGGTTAGGTTTATTCTTAGGTATCCTATGGTTTTTGGTTCAAGTGTAATTTTGATTGGTTCCTTTATTTCTCTTTCTGTTGCATCATTATTAATGTGTAGAAATGCAATAGATTTCTTTATGTTGATTTTGTATCCTGTGACTTCATTGAATTCCTTCTCCCAGTTCTAATAATTTTTTGGTGGTGTCTTTGGGTTTTTCTAGAGTATCATGTCATTTGAAAATAGTGAAAATTTGACTTCTTCCTTGACAAACTGGATTTTCCTTTTATTTCTTTTTGTTATTTTATTTCTGTGACTAGGACTTCCATTACTATGTTAAATAACAGTGGTGAGAGTGGACATCCCTGTCTTGTTCCTGACTATAGAGGAAAAGCACTCAATTTTTCCCCATTGAGGATGATACTAACTGTGGGTTTTTCATATGAGGCCTTGCTGATGTTGAGGTATGTTCCCTCTGATCCTATTTTGTTGAGTATTTTTATCATGAATGGATGTTTTACTTTGTCAAATGCTTTTTTTGCACCTGTTGAAAGGATCACATTTTATCTTTTCTTTTATTAATGTAGTATATCACATTGATTGATTTGTGAATATTGAACCACCCTTGCAGCCCAGGAGTAAATCCCACTTGATTGTGGTGAATGATTCTTTTATTGTACCATTGAACTCAATTTGCTAGTATTTTATCAAGAATTTTACATCCATGTTCTTCAGGGATACTGGCCTGTAGTTCTTTTTTATAGTGAAATCTTTATCTGGTTTTGGTATCAGGGTAATGCTGTCCTCATAGATTAAATTTGGAAGTTCTCATTTCCATTTCTATTTTTTGGAAAGGTTTAAAAAGAATAGTTGTTAACCTTTCTTTACTTTTTATTTTTTAAACAATTTTTTATTTTTTTATTTTATTTTTTTAATTTGAGAGAGAGAGAGGGAGAGCATATGAGTAGGGGCTGGGGGAGAGGAAGAGGGAGAGAAGAAGATTCCTCACTGAGCATAGAGTCTGATGGAGGGCTCCATCCCACATTTCTATTTATCCCTGCTTCAGTTTTTGTAGTTCATATGTTTCTAGGAGTTTATTCATTTCTTCCAGATTGTCCAGCTTGTTGGCACATAGTTTTTCATAATGTCCTCCTATAATTTTTTGTATTACTGTGGTGTGGTGTTTGTTGTGATCTCCATTCTCATTTGTGGTTTTATTTATTTTGGTCCTTTCTCTTTTCTTTTTATAAGTCTGGTCAGGGGATTATCAGTTTTATTAATTCTTTCAAAGAACCAGCTTTTGGCATCATTGATCTGTTCTATTTTTTTAGTTTCTATATCATTTATTTCTGCTCTGATCCTTTATTATTTTTCTTCTTCTCCTGGCTTTAGACATTGTTGTTTATTCTTTTCCTGGCTCCTTTAGGTATATGGTTAGGTTGTGTATTTGAAATTTTTCTTGCTTCTTGTGGCAGGCCTGCATTGCTATATACTTTTCTCTTAGACCACTTTTGCTGCATCCCAAAGGTTTTGGACCATTTGCTTTCTCATTTTCATGTATTTATGTATTTTTTAATCTCCTCTTTGATTTCCTGGTTGACCCATTCATTGTGTAATAGCATGTTGTTTAACCTCCATGTATTTATGGTCTTTCCACACTTTTTCTTGTGGTTGACTTCAGGTTTCATAGAGTTGTGATCAGAAAATATGCATAGTATGATCTCAGTCTTTTTGTACTCATTGAAACCTGATGTGTGACCCAGTATGTGATATATTCTGAAGAATGTTCCATGTGTACTTGAAAAGAATGTGTATTCTGTAGCCTCAGGATGAAATATTCTGAATAAATCCATTAAGTCCATCTGGTCCAGTATGTCATTCAAAGCTATTGTTTCCTTGTTGACTTTCTGCATGTATGTCCATTGCTCTAAGTGGAGTGTTAAAGTCCCCTACTATTATTGCATTGCTATCAATGAGTTCCTTTATGTTTGTCATTAATTGTTTTATATATTTGGATGTTCCCATGCTGGGTGCATAAATACTTACAATTGGTAGATCTTCTTGTCATATTTTCCCCTTTATTATGATATAGTGTCCTTCTTCATCTCTTGTTACAGTCTTGGTTTAAAGTCTAGTTTGTACAATATAAGTACTCTTCCTCTGGCTTTCCTTTGCCATCCATACGCATGATGAATGTTTCAATGTCCCTTCACTCTCAATCTGCTGGTGTCTTTAGGTCTAAAATGAGTCTCTTATAGGCAAAATGTAGATTTTTCTTGTTTGTTGTCTTTTTTATTTTAATCCATTCTGACACCCTATATCATTTGACTAGAATGTTTAGTCCATTTACATTCAGAATAATTATTGATAGATAGCTATTTGGTGACAGTTTATTACTAGTTTTGTCATTTCTTCTCGAGATTTTTGCACACAAAGAATCCCCTTTGATATTTCTTGCAAGATTGTTTTAGTGGTTATTAACTCCCTTAGTTTTTGTTTGTCTGGGAAACTCTCTTTCCTGCTATTCTGAATGATAGCCATGCTGGATAGAGTATTCTTGGCTGAAGAATTGGGTTCTTATTCAGCATGTTGAATATATCATGCCACTCTTTTAGACTGGTCAGGTTTCTGTGGATAATCTGCTGCTAGCTTATGGGTCTTCCTTAGAGATTTTTTTTTTTTTTTTATCTTGCTGATTTTAAGACTTTTTTTTCTTTATCACTATATTTTGCAAATTAAATTAAAAGATGTCTTGGTGTTCACCCCTTTTGCTGATTGTGATGGGAGTTCTTTGTGCCTCCTGGATCTGGATGTCTGTTTCCTTCCCTGAATTAGGGGAGTTTTTAGCTATTATTTACTTAAATATATTTTCAGGCCCCTTTTCTTTCTCTTTTTTTATTTTTATTTTTATTTTATTGTATTACGAATGTTATTCTGTTTCATGGGAGTCACTGAGTTTCCTAAGTCTGTTCTCATGTTCTATAATTCTTCTTGCTCTTTTTAGCTCAACATCACTATTCTCCATTATTCTATCTTCTATATCATTTATTCTTTCCTCTGGTTCTTCTAGCCTGTGTGCATGGCATCCAGCCTATTTCCAATCTCAGTTATTGCATTTTTCATTTCTGATTCTTTTTCAACTCTTTTATCTCTGTGGTAAGGGCTCCCTGAAGTCTTTCATTCTTTTCTCAAGACCAGTGAGTGTCCTTCTGATTGCTGCTTTAAGCTCTCCATCAGGCATGTTACTCATATTTATTTTGCTTTGATATCTGGCCATGACTTTATCTCGTTCTTTTGTTTGGGATGAATTTTATCATCTTGACATTTTGTCTAAGTCTGTGCCTTCTTCTGTGTGTTTGAAAAACCTGTTAAGTTTCCTGCTCCTGAGAGTAATGGCTTTATGAAGAAGAGATCATATATTGTCCAGGCCCCGGAGCTTCAGGGGATGTATCTAGTGTGTCCTGAATGTGATCTCCTATTATGTTTTGGCTATTCTGTCCTGCAGGCCAGTCATCTGCAGAGGCTCTCCTTGCCCGTAGTGGGCAGCATTTGATACTTGACCAGAATGTGATGAGTTTTAACTAGGTGTGCTCTGGGCTACTGTTAAATGAGACCTAGTACTAGTTACAACCAAACTGAAGCCCTGCAGAACTCTCTGGTCAGGAGAAGTGGTGTTGGCAGGGATTTGTGCTGGTCTTCTGGGGAAGACCTCTGTGCAGGACCTGAGGCAAACTTGACAGAGAAGAACAGTCCTGCCAGAGCACAGGGAGGTGGGACTCGGTGTAAGAAGGTTAGGCAGGCAGTGTTGGTGCTGTGTTGCTTTTTGCAGGAGTCTCTGAGTTTCTGCTGAAAGACCGAGGAAAGAAATAGCACCAGAAATCTCCTTTGTCCCTGAAAGGGTATCTCCATGAATGCTACCTCTCCAGGGTGCACTCTAAGAAGAGCAAATAACCTCCCCTCAGTGTGCCCCAGGCACTCCTCAGATTGCTCTTTCCATGCCCTCTTCCCCTGGGGTGTTGGTCTGCCTTCTCTCTAGGAGTAGGGCAGCGCCGTCAGGGCTCTAGCCCAGCCATCCTCTTTAACCTTTAAACCTCCAATCTTTAAGCCCTGCTGGTTGCAAGAACTTGCAAAAACCAGGCTCTCTCATTTTTCCAGCCAGTGGCTTTGGGGAAATGGTCTTGTGCCTTCCCCTGTATACTCCTCTCTCTCACCTTTCTCTTTGACCCCAGTTCTACCTCCTTAGCACTCATGATTGCAATCCTATTCTTCCCCCACACTTCTCCACACTTCCTGCCTTCCTTGATGTGGCCTCTTCTTTCCCTTTAGGTGTGGGGTTGTTTGTCAGCCTTCAGGTTGATTTCTGGGATATTTAGAATGATTTGATAGTTAGCTATTCATGTTTGTTGGGATGAGACGCACCTACGGTCCTCCTGCTCCTCGACCATCTTCTCTCCCTCTTCTTAATTATTATTGTTTTTTAAATGTGTCAATACTTTACAGTCCTAATCTGCAGTAGGTTTAGGTCCTTTGGAAATTACTTGCTTATACTGGAAGTGGGACAGCGATCATTGTTTCATCAAACAAGAAGCTACAACCACCCAAGATTATTTGAGCTTGTTTGTGGCTGCTTATCTGGGTTAAATGGTTATGTGTTGCCCAGTTATCTTTTTCCCAAATATCTGTCAATAAATGGAGCTTGAGAAAGAAAGTCATTCTGTGGCTAGAGGAATGCTGCAACTGCTTATAAATATTGAAAGAATCTGAAAGGGCATGATGGATAGTCTTGCTTTAATTCCAATAATAAAGAAAACTTCAGAAACATGAGAAATGAAGTGGGAGAATTTACTAATTTTAGTATTTACATGTTCAAGTAATTTACATATTCAAGAATTAAACTTCTCCCCATTTATATAAATTGGTCAGTATCATTAGTTTCCATATCAGAAGGTCTGGTCCAGTCTTCCTTAGGTAAACACTGGACTGTCAGTGGAAATATCATTAGAGCCACATTTTCAGGTATTCGTGATGCTTCTGAGCCAATCATCTATACCAACTTACTTAGCAATCTCACCAAAAAATATAATTTACAGAACAGATTACTGAAACTAGAGGCTCACCATATATAGCCACAGGAAAATAAAAAGGGTAAATGGGGAAAAATGAGTTAATGTCAGTACCAAGATTTTATTAAAAACATAGAAAAATAAATGGTTATGGGGGAATATAAACATGTAAGTCATCCTGCTTTAAAATGCTAATCAAGAGGATAAGCTTCCCAAAACCTAGGATCGGACTAAAGAAATAAGGAGATGTGCTTTATTACACAAAATATAACACAATTTATACAATATTGTAGACAGTGTTTGGAGATTTGGGGAAGTCTGTGTGTGTGTTTCCACATGTGCACACACTTGTGTACATGTGCACAAATTTTTCATTGAATATTTTTTAAAACAAGAATTTCAGTGGGAAGGGAATCCAACTAATGTCATTCTTTCTGTGGCTTCTCTGTTCATGTCATTCTAATTTATCAATCCTGCTGAGAAGCTTAAAGACTAAGGTTTAGTTTCTTACTGAATATCATTTTCATTTTCATTGTTTAATCCAGTATGAATTTTTATTAGACTTGCTGAATTTTAACACTAGTTTTTCTGCAATATCATAATGAGTTTTTGTCACTGTGGGGCACTATCAGATTAGTAGGAGGTGGAGCACATGTTAGTTATTAGACTTCCTATAAATAATGTATATTCACTTACGCAGTACCAGTCAATACTGAAAATTATTTCTTAAGGAAAGTAAGTTACCAACTTAAAGAGTAAGAGAAATCAAGCTGACAAAGAGAGAAAGGTGCTGAATTTTTGAGACTTGACTAAGAATGTCTGCTAAATGTTAAAATATTCTGGGTAAATGTTTCTATTACACTTTGATATATAAATACTGAACTTTATATTCAAAAGCTGGTCAATGAGAGAGGTTTTTATGAAAGCCATAGTAGAAGGATACATAGCTAGGCTACCCAACAACTTAATTCTCTGGATTTTCTTTTATATAAATCAAATAAATGTGACAAAAATGACACAGCTCAATGGTGGTTAGAGTTGAAGGCTTCTCATTTACCATCAGCAAAGTATAAATTAAAACATTTTTTGTGGGAAATTAGGCAATATAAAGGTAATATCATAAACATTAAAACATCCATTAAATATAGTAATTTTACCTCTAGAAATAAACATTTCCTTGCTTAACCCAAGGGAATAATTAAAGACATGATGAGGCACTAGATACAAAGATGAGTGTCAATTATGGCAAAGGGCCAGTTATAGCTGAGGAGACTGTATCTGCTTCATTAAAATTCTTCTTTTGTGATTTTTGTAGAGATCAAGGCACTCCACCACCAGGAAGGCCATCTGGCTACATATGCTGTGAAGCAGGAGGGGGCTGGCCTGGAGCGTGTTGAAAAACTTTTGTGCCCCATCTTGTAGCTCTTTATTCAGCTGGGGTTTTTATTTTGTTTTTGTTTTTGGAAGGTTTAAGGTTAAGTCACTTGCTATTTGAGAAACCATATGAAGAGGCTGTAACAGTGACTAGTACAGAATGGAGATTTATTTCCATGATTTCATTTGTAGGGTTTTGAGTATTTTCAAGATTATGAATAGTAACTTATTTGTATATGCTCAAAACATATTGAGAAATCATTTTACTAAAAATGTCCTATATAAAGATTCATAAAATCAGAAAATTTACATCATGTTCTCTTGAATAACCACCAGTTTCAATCTTGGAGAAAATTTAGGAATGAACATAAAATATTACACACTGATATATGCTGCTTTTCTCCAGCCATTAAGAACTGAAGGTCATACAACGCAGTATGATTGTACTCTCTGTAAATTTCTTGCCTTGGAGTTATATTGTGAGAAAAGCCCACCAACAACATCTGTTTTGAAGAATCTGTAGCCATTAGTTTATTTCATTATCTTTCTAGCAAAAACTGAACATGTCAGAACTATTAAAGTCACAGCTTTAAGTACATTACCAAACCATGATTTAAGATCTGCTATGAGACCATATATTGGGGGTAGAGGGGGAAGAAAAAAACCAATGGGGAAATAATTGGCGCAGGTCCTCCAGTTGAGATCATGGTTAGAAGTGGGATACGTGCCAGAAACCTCGGAAAAACATCACATATTCACACATCACTCCACCCTTCACCACAAGGAAAAATAAGGCAGTACAAGGCTAACATCTTTCCACCTTTCCCAAAAGTCGGGGTATGAACAGCCACTCTGTGCAGACTCGATCATTAAGTTTCATGTCTGAATTCACAGAGAAATGGCAGAGGTCACAGGTGAGATATGTATCCTGCAACCCACTTTAAAAGGCGATTTTTCATGTGGCATTCTCCTTGTACTAGGGTCGACCGTTATTAAACACAAAAATATCCTGAGGTATAACTGCCAAAATACATAAAAGCATATCCTTGAGGAAACTGGTGTGTGTTATTTCTCTCCTAGGTCAAAACTTGAAATAGAATTATATAGAGAGAGTCTGTAACTCCAAAGTCACTTAGTTTGTTGATGTAATTTACTATGATGGTTTAAAATTCAAATAGACTTCAGAAAATATTCTTCTTCTTATTATTAGCTTTTTGGAAGGCAGACATAGAGGACCAGATGAAACATAACAACCCTTGCTTGAAAGCACAGTCTCATCATTGGGTCATTCTGCACTGATGCTATCTAATCATTTTATTATTTCTAGTAACATAAAAAGTTCCTAGAGACACACCTCCCAACCCAGGAGCCAAGATTGATTGATTAATTGATTATTTATTTGTTTGTTTTTAGAAGCTAAGATCCTAAAAATAAAATGCAACTAACCAAAGACCCCTCACAGTGCATAACTCACACTCTGACTACTACAGGTTAATAATTACCATCCCAAACATATATTTGTCTTTTTCTTGCTTTCACTTTTTGAGAAGCTTTGTTGAGATATAATTGATGTAAAATAAAGTACACATTTTTTCCAGCTTTACTGAGATGTGATTGACATGCGTTGTCTAAGTTTAAGGCATAGAACATAATGATTTCATCAATGTATATATTGTTCAACACCCAGCACGACAGAGTAAGATTAGTTACAATCCGTCACTTCCCACAGTTTTAATTTTTTTCTCATGATGCGAACTTTTGGGATGTACTCTCTTAGCAACTTTCAAATAAACAATGTGGTGTTGTTAACTATAGTTGGCATGCGATACATGACATCCTGAGACTTATGCATCTTCTAACTGGATGTTTATACCTTTTTGATCACAGTTAACTCATTTTTGCCCACCCCGTAACCTCCATCTCTGGCAACCACCAAATCTGTCTAGCTTTTCTTTTTGATTCTGTCTTCAGATTTTCATCTCCCTGTTGACATGCTTCATCAGTTCTTCCATGTTGTCTACTTTATCATGAAAGTTTTAAATCCCTGGTCTGATAATTCCCACATTCCTCACATGTCTGTATTGCTCTGTATCTTTACATCATGCATTTTGCCCTATGGTGGGTCTTGTGATTTTTTTCTTGGGAGCTGGACATGATGTACCCAGCATTGGTTCTCACAGTGGTTTCCACTCATGAGCATCTCCTTTGGGAAGATGTGACTCCACTTATTTGTCTATCTGTCTCTCTAATCTGGGGAGTAGCAGTTTGCCCTACAACTTCCAATCTCTTATGGACCCAAGAAGAGTTGTTGATTATTCACCTTGTTTACCCATTTGGAGTGCCTGGCTGGTTCAGTTGATAGAGCATGCAACTCTTGATCTTAAGCCTAGAACTTACTTTAAAAAAAAAAAAAAAATATATATATATATATATATATATATATATATATATATATATATATACGCTTACCCTCTTATTTGTTAAGACAGGGATGTGTGGGGCACCTGGGTGGCTCAGTAGGTTAAAGCCTCTGCCTTCAGCTCAGGTCATGATCCCAGAACTGGTCCTGGGATTGAGCCCCACTTCGGGCTCTCTGCTCAGCAGGGAGCCAGTTTCCTCCTCTCTCTCTCTCTCTCTCTCTCTGCCTGCCTCTCTGCCTACTTGTGATCTCTGTCAGATAAATAAATAAAATCTTAAAAAAAAATAAAAAAAGACAGGGTGTAACTTTCAAGTTCCTTATATGCAGGACAAGAAAGCAAAATTCTCCTTTTACTATAGGTTTAATTTACTTTTCCCTAATGAATAATGATGTTGAACATTTCTTCATGTGCATGTTTACACCTACAATTCATTGGTAAAATGCCTGTCTAAATCATTGACCATTAAATTGTATTTTAAAAACTTTTGCATACAAAGTCACAGATTTTCTTCCTTCTTTTCTAAAAGTTTATAGGTTTGAGTTTTACACTTAGGTCTATGATTCATTTTGATTTACCTTTTTGTGGTCTGAGGCATAGCCAAAGTTCATTATTAAATTGGATATCCATTTGTTCCAGCACTATTAAAAAATCTATTCTTCTTCCCCTGAATTAAATTCAAAATGTTGTCAAAAATCTATTCACTGTATACATTTGGATTCATTTCTGGAACTCTCCATCATATACATTGATTTATTTGTCTATCTCGGTGACATTACTACACCTTAGTGATTACTCTAGTTTCATATTAAGGCTTGAAATCAGACTGGGTTGATCTTTCAGTTTTGTAGTTGCTTTTTAAATTGTTTCAGCTCTATTAGAATCTTTGCATTTCTACATGAAAAATATAATCAGCCTGTTATTTCCAAAAACAGTATTTTGAATTGGATTGCCTTAGTGTGTAGAGATCTATTCAATTTACAACTTAACAATATTGAATTTTTCTGCCCATGCACACAGTGCTCCATTAATTTAACTCTTTAGCTTTCTTTTTTAAAATAATTTTTATTATTGAAGTGTAGTTAACTTACAGTATTCTATTCGTTTCAGGTTCATAACATAGTGATTTGACAATTCCATGTGTTATGCCATGGTCACCATGATAAATTGTAGTTACCATCTCATACCATACAATGTTATTACATTATTAACTCTATTCCTAGTGCTGTACTTTTCATCTCCATAACTTACTTATTTTATGACTTGAAGTTTGTACCTGTTAATCCCCTTCACCTATTTTGCCACTCACTCCCACACTTCCCCCTTGGCAACCACCAGTGGGCTCTCTGTATTTATGTGGCTGGCTCTGTGTTTTTTTATTTTGTTTTGTCTTGTTTTTTAGATTCCTTTTATAAGTGAAATCATATGGTATTGGTCTTTTCTATCTGGCTAATTTCACTTAACATTGCCCTCCAAGGCAGCCATGTCATACAAATGGCAAGATCTCATTCGATTTTATGGGCAAGTAATAGTCCACTGTGTGTGTGTGTATTTTTTATTCATTCATCTATTGATGGACATTTAGGTTGCTTCCATATGTTGGTTATTGTAAATAATTCTGCAATGAACATAGGGTGCATATATATTTTTGAATTAACGTTTTTGTTTCCTTTGAGCAAATATCCAGTAGTGGAATTACTGGGTTGTGTGGTATTTTTATTTTTAGTTTTTTGAGGATTAGCTCTTTAATTTTCTTAACAATGTTTTGTAACTTCCACACTTCGTTTACAGATTTCTTCCTAAATATTTAATATTTTTATTGCTACTTCAAATGGTGTTTTTTTTTAATTCATTTTTTAATTTTTGCGTTACTGCTATTCCTGATCAAGAAGAAAGCATTTAGCATTTCTTCAGTAAGTGTGATGCTAGCTACAGGTTTTTCATAGATATCCTTTATCAGGTTGGAGAAATTCCCTTATATTTCTAGTTTTCTGGGAGTTTTATCAGGAATGGATGTTAGATTTTGTGAGATGGTGGTTTTTTGCATCTGTTGTGATGATCAGGTGGATTTTCTTTTTGAGTCTGTTAATAGAGTGAATTGTATTAATTGATTAACAAATGTTAAATCAACCCCACATTCCTGAGATAAACCCCATTTGATGTTACTGTACTATTCTCTTTCTTTTTCTCTAATTCCATTTACAAAAATGTTAAGAACAGATACTGTAATTGTCTCATGACATTTTCACTTTGCTAATATTATTTCTTCTCTAAATACTTGATAAAACACAATGTTGGATCAATTTGGGCTTGGAATTTTCTGTGGGAAGATTTGGCTACATATACAATTTATCTAACAGATACAGGGCTATCCGGATTATGTTTCATGTTGAATGTGCTTTGGTTGTTTGCATCTTTTTAGAAATGGTGTCCATTTCCTCCAAATTGTCATGTTAATTTGCACTAAATTGTTCATAATATTCCCTTATTATATTTTAATATTTGTGAAATCTATAGTAATAGCACTTTTCTCATTCCTGATATTGGTAATTTTTATCTTTTTTCTCTTACCAGTCTGACTAGAAATTTATCATTTTCTTTATCTTCTCCAGTTGCTTTTTTTTCTGCTTTTTTCTGTTTCCATTTCATTGATTTTATTGATTTTTGCCATCACTTCTGCTTATTCTAGGTTGAGTTTGCTTCTCTTCTTCTATTTACTGAAGGTGAAAATTGAGGTGATTCTTTTTCTTTTCTGATACAGGTATTTTGTGTCATAAAATTTCCCTTACATGTTGCTGTAGTGACATATAACATAATTTGATATGTCGTGTTTTCATTTTCATTCAGTTCAAGATACTTTTAACTTTTCCATTTCTTAGGCACATGACTTCTTGAGAGCCATATTCTTCAGTTTCCAATTATTTAGGGAATGTTTCACTGTCTTTCTGTTACTTGATTCTAATATGATTTCATTTGTATGACATGAATGATGTTAGATATTTTGAGACCTGTTTACTGACCAAGAATATAGACTTTTTAAAAAGCTTTATTTGTTTATTTGAGAGCAAGAATGAGAGTGAGAGACAGAGAGAAGGAGAGAGTGTGCACTTGCATGGTGTGAAATCTCATGTGTGGGGAGGTAGGGGAGAGGGAGAGATAATCTCAGGCAGACATCCCACACAGTGCAGAGCTGATCTCACCACCCTGAGATCACAACTTGAGCCAGAATCAAGAGTTGGATGCTTAACTGACTGAGCCACCCAGGGGCCCCCAGAATATTCTTTTTGATAACTATTCAGTGATCACTTGAAAATAATTTGCATTTTTATAGCTAGATTGTGTATTCATTAAATATTAATGCGATCTACTGGATTGATAGTATTGTTCAAATCTTCAACAACTTTGTTGATTTTTCTATCACCTTCCTCAGTCATCTATTGAAAAAATGTATTGAAATTTCCGATCATATTGTCAGATTTGTCGGTTTCTTCTTGCATTCTTCTCAGCTTTGGCTTTGTGTATTTTGAAGGTTTATTATTAGTTTGATAAGCGTTTAGAAATTATGTCTCCTTGATGAACTGACCCCTCATTCATTATGAAATGAACTCCTTTAACTCTGGTAATATTCTTTGTTCTGAAATCTACTTTGTTTGATATGAATATAGCCTTTCCAGCTTTCTTTGATTAAACTTAAGAGGGTGTATATTTTTTTCCATTTTTAAACATTAACTCACTTGTCTCTTTAATTTAAACTGGATTTCTTATAGGCACCCTGTGTTGGGGTCACTCTATTATCTACTCTGACAGTATCTTCCTTCTAATTGGGATAATTATGCCATTTGCTTTTTATTTAATTTGAATACAATTGTTTTAATTAAACTTTTTATTTTGAGATATTGTAGAATTACATTCACTTATAAGAAATAATAGAGGAAAATATTGCATACCTTTTACTATATTTCCTCCAGCAGAATCATCTCACAAAATTATAACACAGTGTCACAACCAAGATATGATGTTAATGTTCTGAAGGTACAGAACATTTCCATCAGCACAAGGAAGCTTCATGTTGTCCTTTTACAGCGCAGCCCGTTCTCTGCTGCCTTTTCCTTAACCACTGTCAACCCCTTATCTATCTGTTCTTCTTTTCTGTCATTTCAGGATTGCTGTATAAATCTAGCTATATGTTACCTTTTGGGTCTGGCTTTTTTCATGCAACATGATTATTTGGAAATTCATCTCTGCTATTGTCTCAACCAAGAGTCCATTCATTATTACTGTTTAATGATATTCCATATCAGAGTTGTAGCATAGTTTAACTATTCACTCACCAAGGACATCTGGTTTATTTCTAGTTACTAATAAAGCATGGCTTCCAGCCAGCAACACATCAGTGAGGAATCCAATTTCCACGAATCTTTGTTAGCATTTGGTGGTGTAACTATGTTTTATTTTAGTGAATGCAATAGATGCGTAGGGATATCTTGTTGTGGTTTTAATTTGCATCTCCCTAGTGAGTAATGATGTTAAACATTTTATCGGGTTTGTCACCTGTATGTCTGTCTTTGTTTTTGTTTTTGTTTTTTTGGTGAAGTGGTGTCTGTTCATATCTTTTACTATGTTTATTTTACACGTGTTTACCTGTGGTGAAATGTCTGTTTCTTTTGCCAAATTTTTAATTGGATTGCTTTATTTTGTAGTCGAGTTTTGGGAGGTTTTCTATGTTATAGATAGTTGTGTCAACATATATATTGTTTAAAAATATTTTTTTCTCACTCTGTACCCTTCATTTTCATTTTCTTCATGGTCTCTTTTGCAGAGAAAATGTTTTTAAATTTTGATTAGTTCCAATTTATCATGTTTCCCTTTTATGGATTATGCTTTTTATGTTAAGTCTAAGAATTCTTTGCCTAATCCCAAATCCTAGAGATTATCTCCTGCATTTTTTCTGAAATTTTTATAGTTTTACATGCTGCATTTACTTCTATATCCATTTTGAGTTAATCTTTGTAAGGTGTCACTTATTTTTTTAATGTGGATGTACAGTTGCTCTAACACCATTTATTAAAAAGGCAACTTATCCTCCATTGAATTACTTTTGCATCTGTGTCAAAAATCAGTTGTATATATTTGTGCCTCAGCTCCTTACTGGGACTTCTCTAACACTTCTCTGGCAGAGTGTTGGGATGCCTCATCACAGCCTCGTGAGCATTGGAAGTCTAGGCTCTCCGCTCAATTTTGCTCTTGCGGGTAAGGATGAGGTCCTATTTTTCTGTGGTGGTTGGTTAGAATAGAGCAGTTCTTGCCTGAGAATTTTCTCTCTTAATCAACTGCCCAATTTCTGGTGTTTGATGAGAGATTGTGAGGTTTTGAGGGGGGTTATGTTTTTGCATACGTTGACATCTCAATGTTGCCAAACCCAAGAAACTCATACCATTTCATTCTTCATGTCTTGGGGACCCCATCTGGTTTGCTTTCTGTCTGCCTTCCAGAGTCCTCTTGTATTTGTTCTAAATATAATGTCCAGGGTTTTTAGTTGTATTTAATGAGAAGACTAAGAAAAACTACCCTAATCCATTTTCCAGGAACCAAAGTCCTTGACCCATTTATTTTTCAGGTTATTATTCATATAGTTGGGTTAAATCTACCATCTTGATTTTCTTCCTATCCCCTCTACCTTTTGTTCCATTTTCTCTCATCATTTGCCTCCTTTTGAATTAAATGTGTAGGTTTTATGATTCTAGTTAATTTGATTATTAAAGTCTTATTAGTTATAATTTTTTCATATGTCATTTTAGAGCATCCCTTAGAGTAACCTATCATGGTCTAATTTGAAGTGATTCTGTAACATATTAAATGTACTTTAAGAACTTCACATAATATACTTCCACGTCTCCCTTTCTAATCTTTGTGCTGTTCTTTTCACATAGCTTACTACTCTGTATGTTATAAATCCAGCAATTTGTTTTATTATGTTTTCTTTAAGCAGTCACGTACCTTTTAATGAACTTTATGTCTTTATGCTTACCAATGTAGCTGCCATTCCTGGTGCTCTTCATTTCTTTGTGTAGCTCAGCGTTTCTTTCTG
The DNA here is from genome assembly GCF_030435805.1 of Mustela lutreola. NCBI lineage: Eukaryota > Metazoa > Chordata > Mammalia > Carnivora > Mustelidae > Mustela > Mustela lutreola. The sequence continues at coordinate 153,585,821 of NC_081295.1, forward strand.
ATACCCTTGTCCTTCTGCCTGAAGACCTCCCTTGAACATTTCTTGTCCCTCATATCTGTAGCTGATGAATTCAATTTTTTTAATATCTGAGACCCTATTTGGTGCTCATTTTTGAGAGTTTTTTGCTAGGCAAAAATTTTTATTTTTATATTTTTTTTCCTTCAGTACTTTTTTTTTTTTTTAAGATTTTATTTATTTATTTGACAGAGAGAGATCACAAGTAGGCAGAAAGGCAGGCAGAGAGAGAGGAGGAAGCAGGCTCCCTGCTGAGCAGAGAGCCCGATGCAGGACTTGATCCCAGGACCCTGAGATCATGGCCTGAGCTGAAGGCAGCGGCTTAACCCATTGAGCCACCCAGGAACCCCTCTTCAGTACTTTAAACATGTTGCTTCAATGTGTTCTAATTTGCTTTATATTCAGTGATGTATCTGCTATCCTAAGTTTTGCTTATCTCTGGTTTTAAGCAAGCTGATTATGATAAGCTTTGGTAGAATTTGCATCATGGTTTTATGTATATGTGTATGTGAATGGTGTACACTGCAGGTTAGAACAACAAAGTTTTGGATCTGTGGATTTATGTTTTTCATCATACTTGGAATATTGCTGACCATATTTCTTCAAGTACCACCACTCCCTATTTAGAACTTCTATTTCACATATATTTGACTGCATGAAATTTTCCACAGATCAGTAATATTGTGCTTTTTTCCAATCTTCTTTTCTTTAATATGTTTCATTTGGGATATTCTCTTTTGTAATGTACTTAAGTTCTTTTTCTCTCCAACCTTTTGACACATTAATTGTATCCAGTGAGCTTATCACAAATATCAGAATTTTTCATTTCTTGAATTTTAATGTGTGCCTTTTAAAAATATCTTATATATTTCTTCTTAATACGTTTAGTCTTTCCTTCTTTTCTTTAGCTTCTTAAGCCTGTGGAATTCATCATAATATTTGCTTCAGTGGGGGCGCCTGGGTGGCTCAGTGGATTAAGCCGCTGCCTTCGGCTCAGGTCATGATCTCAGGATCCTGGGATCGAGTCCCGCATCGGGCTCTCTGCTCAGCAGGGAGCCTGCTTCCCTCTCTCTCTCTCTCTGGCTGCCTCTCTGTCTACTTGTGATTTCTCTCTGTCAAATAAATAAATCTTTAAAAAAAAAAAATAAAAAATAAAAAAAAAAAAAAAAAAAAAAAAAAAAAATATTTGCTTCAGTGTCCTAGTTAATGAACCCTACCATCGGTGTCATTTCTGGTTCAGTTTCAACTGATTGATTTTTGTTGTATTCTCCTGCATCTTTACATGTCTGATAATTGTTAATTGGATGTCAGACATTTTGGATTTTACATGATTAGGTGCAGTATAGATTTGTGTTTTACAAATATTATTGAGTTTTATTTAGGGACATGTTGAAATTATTTGTAAATAGTTTGATCCTTTTTGGTCTTGTTTTTAAGTGTTGCTAACTGTTCACAGAGCCGCATTTCCCATAGTTATTTTTTCTCCATTAGTGAAGCAAGAGTCTTCAGGGTATTAAGACCAATGTCCTCTGAGTTAGTAAGGTTTCTGTTCTGGCAAGCTTGGCACTGGTCCCTCTAATCCTTCCTGGACTTCTTTTCCTGAACTTGGGTAGTTTTCTTGCATGCATGTTATGATACATTTTCAGCTGAATACTCAAAGAAGATCCCTGGATTTCTCTGTCTGGTCGCCCCCTTTCTCTCCTGTGTTTTGCTCTATGATATTGAGATTTCTTGGCTTCAGTGGACCCCCAGATCCTCCTGTTCAACTCAGGGAAATGCCCAGGTGGTGTCTTGAGTTTTTCTTTTATACACCAGGATTTAGAAATTTACAGGACTTCTAGGACAATTGTAGTGCTCACCTCATTTGTTTTCTGTCTCTGATATTCAACATTTTAATTGTCTTCATAACACTGTCATGTCTTATGCGTATTTGCTATTGTTATTTTTGCACAGAAGGTAAATCTATTGTCATTTCTCCATCTTGACTTAAAACTTCTTGCCTTCTTTTCCTGTGTTTTGGTTTTTAAAAAACATTCTCAGAGGGGCACCAGGGCTGGCTCAGTCGATAGAGCATGTGACTCTTGATTTAGGGTTTGTGAGTTCAAGCCCTACATTGAGCACAAAGCCTACTTAAAAAAAAAAAAATGTGCTCGGATATGCCTGAATAGTATATATTATCATGTTAGAAGCTTATTTTTAACTTTATAAAAAGTACCCTATTGTAAGTAATATTTTCACACTTTTATTTTTCACTAATTTCATACTGCTATAATTAATTCATTTCATTGAATTTTATTTGTTTTGACTGTGGCATAATACTCCATTGTTTTAATTTTTTTTAGTTGATTCATATACATTTCTTTTTTAAAATTAAATTTAATTTTTTTTTTCAGTGTTCCAAGATTCAGTGCTCCATGCAATCCATGCCCTCCTTAAACCCATCACTAGGCTCACCCAACCCCCTACCCCCCTCCCCTCCAAAATCCTCAGTTTTTTTCTCAGAGTCCAGTCTCTCATGGTTTGTCTCCTCCTCCAGTTTCCCCCCACTCACTTCTATATACATTTGGTATTTATTTCTTTTTTTTAATTAATTAATTTATTTTTTAATTTTTTTTTTATAAACATGTATTTTTATCCCCAGGGGTACAGGTTTGTGAATCGCCAGGTTTACACACTTCACAGCACTCACCAAAGCACATACCCTCCCCAATGTCCATAACCCCACCCCCCCTTCTCCCAACCTCCCTCCTCCCAGCAACCCTCAGTTTGTTTTGTAAGATTAAGAGTCACTTATGGTTTGTCTCCCTCCCAATCCCATCTTGTTTCATTTGGTATTTATTTCTATTTTGAGAAATATTTTAACAAAATGTTTATAAATATTTCCTAATATACATATGCAAGATGTTCTCTTATACATGTGCTTAAAAATTAAAATTGCTTATATGGTACCTCAGTCTTTAGGTGTGGGAAAGTTTTACACCAAAGTGGGTGTAAAACTTTACACTTCTACTAGCAAGTATAAGAGATCTCCGGGGCACATATCTCAAAAATTTTGTATTGTCACACTTTTTAATTTTTAGCAAATGAATTGGTACAAAATGGCATTACATTATGGTTTTGATTTACATGTCACTTTCAGAAGGACCAAACTGATAATCATATTGTCCTATTCTTAAATATAATTTACCTTTCCAATTATTTGTATTTTTTAAATATCTCATTGTATTTTGTTATTTCATTTGAAGAAGTGTTTCATAACTCTTATTAGATTCCTAGATATTTGTTATCTTTGGACAATAATGTAAACATATCTTTTTTTAAAATTTCATTCCTCATTTGTTTGTTTCTGGTTTATATACTTTTTTTAAAAATCATATATTTTCTTCAATTTTTATATTAATATTCCACCCATCCAACTTGAATATGAAGTTTTCAATTTCCTTTCAGGCATTTCTCTTACCTGATTCTTGGTTTTCCAATAATTGTGATTATTTGAACATAACTTTCTTGAAAGGTTTTTTCAATCCTACTTGTTGGTCTCTTAATACTCAGCTATTTGCTGAAAAGTGATAGAGAATAGCTTCTATAGTGATATTGCTGTTAACCCTTCAAAATATTTGTGTTCTATGATCCTATATAAAACATAGTAGTATCATTGCATCTTGGATATAAGAGTGAATTTAGATGCATTTGATGAACCTCTCATATCTGATAATTCAGTTCTTCTTTTAGCATATATATATTGGTGTTAAATACTGTTAGTTCAGCCTACGAACTGAAAGTAATGAAGAAAAGTAATGAAGTCATTGAATAGTGATTAAGTCATCAATAACTAGTGAATTAAGGAAGTAGATCTGGGCCATGAGAAGGGACACTTATGTCATCATGCATTCATTTATTTCTTTTTAAGTATAAATTTTTTTTTCATTTTATTTTATTTCTTTTCAGTGTTCCAAAGTTCATTGTTTATGCACCACACCCAGTGCTCCATGCAATACATGACCTCCATAATACTCACAATCACGCTCACCCAGCCCCCTATGCCCCTCCCCTCCAAAACCCTTGGTTTGTTTCTCCAAGTCCACAGTTTCTCATGGTTTGTATCCCCTCCGATTTCCCTCATCTCACTATCTTTGGACAATAATGTAAACCTATCTTTTTAAAAAATTTCATTCCTCATTTGTTTGTTCCTGGTTTATACACTTTTTAAAAAAATCATATATTTGCTTCCCATCTCCCCGTGTCCTCCGTATTATTCCACAAGTAAGTGAAACCATATGATAATTGACTCTCTCTGCTTGACTTATTTCACTCAGCATTCATTTATTAATTCATATGCTCATTCTATCCCACAAAGATTGATTGCATCCCTCCCTTTTTGCATATTTCTGGAAATATGCCAGGGTGTGACGTATTTGGGAGATGTACAAGTCTTGCTTTCTCACCAGTGCCTACTAAGCTTATTTCTGGATATCATGGCAGATTCAACAGAGATTGCCTTCTGTTTTTATAATCAATGAAAGACATATTTAACATATGAATTCAGAGTTAATGTATTTTAAAAATAATATGCATTATGAGTGAGGCAGTAGTACAGATTCTTAAAAACTAAAGGTAACTTTGAAATTATCTTGTCCAACTTCATTTCATTGGCTCTATGACTTGCTAAGTTTCAGATGGGCTAAGAAAAATAGGCCGTATGGTTAGGCTGCCATAGTAAATCTCACATTCTATCATTCATTTTTTGTATTTTCTTAGACCATGGATGTAATTGTCAGTTATGTCTCCAAGTCTCAGTGTCCTTATCTATAAAATAAGGGTACCATTTTAGTAGTACTAAGTAAGTGTAATGCACACATCGTAAACAACCACTTTCCAACAATGAGCAACAACATTATGATTTGAACCCACTTCTTTGGTTCATCCTCCAGGGGAGAAACTGACTGTAAATCCCCTTCTATCCATAAGAACATAGTCACAGACATAATCTTCTATGTTGTGTGAGATGTGCCAAATTTTACTACTGTTGCCCATTATTTGCTTTCCCTTCTCATGAGAGAATTATGCCTCCTGAGATGTAGAAGTCAGATACAGCCACATGACTTGTTTTGGCTTATGAAATATGTATGAATTGGGCATATACCATTCTCTACCAGAAGGCTTAAGAGTAATTATGTAGGTTCTTTTGTTATTTTTCTTTTTTCTTTCTCCATAAGGCCAGTTTGACCTAGTAGAGGTTGAGACTTAGGGATCCAGAACAAAGAATTTGTGGAGCAGAACCTCAGCTAACCCATGATGGATATGTTTGGTGGTCAAGGCATGAACTACTGCTGTTGTAAACTATTGAATTTTCTGAGTCTTTAGTACCACAGAAATAACCTTTGTTCCCACAGAATAACCCAGTGAAAGCTGATCGGTAGAGTGAGCTATGTATGTTCTCTGTGCATTGTCGTGTTATTTACTTCCATGGCAGCCATATCCTCAAAACCTGCCAAATATATAGTAGAATACTGCATTTTATATAGCAGTTTTATTTGTAAAGTGCTAATCTTCTTTCCAGATTCAAGGGAAAAATATGAATGAGTAATTTTTTTATTTTAGTTTTTAGTTTTCATCCCAGATGTTTGGCAATAAACAGACAGAATAGAATGTTAATGGTTTTGAAATGAAATTAGGCCAGAATGTTAGTATCATCAGGAAAATTTCTATTTTAAAATGGGAGGAATAGGAGTTGTCTTTCTGAGGGTAGCCCCTTATTCATTTATTCAGAAACTTCTTCTTTGTCATCTGGTCTGAGGACAAGTTCATACAGCTGAGCTCATATGAATTAATACAGCTCATCTCAGCTAATGAGATGGATTTTTTCCTTTTTTAAATAACAGATAATCACAGCCAATAAAAATATATGTTTTGAGGCTTTTGTATCACTAAATAATCTTAAAATAAAAAATGATGAGTCAATTATTGTGAAATTCCTTAAAAATAAGAATATTATAAAACCTCATAATGGAAAAGAGTGATCATCAGAACCAAAGAAATTCCTTATAATTGTCCAGTAGGAGCTTTTATAAAATATACTGTTAGGATATCTGCTTTGTTTTTTATTTTTATTTTTTTAACATCTTAATTTTATTTTATTTTTTCAGTGTTCCAAGATTGATTGTTTATGCACCACACCCAGTGCTCCACACAATACGTGCTTTGCTTTATTTTTTTGATGATGCATTTGAAGGGAGATGCAAAGGACTAGGTGGAGAGAAACAATGGGAACTTCATTTTATTTTTCTTTCTTTTTTTTTTTGGAGAGAGAGACAGAGAGAGTAAGCATGCACTAGTGGGGGAGAGGCAGAGGGTGAGGTAATCTTAAGCAGGCTCCATACCCAGTGGAGCCTGATGTGGAGCTTGATTTTACAATCCTGAGATCATGACCTGAGCTGAAATCAAGAGTTGAATGCTTAACTGACTGAGCGACCCACATGCCCCAGCAATGGGGACTGCAAACACCATGGTGAAATCATGTTTCTTCAACTCTGTGTTGTGTTGGGTATTTAGCTATTAAATCCCTCTTATACATAGTTTTATCTCTTCAATATTTAACAACATTTTAAGGAGGAGTACTCCAGTAAGTTGAAAAATGGAAAATAACTGTTTGATTTTCGACCTGTGAATTGGGAGTGACAATGTAGCAGGAGCTGCTTCAGAAAAGTGATGAGCGAGGGAGCTGGATGGGAGACAGTTGGGAAAAGGGAAAGAAGTGGTAAAATGAATACATGTACATTAATGACTTTTTCAAGAAAGGAGATATGGTAGTAAATGGAAGAGGATGTGGATTAGAAAAAAGTGGTTATTTGACTTTAGTTTATAGAAAAAAAAGGAAGGAAGGATTGATAGATGCTTCAAAGTCAATAGGAAGCATCAGTTGAGAGGAAAAGGATCCTGGAGAGAAGAAATATACACAACAGTGAAAGGTACTTGGGAAGAAGGGAAGAATAGAATCCATACTGTACACAGAGAAAATGGTCTTGAATTGGAAAAAATATACAGCCTATCATTGTAACAGGAAGTAAGAAGAAAGGTATGTGAATTTTTTCCAGAAAAGTAGGAGAGAGATGCCTGTTTTCTGAATTAGGGAAATAGCAAAGACAGTGGAAAGAAGTAAGTGCAGTCAAGACAAATTTGGTAAATGCTAATACAGCTTTGTTATTGCTTAAATTGTTTTTGGCAAGGTGGAAGAGTGTGCATGGTTAGAGGAAGAATACAGGAATGGCTAGACTTCTGGCTTGCCTAGGCAGATAGATGATAATGCTGTTTGTTACCATTGAGATCAAGGATGATGGTTGATTAGAAGCCCATCTCAACTGAGCATCAAACCTGCACAAAAATTCTCTCAGAAACACAGATCGGAACAACCACATTGTGAGTACTACATAGCCAGTACAGTGGAATAGTAGAAATAAACAAACAGCAGACAACAGTTGTCAGGAGATCTGGATTATTTTCTTCTGGTTGTGCCATTCCATAACATGGATATGAACACACATTTGGTGAACTCATTGTCTTTATTAGACCATATCAATTTTGATCCTTCATAATATTTTGATGAGGTCTGCTGAGAAGTTTGAGAATGTCTTTAAAAACCCAAGTTTCAAGGTTTTTCTTTGAGAAGTAGATGGTGGTTTTTAGTTTAACCTGGTTAACAAGATAGTGGTAAAAAAAAATTTGATTGTGTTTGGAGCACAGCTTTTAGATTTATATAATGTCAGTATTCATTTCATCATCCCACAGAAACGTATGGAGCAAAGAACAGTTTCCAAAACTTAGCACAAGTAAGTGAAACTCCTCCTATCCTCAAAAAAGAATCTGTGCCTTTAGGAGGCTTAGGTTTGGAAGAGGAAAAGGGTAATGAACATAATACATAATGATAAATAAAAGAAGGTAATATGCTTGAAGGGGACAGGTGCCACAAAAAGGTAAAAAACAATGAAAGAGGGATCAAGCATGATTCGAGGTTATGTTGTAATTAAAATAGGATTATCAGCATGGGCCACATAGAGAAAGTAACAGTGGAGCAAAAAAATGAAGGGTTTGGCCACTCAGCTATTTGAGAGAAAAGGGCACAACTGGTGAAATGCTGGAGAGAACATGGCATAGAGCAGGAAGTCCAGGGTGTCCAGATCAGAGAGACCCAGGGGAGAGTGGTAGGTGGTGAGGTCAGGGAGATAAAGAGGTGGTGGTTCATTGGCTTCTTCTTCTTCTGAGTGAGATGGTGGGCACATGGTCAAGAGGGTAATTGAAGCAGAGGAGAGACGTGATATAACAGGCTCCATAAAGTCCCTCCAGCCAGCTATTATGTGGAGAGAACTACTCTAGCTGAGGACGAGAAGGGAGGGCAAGGAGTCTGAGGAGAAAATGATTAGAGTTGACGCGAGAGATGATGGTACGTGAACCAAGATGGCAGTATGTCCTATTTTAAAGGTGAAACAGTTTACCAACACACTGAATATGTGTGTAGAAGAAAAAGGAAAATCAAGAGTAACTCCAAGGTTTTTGGCCTGAGCAGAGGGAAGGGTGGTGTTGCATCAACTGAGACGGGAAGTTGGGGCGTAGGGGGGCTAGGCCTTGGGGTGAGTAGACCAAGAAGTCAGCTCTAGGTAATTTCAGTTTTGAGATGTCAGGTAGACATTTCAGAGAGCTGGAAGCATGGGCCATGTTATCCCTCTGACCCAGTACCTCATCTGGTTAGTATAGGGATAAATGACACAGTATGACAGGGTTCTGCAGAATGGGCTCCATATTTAATGACTGGTTAATATTCAAATTCTCGATATTCAAACAAAGTTGTTTGTAGTTGTTTGGCTGCTCAATTAGGGAACAGAAATAGCTTAGCATATCCAAACAGCTAACTTAGATGGCATGGGAATAGGTTAGAATCCCCCAAAATGGGTGTAGTCCATTCGTTCAAAATGTTCCAAGTGCTTGACTCTTGTGAGAAAAACCTCTCCATGTTTTTTTTTAAAATATAATTCAGATTTTAATACTGCTCTGAAATCTTGAGCATCATTTACTATGCCAAATTTACTTGCTTTCTATATTGCAAATTTCCAAGATAATTATTCTGCCATTTTGCAGTCAAGAAGAACATTTCAGTGTATCATAATATAATCATAAACCAGCAGAAGACTAAGCCTATCCCATGTTTCTCTTATTCGGTAAGTAGGTTTAGGTTATTCCTGATGAGGAGATTAATTCCACATATTCAAGTCAGTAATGATTGCCAGACAGGTTTATGGTGTGGAAATGCTTACAGACCATTCAGGGACCTTGATTGCAGCGTGGTATGAAATATATTTGCAATATTTTCTCTTAGTTATTTTTATCTGCTAGGCTTATAGACCTGTAAATAAAAGTGGCAGATTTCCCCAAAGAATTAAATTTCAGCTTATGAGTTTATTTTATAGAGCTTCTATTCTACCTGTACAAGTACTTCAAGTGGTAACACAGGCAAATATAAAGCAACATCCTTTTCTATTTTATTAGTGTATTTTACAACAATTCTGCAGATACACAAGCTTCAGAGATCATAAACACCCAAGGTCTTGAAGACTTTACCTTCCTATAAAGTGCTTTTTGAAAAGTGGTACTGCCTTCCCACCTATAAATACACTGCTACCCTTGAGGGAGCCAAGATTTATCTCTTCTCAATTTACAAGTAAATCCATTGTTAACCCACCTCACCTCTCCGCCAATAAAGGGCTGATTTACGATCAACGGTCAATGAGTCCATCTGAAGCAGTTTCTATGATGGCTGAGAAAAAAAAAAAAAAGTATAAGAAAACCTAGTAAATTGTGCACCATTTAATGTAGATAAAATGAAGTGAGCTGTATTACATAGCACAGCATCAATCCTCAGGAATCACCTGACTCTTGCTCGTTATAATTCCGTGATGGGAATGATGATCCTGGCCAGTAATGATTCCTCCAGTGAAACATTGTTCATGATGCTTGGGAATTGTGGCCATAGTTGTCTCTCAGAAAATCCTGATGAATTCCTATTTGCAAAAAAATTGTCACTTGCCCATCATGTCCTGAAGTTCATGCCAAGTAATTTTGGAGTCCATTTCATTATTTACATGAATATATTATCTATTATCCCATGCTAAACAATAATGGCAATGAACCTAAAACAAATACTGCATTATGTGTTCATCAATAAGAAAGGTTGAAACTGGTAGATGGAAGTCGGGGTGCTTCTTGTGGCTAACAGTAGAGTGTTTTGAGAACAGGAGAGTAGCATATAGAGTCAAGGGTTTCATCTCATATTCCACCAATAAATCTTATGGGCCCAGCACGCTTCCACCAATAAATCTTAAAATGCAGTTTCCCAGGGCTCCTGGATGGCTCAGTCAGTTGAATGTCTGACTCTTGATTTCAGATCATGTCATGTTCCTAGGGTTGTGGGATTGAGTCCAGCCTCACGCTCTGGGCTCAGCAGGGAGTCTGCTTGAGATTCTTTCTGTCTCCCTCTCCCTGTGCTTCTTTCCTTGCTCTCTCTCGTTCTCTCTCAAATAAATAAATCTTTTTAAAAAATGCACTTTCCCTGGGGAGTATAGCCTACCTGTGTTTTCTTAAAACATCTTTGCAGAGGTGTGACCCTCCTTTTAGATCCTTCATTGTTCCTCTGTCTTAGAGGATGAGTAGCCAAAAATCCATGAAGAAGTTCTCTGTAGGAACCCACTCCATTATGGTGAAAAGATCTCCAATTTGGGATGACAGCAAGCAGTAACCTCTTCCTAGTGTTGTGTGGTGAAAGAACACTGGAAGAACGCTGAATGCTGAATCCTCTTCCGGTAGATTTGTAAGTCACATTAATATTAAAGTGCTCTTGAGGGGTTCTGTAATAGAGAATTCCATTGCACGGGGCACCTTCCTCATGTATCTTTCATCATAGATTTTTGTTGCTGTCAAGTAGATATAAAATTCATTCACACCTGCTGGGCTTAGGGTTTCTTTCTTGTTCTTTCTCCAGCTCCTTTAGGTGTAGGGTTAGGTTGTGTACCTGAGACCTTTCTTGTTTCTTGAGGGAGACAAACCATAAGTGACTCTTAATCTCACGAAACAAACTGAGGGTTGCCGGGGGGAGGGGGTTTGGGAGAAGGGGATGGGATTATGGACATTGGGGAGGGTATGTGATTTGGTGAGTGCTGTGAAGTGTGTAAACCTGGTGATTCACAGACCTGTACCCCTGGGGATAAAAATATATGTTTATAAAAAATAAAAAATTAAAAAAAAAATTCATTCACACCTTGGTCATGTTAATCAAATCCCACTACTCTCAAAATGAAAGAGCAGAGACCAGGAAAGGTAAATGATATGACTGTGGTATCTCAGACTGTGTCACAGTCTAAAGTAGACCTGGGAACCTTGTGTTACCGGTTCAGTGCATCTTGGGGTTTCTGCTAAAGCCCTTGTGAGAAGGAGGAGCTGTGCCTAAGATCAGGGAAACGTATAGGGAAACAAGAAACCATCTTGGCTCAGTATTTTAAGAAACCAGTATTTCATTTCTTTTCCCTGTTCATAGTTAACTGTTTGAAACATCTTGCCTCATTTACTTACCTTTATCAGACAATAACATGTTCTAGTTTGAGTTACCCAGAGACAGGAGTTCTTCTTTAAATTTGGAAACATTAAGTTGTATTTTCCTATGTTAGTTGGCTCCAGCTACCTTAACAAAATACCACAGACAGGGTGGCTTAAACAACAGAAATTTATTTTCTCCAAGATCTGGAGGCTGGAAGTCCAGGATCAAGGCATTGGCAGGGATGGTTTCTGGTAAAACGTCTCTTCCTGGATGGTGCATGGCTGCCCTCTTGCTGTGTCCTCACATGGCCTTTCCTCTGTGTGTAGCACTCCTAGTGTCTCTTCTTCTTACCAGGACACCAGTCCTATTGGATTAGGGCCTCACCCTTTCACATTTAATCTTAATGATCTCCTTAAATGTCTTCTATCCAAATATGGTCACTCTGGGGATTAGGGCTTCAAGATGTGAATTTTGAGGAGACACAATCCAGAACAACATGTTTCCATCCATAATTTTTTTCAAGATTTATTTATTTATTTAAAAGAGGGAGAGAAAGAATCTCAAGCAGACCCTGCACTTGATCTCACCACCCTGAGATCATGACCTGAGCCAAAATCATAAGCTGGACATTCAACTGACGGAGCCATCGGGGCACCCCCATTTCCGTTACCGTTTTTGCCTTTTCTGCTATCATTGTGGTTCCAGAAAGTATCCCCATATCACCCCCATTTCCTCATTTAGTCCTTTCTTTGTGATCTCTAAATCTACCACACATAACCTCATAACTGAAGACCTCTATCAAGTTTCAGGAATAGGCCCAAGAGTGGTCTTGATTTTCATTACCTTCAACCTTCATGACCTTTATTTTGCTGCACACACTGATCTCTCTCTGGGCTCTCATCTCCAGAGTCCTGTGCTTTCCCATCGAGCCCCCTGTAAAACCCGCCCATGATCTTTGCACAATAATTAGGTCAACAATTGTTGTTTTATAGTGTAGGATCATGGGCAACATCCCACCTGGGAGATAAAACTTTTTATTCTCACCAGCTTATCAGGACTATTCATCCATTCGGTCCTTCTTTAAAATAGTCTTACATTGCATTAGGGAAGAAATGACTATGGTGGCATCATCATTACTTCTAATATTCTGCTGTGTCATATAGCTACCAGCATGGTATGGATTTGAGGAACACTGGTTCTGCTTCACATTCACTGTGGCAAAAGAAAGAAGCCATGTAATAAACAGACAAACCAAGAACTCAGTGGCATTTGATTACTTTCATAACCTTTAGATTGTGCATTATTACTATGTGATTAAAATAAATAAGATCTCTATACTGTTTCCAGTTGTGCCTTTTTTTATTGCTTCTTGTATCATTGTTGCAAAGCGAGAAGCAGAAGTAGGTAGTTATATAACTTGGCTCCGATCACACAGCTATTAAGTGGTTGAACCAAACTTAAACCTAATTGACTTAAACTGAAATTCAGTGATTCAGGATTCACTGTGTGCCAGACCTTGGTAGTATATGGTGAACAAAGAGGCACCAGCTTCACCTTTGAGAAGAATCAGGTGATAGAGACATACAAATTTTAATACAATAATTAGAAACAGACTAAAAATGCAGCCCTGAGAAGTGCTGTGTGGAGGGGCAGATATTAGAATGAGAACAAGTGAGAGGGCCTCCATCCCATGAGATGGGTTACAGATATTAACATTCTACATGTTTTAAATAAACCAGGTTATCTCCTCTATGGGAATGTCACTAGCCATTTGGCCCCCCTGTTTGTAGTGTCAAATAATCCATTAACCTAATTAATATACCAGGATTACCTTCCTTTCCAATCACTACAAGGTTAGAGTAAAGCGCGCACACACACAAACACACACACACACACACACACACACACACACACACTACAAAAGCAAGATGATACAGCTCTAGTCTTACCATAATACATCGATTTCAGACAGAGATTAGAAAGCAGATGAAATTTATATTCCACCCTGCCCAACCCCCACCTCCAGGCGAAAAGACGGATACCATGTGACTCATAGGGCTATCTGCCTGGCTCTGACTGGCCACAGAACTCAGAAACGGCCATAGAATTAAGGTTGCACAGAGGACCGACGTAGTTCAGTAGGAGAAGAGCATTGTAGTGGCTGAGGAGGACCAGAGAATAGGGCATGAGGTTAGAGAGGTAATGGATACATAGATAGACAGACAGATAGATAAGGTGTTAACTTGAGGCAGATAACAGAGACAAAACAGGACATTACTATAACCAAAGATTATTAGAAATAATTCTTTTCCCCCATATGAAATGGCATTGCAATGATGGTCAATCATAACATGTACCTAATATCCAAAAATAAAAACCCCAAAACTATTTGTGGCATGAAACACATTTTGATATTTTTATTAAGTACGACTCCTTTGTCTCAACCTAAGAACCTAAGTGATATCTCACTAAGTGCAGTGAACTTCAGTAGCCAGATGTTGATGTCTGATAGTAAAGTTATAGAATGCGTGGAAGAGGGTGTGTACTCGGTGCCATCAGCTACAGCTGCAGGAGTGTAAGACACACTGTGAACTTTGCCTTAGTAACTCATTATCAAAACAAAGATCTACAGACTACATCCATTATGAATATACTTAAATTCAGTATGCTGTGGGCTACTGAATTCATCACTCTAATATTGTACTACTTTTGTCTATTTCTTTTGTAACTGTTTTCTTAAAATGTCAAGAGGTACCTCATTCTTATGCAGTCACAGTGTTTGAGATCTAAATATTTATTTGTCTTTATGTGATTCATATTTATAGAAATACCAATAACATCAGTTTTTATCTTTACAAGAAAAGTCTTCATTTGATTTTCTTGCAATTTACTCAGGAACATAGCTATTATTTTCTTTCACATACAGTTCTGTGTTCAATAATATTTTTATGATTGCTTAGTAGAAGAAAAATCAGCATATTTCTTTGTAATTACTTTATATTTAGTTTATAATTACTTTAAACTTACCTTTTTAAGCCATCCATTCAATGCAATATTAAGTATTGCCATATACCATCTATTAATCATGTAATTCAGCAATATGGTGACATTTTCTCTCTTTTAAAGGAGATTTATTTTGTCTTGCCATAGAAGAATCCAGCAAGATTAAAAGCCCATGCATGCAAGCAAGTAGTTACCAGAAAAGCTTTTTATGATACATGATTGTAACATGCCAGAAGAAAATTGCATTGAAAATGATGTAGTCTAACTAATAAGAAATACATTTGAAATTGAAAATTAAATATACTTTTGCATATCCTGATATGCTACTTCACTTGCCTCATTTGCATGCAAATAAGGGTTCAATAACTATTTTAATTGCTATATTCTCCCAAAAGCAAGGGAAGAAGATTCAAAATATATGTATTATTTTGTATGGGAAAGAATGTTAATATTCACCAAATAATTACCTAATTTACATAGTGATTAGACTCATCTGCAATAAAGTATTTTTATAAATATACAGAGGGAACATTAGACGTTGTGAAACTTGACAAGTTAAATCACAAGCAAATCTAATAAGGAAAATTGTATGCAGGTGAAAGACTTCTAGTACATTATTTTTCATATAACTTTATTACTAATGTCAGAATAATAAGTCAAATCCTTAAGCATTTGGTGCATCGTATTTGGTAGGTGAGAGGGGAAAAAGCAAATATAATATAGTTAAAAAAATATTGAACATGATCAAACACATCTGAAAGAGATAAATTCCTCAGGGAAGAATTTCCACCTACATAATTTCAAGTGGAGTAATCTATTTTCTAATTAGCAAGGAAAAAATCCCCTGTATATGACCTTGAATTCTAAAATATTAGCTCAGAGGGAATATTTACAATCCAAAGGCTCAGATGCATAATGAAAATACGGACATGACTTTTACTGTTGTTAAGGTTCTTTTTAAATCATTCTTAGGCATAATCAGCCTATGTTGACTGACATTTATAGTATGGAAATTGGCTGGAATACAAATGCAATGGCGTTTGAAATTAGAAAGCACATTACTGAGGAGACAGGTTAAATATTTGTGGTGTTCAAAGCCATTTTTCTTGGTAGAACCAATACCTTTGTTCATTTTGATCAAGCTTATATTCTAAATGAGTTTTGCATATTGAAATTATTTTAGCTCTCTAATGCTACTTCTTTTGTCATTTTCTGTGTCCTGCTGTGACTCATTTCGGAGAAATGTATTTCTCAGCCTTTAACATTTTAAGTCTGATGAAGGAGAGGGGACTTTAGGATTTAAACAAGGCAAATTTGTCAGATGGAAATGTGCGTTAAGTGAGCAACCGAGTGCTTGAATCAATGAATGAGTGAACTGATCATCCTGATTATAAACCATCTATTCACTTACCTGTTTGTGGGTTTATAGTGATCTAGAAACACTAATTATAAGGTGAGGTGGGGCAGAGAATATCAAGAATGAACAGACCTGATGAAAAATCCTAGTTCCCAATCAGCTTCCCTAGAATATGGGACGAGATAGAGATTTCTGTGCTTCCGAGAGAACAATGAGGTACTGTGCATGTACTCTGAGCTGGGAACAAAAATTATAATGGAACGGATGCTGCTGAGAAATGTATCTAAATTCTGGAGTTAGTCAACAATGCCTGACTCCTTCATCCATTCATTATGTGACCCTTGAAAATGACCACCCAGACGTTCAGGTTCATGAAGGATGAGAATGAAAATACTTTCTATCAGGGTTATTGTAAAGATTCAATAAGATTGTTAATAAACATATATTCTGGAGAACGTGGCCAGTTTAATAAATAATGGCAAGTTATGTGTGTTAGAGAAGGTGCAGGAACATAGATGCCTGGGATATTTCTTCCTTAGGCAATGACTTCCCTTATCCCTTTGAGATACAAGGGTTCTGCATCTGTGATGGTTTCTAGGGTGTGTTTAAGAGAGCCGACATTTAACACCCTCAAGGGCACAAATCAATCATGCATGTATTTTGAAATAGTAAATTAACATGATCATGGGAAATGAAACTCTGTATGATTATAATTTACTGTACATACCACAAAATGTTCATTAGTCTAAACGTTCATTCATAGGTAGTCACTGTCTGTGAACTTGGTGCTCCTGGTATAAAGTTTTATTGTACCTGACTCATAGTGGAACCTGAAATGTATACATAATGCTACAAGGCTTTCTTAACCTTGATATCCAAACCAAAGTAGTACATTGGAGGCCAAACAAAATACTGGCAAGATGAAATAACAGCATATATGTTGTGACCAAGTTGAGTTTTTCCAAAGAATGCAAGAGGGGGGTGGGTGAGCATTTAGAAAATCCATAAATCTGGCTCTTCCTATTAAAAAAT
The DNA here is from genome assembly GCF_030435805.1 of Mustela lutreola. Classification (NCBI taxonomy): domain Eukaryota; kingdom Metazoa; phylum Chordata; class Mammalia; order Carnivora; family Mustelidae; genus Mustela; species Mustela lutreola. Next base: position 153,602,806 of record NC_081295.1, read on the forward strand.
GAAAGGAGAAAACACACAGATGCGCAAAAAGCATCTGATATTACTTAACACTCATTTGCATTTCAAATTCTTTACACACTAACACTGAAAGGGAATTTTCTTGGCTGCATAACTGGTGTCTCTAAAAAACCCTGTAAAGAGGTAACCATTCAAAACAGAGTGTTAGGGCCATTGTTTATTCTGGAAAACTACATTTTGAAAGGCCTGTTTATTCTTTATGTTGTCTTTGTCATGAAACCCAGAGCCAATGCCATAAATCGTGTGTGCTACAGAATTGTAATCTCTGTAAAGGGGATGTTGCCTGACCCCTGTCTAACTTAATGAGATGAATTCAATTAAGGAGAAAGAAGCTAATCTGTTCACGTGCTAGCAGTCAGTGCAAAAAAACCCAAAAAGCACTGCTGTCTCGTGCCCTTCTGTGGGTGCGCGTTCCGTGATCGTGCACCCCAGTTATCCCTGCTGTCAAGGTGGAGGACATTGCTTTAGCCCTCGGTACTCTGAGTGCAGTGGAGAAGCGGCTGCACCAGCATCACGTGGGAGCTTATTAAATATGGAGACTCTCAGACTCCACCCCAGACCCACTGAATCCAAGTCTGCATTTTAACAAGGTCCCAGGGCATTTATCTGCTCATTGTAAAGCACGAGAATACCATCTAGGCTACAGATCTTCCTGCCTTTAGAAATACTGGGAGGATCAGCGGCTGACCCCCCACCCCCGACCCCTGCACACACCCCCGCCTCCCCTCTCCCCTGCCATGCCCCAAAGAGGAATTTTACTTCTGGTGTAGAGTGTACGATATTTGCAAATTTTTGTTTGTTTTATCTGAAGGTGTGGGAATTTGTTCGCAAGTTTCGCCATAATGGTGATATTAATGCATAACAATTAGGAAACTATCCCTCAGCAATTTCAAGGCATTTATTCATTTCATTTCTCCAGCCATCCCTGTGACTTGCATGACTCCATTGTACGGAAGAGAAAGATGCGGGCTTATGTGACCTGCCCAAGATGAAAGCTGTTAAGGTCGGGTCTGTTTTCAGAGCCAGGGAATCTGAGTGCCTGGACTACCCTCTTCAACTCTCCCAGGCTGTTTCTCTGATAAGATTATATATATTCTATAAATTTTGATCAGATTATTAAATCTGTTCAACTTGTTCCCCACATTTATCAGTATATTTAACAGTTTCCTAGGTAGCATGTGTCACATGTTTCATAATCTGGTAGGTACTCCTTTAAGTGCTCAAGTTCATTTACTCATGTAGTTTGCACAACTGTGTGGATTTCACTGTTTCCTTTTACAGATGAGGAATTATTTTAATTCCTTTCAGAGGTGGAAGAAAACTGAGCCCCAGAGACATATGACTTGCCCAGCATCAGACAATGAAACAGATACTAAATAGTAAAAAATGAAAACTAAAATAGTCCAGCAGACCTGATCCCTGTAGAGGGAAATTCAACGTGATGCTTCTGCTTGAGAATTTTCTACTTGGCATTCTGTTGAGCAACTACTTGAAGCAATGTTTCCTAATACTGAGGTCAGGGATAACAACTTCTCCAAAGTGATTGTAATTTAAAAATTCTTGCCTTTCCACCTCCCTGTGTCTTGTCTTCTTGACTGTAGAAACTGCCCTGGGGCAAAAGCTACTTTAACAAAGAATGGCAAATGCTGAAGATGCTGTAGGATAGAGGTGAAGGGTCGGCAGAAGCCATCATCATATTCTATAACAGTGTTGTCCACGAAAAATGCAATGCAAGGCATCTAAGTAATTGTAAATGTTCTGGTAGTCAGATTGGAAAAAGAAATAAGAAATAGGTGAGATATATTTCAATCATATATATTATTTAATCTGCCATGTTAAAAAAGTTATCATTTGGGGTGCCTGGGTGGCTCAGTAGGTTAAAGCCTCTGCCTTCGGCTCAGGTCATGATCCCAGGGTCCTGGGATCGAGCCCCATATCGGGCTCTCTGCTCCACAGGGAGCCTGCTTCCTCCTCTCTCTCTGCCTGCCTCTCTGCCTACTTGTGATCTCTGTCAGATAAATAAATAAAATCTTAAAAAAAAAAAGTTATCATTTTAACATAGTCAATATAACATTTATTAAAGATATACTTTGCCTATTTTATACCTTGTCTTTGAAATTGGAATATATTTTATTTTATTTTATTTTTAGAGAGAGAGAGAGATTGGGAGTGCACATACGGGGTGGGGAGGAGCAGAGAGAGAGGGAGAGAGAATCTTAACCAGACTCTGCTCAGCATGGAGCCAAAGCAGGGTTCAATCTCAGGACCCTGAGACCCTGACCTGAGCTGAAATCAAGAGTAGGTGCCTAACTGACTGAACCTCCGGGCCTCTCTTAAGTTGGTATACATTTTAAAGTGACAGCACATCTTACTCTGACTAGCCATGGTTCCAGTGCTCAGGGCCACCTGTGGCTAATGGCTGCCATATTGGTTCATTAGCTCTCTGCTAAAGGTTCTGAACACCTGAAAAAAAAAAATTTTGCATGTTAATAAGGAAGAGTAGATCAATAAGGATGGCTAATGTCAGAGGAGTTGTCTATAAGAGCATCATGGTTCACACACACCGGCGCTCTGTTTCCTTCTGAGGTTTGTGTAATCCTGTCATTCTTATTTTGGTCTTTAAAAAAAATTGGAGTGAAAGAACATGATGTGTTATTCCTATGTTTTGCTTCAGAATTTATTGTAAGCTTAGCTTCACCCATCAAATGCTATTTAAAAAAAATGATCTTAATAATTACATACTAGTCTGTGTAATTTTTATTCTTTTTTAAAAGAAATTATCTGAGCTTTAGCATTTGATTTATTTTTTCTAGACACCAACAATGTCCTGATGCTACCCAAATCTTTGTGCCCATGTCTGATTAAACACAGAAAACACACACATCTGTGTTTTTTTAAAAGATTTTACTTATTTATTTGAGAGAGAGAGAACAAGGGGACGATGTCAGAGCGAGAAGCAGACTCCCCACTCAGCAGGGGGCCGGACGTGGGGCTCCATCCTGGGCCCCTGGGATCATGACGTGAACGGAAGGCAGGCACTTAACCAACTGAACCCCCCCAGGTGCTCCCAAACACACACATTTGTAATGGGCTCCATAATACGACCAAATTGCTTCCCAGAAAGAGAGTATCAACGGTACCCAACAAAAGTGCTCCTTTACCACTCTGACTAGCCCTCCTGAAATTCAGAAAATATCTTTGCCACGTTAAGAGAGGGTATGTTGTTTTATTTTTTTCTAGTTAGTGTTTCTTTAATTATAGGTTAGAAAAATTTGCATGTATGTGTCTGTGCATGTGTACATATGCATGTGTGTGTTTATAGGCTATTTTTGTTTCTTCTTGTACATTTCTTGTTCTTGACCGTGGACAAATTCTTCAGATATTAAGAAATTAATTATTTTTAAATCAGGGGCACCTGCATGGCTCATTCAGTTAAGCAACCAACTCTTGATTTTTGGCTCAGGTCATGATCTCAGGGTTATGAGATTGAGCCCCATGCGGGGGTGGAGTCTGCTAGAGATTCTCTCCCTCTGCCTCTCCCTCTCCCCCTCCCCGCCCCCAGCTTGTACGCACTCCCTCTCCATCTCTTTAAAAATACATATTTTTTTTAAAGATTTTATTTATTTGACAGAGAGAAATCACAAGTAGGACAAGTAGGCAGAGAGGCAGGCAGGGAGAGAGGAAGGGAAGCAGACTTGATCCCAGGACCCTGAGATCATGACCTGAGCCGAAGGCAGAGCTTAACCCAATGAGCCACCCAGGTGCCCCCAAATGCATATATTTTTAAATTGAATATGTTGCAAGTATTTTCTAGCTTGAAGAAAGATATTGGGATGATCTTTGGTGTTTAAAATTACACAGTTATATCTACCAGTATTTTCACTTGTTGTGCCCCTTGACTTTTATCTTTTTGCATAGGATCTTTTCCTTCTCAGTTCAATACTAGTTTACATTTTCTCCCTGCTGTTTTATTGTTCTTCCCCTTATATTTAATGTCTCAACCCATGCGGGATTTGTATTTTTAGAAAGTATGTAAATGAAGTGTAATTTTAAAAAATCGTCCGCTGATTCCACCAACTATCTTAATATTTGTTAATTGCAGAAGCCATTAGGTGCATAGAATTAGGCATTTAGTCAACTTAAGAAACAATGATTTTATTGTCTGCTAAGGCTTTGAGCTAGGTTTTGCATAAAACAGTGTAAGTCTTTTCCTAAATGAGTCCCATATGATTGTGGATGTGTGAAGTTTAGAATTAACACAGCATTTCTGGTACTTGGTCAGTGATCTAACAGTGGAACAGCCAGAGGGAAGGGAGTAAGACTAATGAAAGGTAGATGCTGTGGTGGTGTTTCCTTCTGCTGATACATTTCTCTATCCTGGTACTCTGCCTCCCCCTCACCTCCACCCCCAAACTTCCTGGCATGTCTTCCTTCCTCCACAGCCAGTCCTGGTAAAATCACTCTGTTTGCCTGGTAGGAAGAGCCATATCAGGTGTAAACATGCGATAAGTGCCCACATAATCTCCAAGATCAATCAAGAACCAGAATCACTTTGTAGTGTCCTGAATGGGACCCAGATGCTCTGGCTCAGAGCCCTGCTTGTCCCATGTCCCCAACCACATGCTTCCCTTAACATTATACACACACACACACACACACACACACACACGCCTCTCACACCCACAGAAATATCAGTAGCATTTTGCCCTTCCTTTCCTGGTACACAGGTTCTTCCCCTAAGAGTCGCAGCCCAGTTCTCAAGACGACTCCCTCTTGAATCACATGGATTCAGCAGAAATGCCTTAAAGTTCCTGACGTTTGAATTTTTTTTTCTTCTTTCATTTCCAATTTTTGCCTTTCTATTTTTATATTCCATTGGTGTATTTATTTGGCAATTCTGAAAGTGAGCGAGTTAAACGCCTGTTCCATAGTTATCATATTATTAACTGAAAGAGAGAATGTCACCGACATACTAACCATATTGTTAATGCATCACTATTTAGCATTTGCTTGTGCTAAATGCGTGCGTGTCAGAAAACAGTGCGGAATGTGTCCCAAGCACAGATACATCATTGTGTTTGCAGGTGTTCTTTCAATAGCATTGAGAGGCCCAATACATTTGAGTATTATTTCACTTGCTGTCAGCATATCTTCAGGATGGAGCAGAATAGCGTTAATGTATGGACTGTCTTGCTCGCATACATGGAAGACACAGACTTTCTCTGTCAGTGGCCGTGCGTTTTGCACCTATTTTCAGCAAAGTGATATGAACCCCCATTTAAAAAGTTGCTTGATGGAGTCCTGTCTGATTTTATTGAGACCATAACGATGAAAAAAACCCACTCCTTTTGGTGCCATCCCTGGGGTCGCTCTGCACACCTCTCTTCCAATAATTGTGCGTGGCCATAACAAGCCACAGGCTGTATGGGATAATCGGCTCCTCCTCGCTGCATTTATGGGTAGTCAATCTGAGAATTACGGAGATCGAACAAAAGCCACAGTGCCTGCAACACTGAGGCCCATATTGATCTAGTAGGAATAGGATAGTTCTGTCAGGTCCGGGCAGAATACATCATGCTCCTGGTGGGAGAGTTCTTTCCCCAGAAAGGGAAATAATTATTCTCTCCAAGGAAACACTTGAGTCCAAAGTCTACAAACTCACCAAGGAATCTAATAGAATACAGAAGAGAAGTCGCTTTTTTCCTCTTCCTTCCTTCCTTCCTTCTATTGGTAGTTCCTGCAAGGGAACGTATTACACCAAGGTTATCTTTGTTTTTCTGAATTTCTCTTAGTGATCTGGGCATTTTTATGTCTGAATCAGTGCATTCACGTTTCAAAGTCTGGTTTCAAAGCCTTCCGTTCAAACAGAAAGAGGCAGCTTCATTTGGTGTATATGAAGTAGGCAGTAATTGCATTGGAAAACCCCAAAACACACAGGCCAGAACCAGCTGTAACCAAACGTGTGGAAAGCAGCACACAGAATTTTCCATGGCCTGGAGCAACGATGTTGTACAAATAGTCCCCGAGGTGTCTCAGCCGTTCCATGCACAGTGGAAAGAAATTAGATAATGCTAAAGACTTACCAGATGGATATTCAATCAGTTGTGTGTAAAATTCTCTCCTTAAATTCGATATTGAAGACATAGCTACACTGAACTTATAAAATTAGCATCTTTGTTTTCTCGCATGGTTTCCTGATGTGAATGAGCTGCGCTAAGAATGCTAAGGACAGAGTCAGGGTTATATACGTTGACAGGACATGTGAAAATAAGCGTCAGGGATAACCCAAAAGCCACTGGCTGAAAACAAATAGAGAATAGATGATGAGAAACTGCACAGAAGAAGAAGAATTTGCTGGATCTTTGATTCCAGATTTGAGATAACAAAAATTGCCCTTTTAATAAGAAACAGACTTTTTGTGTAAATCTCTGTCTTCTTGTAGGAAGCTCAAACTTTCTTAGTACATAGTCATGATGTTGCTGTCCATGTAAAAAGCTCCTAAACTATATGTTCCTTGCTCCACTAAGTCCTGACTGTTCTGTTTCATTAAGTCCCTTTCTGCTCAAGCTTCACCGTCACCTGGGTGAACATAGATCTTCTGCTCATTAATCTAGAACTTAGTCCAATTAGCCTTTCTTCAGGTTGTGCAGTATACCGTTACCAGTACACGAGACTTTGTTTCCCTAGGAATGCCCTCTCTTTCCCTTTAATATGTTCAAATTCTGCCCAGCCTTAGAGGCCCAGTCCCTGCCCAGTCTCTTCCAAAGCTACTTCAAACCTCCATGACTTCCTGTCAAAACTTCCCCCGTATAGGAACAGGATCGGCTTTCATCAGGCAGCAGGTGAATATTTATTGGCAGGCAGCTCAGGAGGACCACGATTCATGGGTGCTCATACTAGGAAAGACAACAGGGATTAGACAGATGCCAACAAACTAAATTGGAGTGCTGAATCAAAACCACAACGTTGTAGGACATGATTTCTTCGCTCATTAGAGCAACTAATCAGGACGGACATACATCCCCATTTACTCTGGTTGATTCTAGCTTATACCTGTTGTTCCTCTGTATGATCAGTAGTGCCCTTTACTCTCAGAAGTTGTTTCTACTTGGATGATAAATAATATGGCCACTTTACTCATCCTTGTTGAGCATTTACTCTGTGACGGGCAGGAGTCTGAGTGCTCTGTGAATTAGCTTCTTCGAACTACACAACAGCCTTGTAAGATGTTTAGTAAACCTATTTTTGTTTTTCAAATGATGAAATAGAAGCCCTAAAGGGCACCAGTTGGAGAATTAAGATAGGTTTTGCCGAATTCGAACAAAATTTTTGAGAACAGAGATAAAATTGCTGTTGAATATTGATGAATAGGGTTAGAGGGTCCTTGGAGACTTTCCCCCAAACTTAAGCAAATCTAAATATTTAAATAAGTGACATTCAGTGTTTTCTAAACAAAGGTACTTGTGATAATCCCACAGGAAGACCAGAAATACTTGCTGTGGGAGAAGGGGGGTTGGGACCTGTAGCGGGATTAGATTCAGCTAATAGGATTGCCTCTAGAGCTCATCAACATGAAGGACACTGTGTTAGCATACTAGAGAGTATCATATAGATTTTCAGTATCCAGCAGGTACTTGGGGTTTTGGAGGTGATCAGAGTAGGGCAGAAGTAGAAACTTAAAATGTAATTACTTTGGAGTAATCAGTCTTACTAAAGAAATGTTAATACCCATCCCCTTCTGAGTGGCTGTGATCCTAAAGGAAGCTATCTGTAGGCATCAGCACTGATAGTATTCCTCTCACATGTAGTCACTGGCTCCAATTGAATCTTCTCCTGGGATGTGTGCTTATACCATAGGTGCTCAATAAATTTGCTCAATAAAGTTGCAAATAATTTTGCAACTGAGTGGATTTGCATATGTTCATATCCATGAATAATCCTACCATATTAAATGTACCTAAAAATGAGAAAAAATAGTACAATTTTAATGAGTAACACATTGAGAATGAATCCATTTGTTAAAACAACAGTTTTATTTGAATATTTGATCCTTTGGGGTCCATAGACCAGACCTATTCTATCCAAGGTGGTTCTAGTCCTTTGTTTGGGTCTATACTTTTCCAGATCATAATCCTTTCTCTGCTTACATAAAGTTCTTAATCTTTGGTATTGAGTATATTCCAAGTTTATGCATCCCCATTGAATTTCTCAGGAAGTTTTGTTTTTCTTCTAGAATGCTCTGTAAATTGTTGGCTGCCTGCTTTGCATAGTGCCTCAGGAATGATTTCATGTCTCTTCCCTTAATGCTGCAAATCTTCATCTGTCTTACCTCAGTGCTCTGTGTCTGGCTTTTGTTCTTTGACCTGATAAATCTGTGTTCTATTTCTAGGAGTAAAACAGAAGTACACTTCACAGGTTTGTTCTGAAGAGCATAATTTCTTGAAGAGCACAAAACTAAAAATGGATTCCCCTAGTAGACAGAACATAAATGTCATTGTATTTTCTCTGTAATAACATAAACATTTCACATGTGTACAAGAATTCAAGAACAACTATAAAAATGTCATCTTAATTAACAACTACTTTCTCTTCTGTGATGCATAGTGTTTGTAAATGGGCATTTTCGTATGTCAACTAAGGCATTCTGTTTACTAACACTTGACATTTTATTGTTAAGGACCATTATCCTTATATTTTAATACATAAAGTAACAATACTGTGCTTGCTCCCTCATCTCTAAAATCAGTAGCGCACGTCCTACTTCTTCACTTCTTCATGTGAAGATACACACAAGCCATAGTACTTTGTACTGGACATGGTTGCCAAGTCAACGTCCAGTACCCCCACACTCCTGCAGATACCCTTTCTCATTCATGCAGTGTACATGCTTTAGGAAAATTAGGTCCCACCCTCAGGCCCAGGGTGTGTCTTGATCAGTCCAAGCAGTTGTGGACAATCTGATAACCCTGGCCAACTCAGTAGGTTCAGCTTGATGACATCAACATAGCCTTTAGGACTTCTGTTTGATGCTGAAGAAGGAGGTACTTTGGAGATAATTCAAGATACCCTAACAGATACAGCTTTCTTGTCCTTATTTTGCTATTTACAAATAATTTATATAAAATTAACTAAATTTCTAGAAAATTAAATGATTTTACAATATGTAATTCATATTTATTTTCAATTTACAATTTATGTAAAATTAATTAGATGTTAACTATAAAACACATGTTATGGTATATCTCTATATATCTATGTATCTATACATCTATATAGTACAGATACATCCCCAAACTGGTAATAGGATTTCTCCTTAAAACCCACCACTAAAGGAAGCAAAACTTTCAGAGAGTTTTATGCCTTATGGTAGCTACTACAGCTGTGCAGTCTTTTTCCTAAGGGGAACTTTCTACTTTGGGAGCTCTCTAGATCATGGCACAGGAACATGGAGCTCAGGCAGGAATCAGAAGTCTACATTAACTAAAACTAACTCCACTCAGGCTAAGCAGGCAGAAACCTGAGTTGAGGATTGTAGAGGTCCATGGAATTTCTAGGAGGCAGAGTACCAGAGAAAAATGGAGGTATGGGGAACAGGTTACCTGTGTGGAGGTAACCTTTGGGTCTTTGGCTGAAGGCTAGAGTTTACAGAGTCTAACAGAAATGAGAGGCTGTGTGCCTGGAGTTGAAGTGAAATGTCTGAAGTCACACAGTCCTGGATTTCTTAGAATATTCCATCCAGTCAGAGAGGACAGGCCACATGGAGCACATTGGACATTGAGCTCCCAGAAGGGTAAACTTTATAATGATATACTGCCTAGAGTAGGATCTATACCAGAGGACTAAGGAAGATAAAGATAGCCATAGCCAATTACATATAGTGTACTCTTAGTTTCAGGTGGACAATTTGGTGATTCAACACTTCCATGAAACACCCAATGCTCATCACAACAAGTACACTCCTTCATCCCCATCACCTGTTTCACCCATGCCCCACCCCCCGCCCCCTGGTAACCCTCAGTTTGTTCCCTACAGCTAAAAGTATTTTTCTTAGTTTGCCTCTCTCTTTTTTCCCCCTATGATTATTTGTTTTCTTTCTCAAATTCCACACATAAGTGAGTTCTTGCAGTATTTGTCTTTCTCCGACTGATGTATTTCACTTAGCATAATACATTCTAGCTCCATCCATAGTGGTGCAAATAGCAAGATTTCATTATTTTTTATGGCTGAGTAATATTCCATTTATATATATATGTGTGTGTGTGTATGTATATATATATATGTATATGTATATGCATACATACACACAAACATACTTACATACACATACATATATATCACATTTTCCTTTTCAGTTTATCAGTCAATGGACATTTGGACTTTTTCCATAAATTGGCTATTGATAATGCTGCTAGAAACACCAAACAATAGTTTTTACAAAAAAAAAAAAAAAAAGGCATGAAAAAGCAAATTACCAATCCTAAGATTAAAAGAGAGGATATCTTGCTTCTGATTTTATAGCTGTTACAGAATAGTAAGGGATTATTATGAACTCCCATTTAAAACTAAATATGACAATTTAATTAAAATGAGGAAATCCCTTAAAAAACACAACTTGGTTTCTGTGATGAATCTAACTAGCTCACTATGACTTACACAGTGAAAAACACAACTTGGTGAAACTGACACTATAAGAAATAGAAGGTCCAAATAACCCTATATCCATTAAAGAAATTGAATTGAAATGATCAAAAAGGTTCCCAGAAAGGAGAGCTTGGGTGGCTCAATCAGTTACACACCTGACACCTGGTTTCGGCTCAGGTCGTGATCGAGCCTGTCTCAGGCTCTGGGCTCAGTGGGGAGTCGCTTGAGGATTCTGTCTCCTCTTCCTCTGCCTCTCTATCCACTCACACATGCATGCTCTCTCTCTCTCTTCCTCTCTTTAAAACAAATAAATACATCTTTGAAAAAAAAGAAAAGACAAGAAAAAGTTTCCCAGAAGGAAAATTCCAAACTCAGTTTTGTGGATGACCCTCACCATAAGGAAAGAAATAAGGAAGAATTAAGAAATAAGACCAATCTTACCCAAAGAGTTGCATAAAATGGAGGGAAAAAAAAATCAAAACATCTCCCAAATCATTTGATGAGGTCAACATATCCCAGTACCAAAACCTGATCAGGACATTATCCTCGAAAACTCACCTTGCGTTTTTTTTAATGGTTTAAAAAATTTTTTTATAAACATGTATTATTAACCCCAGGGTACAGGTCTGTGAATTACCAGGTTTACACACTTCACAGCACTCCCCATAGCACATACCCTCCCCAATGTCCATATCACCTTGCATGTTTAGGGGCTAAAGTCAATCAACATGTTTACCACCCTTGCAAGGAAGACCTTAGGACTTTTCTGAATTTGAGACTGTCCTAGGAAAGTTCAGGTTTGGTGCTTGGTGAAAATAGGCATGCTGACAAATGAATTTTATAGAAATTAGTGTTCATTTTGATAAGTTTAAAGTAAGACTGTAATAGAGACCTCTGACTGGGGATGTTCCATGAACACGGCTTTGAATTGTCTCGGTTCCTAGATGACAAGGGCATTTGTGGGCTGAGCTGGCATTCACTGCACGCAGGGGCACTGGCTCCCTTCCTGCTGTATACACCACCCTCTTTCGCAACGTGCTTAATTGACTCCACCCTAACATTTTTGAACTAATGAGCCAGTCAGCCGTAGTCTTCGACTCCTGTAGTTTTGTGTTGTCGGCTCCTCCTCATCATTCAGCTCTCAGTCATCATCACTGCGACATTCCATACACCCAGCCCAAATCCATGGCTTCTCATCCCAGCATGATCTTTTACTTTCAAATTGCTTTATTTTTTATTTCTTATATTTGTAGAACTTCAGAATGTTTTATTTCTTGTATAGGATATCACCTCCACCAAGAGGCCTTCCAAGGTGACCCGCTTCGGGCAGTCTTCAGTGACTCTGAGATCAGACTACTTTATATTTTGTAGAACTTACCAGTACTAGAATATATTTATGTATTTCTTTCGCTGTTGTTGTTTCTCTTGTTCTTGCAATGTATGTTCTTTGAGGGAGAGACTCAGCTTTTTTTCTTTTTAATTAATGTATACCCAGTGGAGTAAACAGTGTTTGTCTAGCACATTGTAGACTCAACATTAATACCTCTTGAATGAGTAAATACATGAAAGTGAAACATGCTAAGAAGTGTCTTTTATTTAATTTATTTTTTTTAAGATTTTATTTATTTATTTGACAGGCAGAGATCCCAAGTAGGCAGAGAGGCAGGCAGAGAGAGAGTGAGAGGGAAACAGGCTCCCCGCTGAGGAGAGAGCCCAATGCGGGGCTCGATCCCAGGACCCTGAGATCATGATCTGAGCTGAAGGCAGAGGCTTAACCCACTGAGCCACCCAGGCGCCCCACATTTGTGTCTTTTAAAAAGCCTTCACTCAAAAAACCATGTTAATTAGTTATCATTGTACCTGAAGTAGAATCCTTCAGGGATAATGATAGTTTTTATTTTTTTAAAGACCTCTGTAGAAGTCAAAGTCCTCAGGATTGGAGCATCTTTAGTAGAGAACAATTTAATGTGAGTTAGTCAACACAAACAGAAAACTTGGTGAGTGGCTAAAAGATCCCAGCAGAGGGGGAAATAGCCAGAATGGGAACACAGGAAACTCCCTAAAACAAAAGCTTTATCGTTTTTGTTCCCCCCAGGGCTAATCATGAAAGAATATGATTAAATCTAGGGACATTAGATTTTCATTGAAACAACCAGACCTTTTTTTTCCCCCTCAGTCCTTAAAACTACTGTATTTATGCAATGACAGTTTCTTAAAATGAAAAAAGATCAATCCCACAAATTTTTTAAAAAATCAATTATCCAATGGGAAAGAGATGGATTACCATTGATTGCATCCTGCCTGTGGTAGAGATGATGAATGACCGCAGTCGTGGCATTGATCTTTGGGAACAGGCTTACACCGGTCTTGCATGGCTTATTATGGGGACCACCCACTGGGATGACAGCATAGATATACAACAAATACCACATTTTACATTCTATCAGGGTCTCTCTGCCCTTCTTTTGTTCATATAACTTTGATGCTGTGTTCCTAAATTCAAGCGCTGTACTTGCCTTAAAAAATGTGTTCAGATACAATGACTATAAAGAACTTCTGGACAGACCAGAACAGTCACAGCAAGAGAGAGCAGCCATATAAATGATCTTTTGACAGTCCCTGTGGCTTGTTCCTCAGTGAAGCACCAGAGATCTCATCTTGTAATGCATACAAATCCTGCACATCTTCAAATAACCAGGGAACATGTGAAATATTATAGGTTTAGTCCAACCTGCAGCATTTCGAGATGATAAATATTTCTAGTTCAGTTTCAATTTATATACTCTCTGAAAAAAAAAAAATATATATATATATATATTATCAATAGTGACTTGTCAGTTAAGTGGAATTTATTGTGGCTCCAAAAAAGCTATTTTTATTTAAATTTATTTAAATGGTACATTCTTGGTCCAAAGGCATCTCATCTTCAGCTTCCTGCACTGTTCCAGGAATCACATGAACTCAGGACTGGTAACAAGAGCCATTTCTGATGCGACAAACCTTGTACTGTCCCTGTGGTTGTTTACACAATGCAGCTGGTGAGCTCGCTGCCACATCCTCTAATCACTGGTGGATGAGCAGACCTGCCAAATGCACATTTAGGGGGATGGTTATTGGGACCGTGTTTACCATTGTGGCACCAATTACAGCAGACGGATGTTAACTCACCTTCCTCACCCTAATGTTTGCGTGGCTCTGTACACAAAATACGCGAGGGGGTAAAATGTTGATGAGTAAGCATGCTGGAAGTAGTGAGGAATGTATCTTTGTCTGTGTCGCACGTTAGCCCGAGTCAAGTTTGACTGTTCAGCCAAGGTCAGTTTTTTTATTTATATTTTTTTATTTTTTTGGTAGAAGCTGGTAAACTCTGGGGTTAGAAGGAAAAAAGTACATTATTTTTAAAAAGGAGCTCTCGTGACAAATTCTGCTAAATGCAGTAACATTTATGAGTAAATAGGGCAGAATAGCATTCAAACTGGTATGCACTTTGGACGAGCCATTGCCCTGGGCACCTGGATGCCCCTGGAATGAATAGCTGTTCTTTGGACGCAACACAATGAGGGTAACTCAGAGCCGACTGACATAGATTAGCATTCGCTAGCACATCTGTTTAACACTTACATTTGATCTATTTTGATAGCGACACTTTAGGTACGTGAGTATCTTAACAAAAATTACCAGATAGACATAATTACTTTCAGACTGCAAGGTATCCTTTGGGGGCATAACAGCCCAGCCAGAAGTGACCACCTAGACCGTGAGACGAATTCTAAAAGAACAAGAAGCAGAAGTGAACTTCCTCAAGACTGGGAGCTTCTTTACACTGTCTCTGGGTGACAGTGGGAATACATCTTCCGGTCCCATTTTTGGAGACTTCACAAAATTAACCCGGAATGCCACCATGCAGAAATAAAATGCGGAGCGAGATTCGAGGGTCTGTCATGATTTGGGACTGGGGCCCCAAATTGGATGTATTAGATATTATTTCTTGTCACATGTGAATGTTTATATCTGGATGAGTCACAGCTAGGCCCATATGATACACAAAGTTCTAGGACTTGAGAAAATATTTCCTGAGTTCTCACATCAGTATAAACTGACGTGCCAGATGTTGACGGTTACAGTGCAGGTAATTTATGATACCTGCTTTTTTTTAGTTTCAAGTTATTATTTAGATTCCAGTTAGTTAACCTAGAGTGTAATATTAGTTTCCTATTTTTATAGAAGAGTAGTTGTAAGAGACTAACCCACCCAAGCAAGCAGCTCTGTACGAAGGGAGGGTTAGGGAGTGGACAAACATTGGCTGAATGGCTGTTTGAGACACAGTATTATCTGTGATCACATGGCACTATCTCCTTTATTACTTTGTGAGGCAGGGGATATCATTGTCACATTCATGAATGATGATTTGTTCATGACATACGCTGGATAGAGCTACGTGTAGGTATCAAATGGTTGTACCACAAAACTACATTCAAACAACTTTTGATTAGGATGTGAAACGTCTGGATTTCTGCCTTAGTAGACAGAAACCTGACTTTTTTATTGACTTTATATCACACACACACACACACACACACACACACACACACATATATATATATATATATATATATATATAATATTCTCAGATTGCCAGTTCTCCTCTAAGAGGTTTGCTGTACATTTTTTTTTTCCTTTCCTGGGCACTAGCTGGTCATTTTGTCATGTTAACATTGTTTTCGTATCCTCAAAGACTGGAAAGATGATGTCTTTGTGAAAAATGAGTATTACTTTTTCTTTGACTCAGGATGGCCAAGCACAAGTGGCCATCAGAGCTGTGCTGAAATCTCTCGTCCGTCTAGGTGCTGAGTGTACAATAGAACTTGGAGACTGTAGAGCACTTGCCTTCAAGGAGCATGTCTTTGCCTGGAAATGAAGCCAAACTTTTCTCTTGGTGAGCAACAGTGGCGCTAAATCATGTAGACTTGAAACTGATCACTTTCTTCTTAGAAGGCTTCTTTTTGCTCTTTGCCCCTAAGACCGCATGACACCAAGAGAGTTTATCCATAAGTTATTTTCTAATTGGCACTTGCCACCAAAAACTTGCTAATAGAGCAGAAGGCTGGTGAGTGCTGATGTTTACCAACACACAGCATCCCTTGTAATGGGCTTGTGGGGAGAAATAAAGATTGGCAACCTCACTGCTCTGACCTGCTCCTCCCTTTTAAAATATTAATACTTGTTCTAAAGTCACTTATAGCCCTCTGTTGTGGCTAATTGGAGGCACTTAGTCCCACTGCTCGCTTCTTGCTGTGATAAATATTTAATCACAGAGGGGAAAGCGCCTTTTTGAGAACATACATTGGTCTGTGGCTCTTGAAAACAGAATAAAGGGCACTATTACCTGGAAGGAGCCTTCACTCCCTAGTCCAGGGTTGAGAAAGGTCCACCTAATTACCTCTGCTGAGAAGCAGCAGTCTCCTCACTGACTGTCTGACATTTAGACATTTCTCCCCACACCTCTTCCCGTTGGTGTGAAAAGGAACTGAATACAAAACGAAAGTCCACTTTGCCGGCAAATTTTTTACCCATCACAAAGTTCGGCCATGGATCTGTGGTATGTCACTCTAACTGTGTCATTTTTCTCCCCAATTAAAAATAATGGATGCTATGGGCCTGTCAGGCTGCACCATATTCCTGTAGGGAGAGAATTAGTTGGTATCTCCACAGAGCCATTGTCCACTAATTTGAAGTTCAAGGTCTAACTGCGATCCATCTCCGTGTCTCCCCATGTATCAAGAGTGTCACCGAGAATCCGCACTTCCCGTGGGAAGGTCTCTGACAGGCACTATTATAGCTGAACCCATTTTTCCTGGAACCATTTTCATGCAAACTGGGAGTGAGAAAAGATTATCACATCTTTCAATTACTCAACTGTATTTCCTGGAACAAAGTCTTCTGAATGTGTCAGAAGCTGCTTCATCACAGGGATGTTAATATATTGCATGGGCCAATTTTCTGTGACAAACGCACTTTGAGGACAAAAAACAAGAAGCTTTTAATATGTCAGGTATTAGAGGAGAGGGAAGGATATAAGTCACTGTTGGTCAAAGGAAGCGAAACATTCTGCTTATGTATATATATGTTCTCCTTATATTTTGATTTCTCCAGTACAGAGAAGAATAAACAACTTGCCTGTCCTTTCCGGGCCAGTTGGGCCTCCCATTGTTGAAATAAATGCTGACAGTCTGAATTTTGGATACAACTAACTGAACAGGTGCAAAAACATTTAATTAAATCCTGTGAGCCAGAAGTAAATTTTAATAGTTAAGAACATTTTACTTCTCTTCAATTATACCTACTCAGCCTTCAGGGTCTCTCTTTGAAAGAGTGCTGTTGCTGATAGGGATAACTTTTCTCGAAGGGAATTAGATTCTGCGTTACAACTATAGTCAATATTAACTCCTGGTTGAAAACCACCTCTCTAAAGCCATCTGTAAAGACCGCAATGTATATGTGAAAGGAAGAAAATATTATGATTAAAAACATTAAAGGGCTAGAACTTTAATTATTCAAGACACAATCATTAGCCCCAAACTTAGCAGTATTTCAATAACTCGAATTCCGAAGGGGACAAAGCTGTCTATGCCCAGCAGAATATATGGAGCTTTCTTGAGTTCACGTCACGTTGTAGTTTTCCATCATGGTTCTTCAGAAATATGTTGAGGTTGTCTCCAGGATATGCGCTACAAAAATTTCAGACATACAGCATGAATAAAGACATTTCTTCTTATTCCTAAGGGTTCCTCATGATTCTTTTAAGGAGAACCTAACCTAGCATTTCACCTCGTCTGAGAGTTCATTTTCGTTCTTTCTTTCTTTCTTTCTTTTTGTTTTTTTGGTAAGTGTAGCTGATTTTGCATGTGTGTTACATATCCTCTTGAACAACTTACAAAAGTTCAGGTAAATATCCCTATATGAGAACTAACATTTATGGGGCGCCTGGGTAGTTCAGTGGGTTAAAGCCTCTGCCTTCAGCTCTGGTCATGATCCCAGGGTCCTGAGATGGAGCTCCACATTGGGCTCTCTGCTCGGCAGGGATTCTGCTTCCCGCCACCCCCCCTCCACCTGCCTCCCTGCCTACTTGTAATCTCTTGTCTGTCAAATAAACAAATAAAATCTTAAAAAAAAAAAAAAGAACTAACATTTAAAGTCTAACTGTAAGTTCTAGGAACCATAGCCCAAGAGATTAGAGGCTTCCTACCTCACCTGCCATCCCTAAGAAAATATTGGAAAATGCTTAGAAGATGAGAGTTTAGAAAATAATTGCATTTTGGATTCATCCACTATTATACTAGTTTTAACACACTAGAGACATTTTCTGTGTGAGAAAAGAATCAAGTGGCTCTTCACAGCAAACAGTGGGGTATTTTCATGAGTTCCATAAATGTATATCAATTAATCTAAACTGTCTCAGAGATGGGAGCTGGAGGAAGACAGTATAGTGAGTCTCTGTGGTTCACGTTGGCTAATAAACTGAGCCCCAGTTAAGAGAAGAGTCTTGCATAGGATTTTTTTCCTTATCCTCAGTCCCACAGTTTTTGGATTATAACTTCTTTAATGGAAAACATGAACTACAAAATTTCTGGGTAGAAACAAACTTTGATTTTAATTGTGATTAAAAAACCAGGCTATGGAGGCCATGAATTAAAGATGAGTCTTTAATGTAGTAATAATGTAAGAAATTTGACAATGATACAGATAACATCAACTGAAGTGCCTTAATATCATCCAATCCCTAATGATCACAATTGAATTAGGATATAGTACTTTGTTTGGGTTCCACAGCTGACCTATGAAGTGCCCCCAAGAGAGAAGAATGAATGTGATTAATTGCTGAATTTTTTCTCCTGTTTCAGGAAAACACTTTAGACTCCATTAAGCCTGGAGAGGACAAAACTATCATTGGGGGATAGTGATTACTTAAGAATATTTCAAGTATAAAGAGGAAGATGATTCAGAAGAAAAAGGGTTGTGACATATTACTATTAAGACCATAGCAGGAAACTAGGTTTGAATGGATCAGAAGGGACTCAGGTTAGACATAACAAAGCACAGTGTTATGGATTGAAACACAACTTCACATTGCTATGAAAATATCTTCCCAGGAGGACTGGAAAATGCAAAAGGAAAAAAAAGAAAAGAAAAGAAAAGAAAAGAAAAGGGCACTGTCTGTCTGGATCATTAATGTAGATATCTACCTAAAGAGGAGTTAGTGAATTTGGAATTCCTTCCAGTCCTAGAATTCAGATTAGCAGTGACTAAAAATGCAGTCTCCAGGCTGAACGCCTCTTTGTTGAAACTTTACATATTTAAGCCAGGAATGATAAATCATCTGTAGAATGCTATACACAGTCATTTAACTCGAAAATAGAAACCAAGTGATTGCCACTCTTTCAGAAATTGGTTAAAACAAAAATGGAAAGGAATTTATGTGAGCATAGTCCTGAGGAAAATGAGTTATGACAAATAAATGCAGGTACCTATGAGACACGCATGTACACATTCCACAGATGGATTTGTAACAAAGGAAGAGTTTGGGATAGCATTTAGTCTAATTTTAGTTAACAGGATGCTTAGGAAAGTTTTTCTATTATGCAAAAGGAAAAGCTTATTAAAATAAGACCTTTGGAATGAGACTAATTTTTTTAGATTAAACCAAAGTTAGAGCATAGTTTACAATCTGTTGCCATAGTTAGCATTGCAAAGGGGCATAGAAGTAGAAAAAAAATTCAAGGAGACAGTTCTTTGATGACATGAAGCTTTTCTAAACTAACTTAGTATTATGTTTCTTCTCTCTTCTCTCTGGCCATGGCACCACCATCCCAATCAGTCTGATACTCCCTGTCCAATAGAGCAGGACACCAATTTGCAGCAATGTTACAGAATGAACTACAGGCATTGTGTGTCATTTTCCTGTTGCTACTGTAAGGGATTGCCACAACGTTAGTGGCTTAAATCATGATGGCTTTATTGTCCTATAGACTTGGATGTCAGAATTCTGAAATCAGTCTCATGGGATTAAACTCAAGGGGTCATCAAAGGTGCATTCTTTTCTGGAGGCTCTGGAGAAGAATCATTTCCAGGTTTCTTTTTTCCACGTTCAAGAGGTGTTCCACATTCCTTGGCTTGTGGCCCCTTCCCAAGCCAGCCATAGTGGGCTGGGTTCTTGTCACGTCCTCTTACTCTGACCTTTATCTTTTCTCTGCCTCCCTCTTCCATTGATTATCACTGCACTACCCTTGTGATTGCATTCTGCCCTCCTGGATAAATCCAGGATAACCTGCCATCTCAAGGTCGGTGATTTGAAATCCCGAAAGCACTCTGTAATGTAGCCTTTCATATTCTTGGGTTCTGAGGAATAGGACTTTGAAGTCTTTGGTTAGGGAAGAGGGGAGGTATTCTGCTTGCTACAGTCAAAATGGCAGATGCCCACAGATACACACCCGTGCAGGAAATTAAATCTCGGTACCTTCAGATAGACCTCCACTTTGCCTCAACTTTAGATAGAAGAAGAGTTCTCTTCTATAAAACTTTGTATTAGAACTAAGGCTGCCAACTTGCATTTTAATCAGATCCCTAACCTGGAGGTCATTCTCTAAATGACATACCCAAAGTGAAAGAAAAGAGGAAATTTACAAACATCCTGAAGATGACCCGTTTGTGAACAGTTGTTTCTCCTTTTGTTTCCTGATTTTA
The DNA here is from genome assembly GCF_030435805.1 of Mustela lutreola. NCBI lineage: Eukaryota > Metazoa > Chordata > Mammalia > Carnivora > Mustelidae > Mustela > Mustela lutreola. The sequence continues at coordinate 153,623,206 of NC_081295.1, forward strand.
AAATTCACCAGTAAGATGATGTGGTGGACATGGGGAGTATGGAAGAAATCCCCAACACCTAATCTCATTGTAAAAGAGAGAGATTTCTGTGTTATTCAATATATTATGAATTTTTTTTATATGTAAAGTTAAAGGACAAGAATGTCACTGAATTATCTTGGGACATGCTTGGTAATGCAAAGAAATCAAGAAGAAAGGCATCTGCCTTCAATTAAAGTGCTAGGCAGTATCACTTAAGAGGTAGTCTTTGTGTGAGCAAATAACCGAGAACCTGATTCATGGGAAGAGCGCTATAAAGAAATCAATATTTTGGGTGGAGATAAAAAAGCTTATCCACTTTCACACTGTGATGTTCTTATTTGTTTCACTGGTGATTCTCTAGGATTCCCATCCAGACCACATGTAAATCAAAAGGAAATTCCCTTTAAGTATCTTTGAAAAGGCTTCGCTACCTTTCTCACTGTATTTTAGTTGACCAGTGTGCCATGTCACATGCAATGATGTGACATTTGTACTTCCTGTGATTGAAGGTCATTCATCAAATCTAATTCCAGAGGATCTAGGTAAGGTAAACTAGATGTTCCTGATTCCCTAGACTGAGAGGTTTGACTGAATATTAAGATATCGATGTTTTTTTTTCCCCTAGTAATTTATTGAAACTGGCTTTAATGGGTAAAATGGAATGCCACACTGAGGGTTAAGTAATCTTTCTATCATGTATTTCAGAACACCCCTAGAGAGGACTCTTTAGCAACCTGTCCCAGCATGCTTAAATCCAAATGCAGACTAATTGTCAGTTTCCTTTCAAAATTCGATAGTGATCAAGACAATTTTGAATGTTCTATAAAATCAAATACAGTCACGACCAGCGCTTGCTTTCTACAATCAAAGAAAGAAATGGTTATGCCAAATGGCTTAGAATATATTGTCCTTTATAGCCTCCAGAAGGTTTGGTGGTTCTAAAACTATGCGTAGACATGGAGTAGTGTACGTTTCCCGCATCCTGGCCACATTTTTGTTGAAATATATTCAGCGTGTTTGTCAGATGCAGATTTTTTCTTAATATGTATTTTTTATGAGGGCCATTGAAAAATCAATGTTGAAAGTGATTTGGATGTATAATCTTAGAAACACTAATAATTATAAAAGTCACATATTCTCACTGAACAGTAATTTTTGTACAAGCTTTATTATTTTTCTATTTTTCTCAAACAAATAGTAAATCTGGTGAACAGTATACTTTCAGTAATCCCACAGACTCATCCGAAGACATGCTCTCAAGTGAGGAATTGATGTTAGTGTTTTTTTTGTTTTTTTTTTTGTTTTGTTTTTTTTTTTTTTTTAATGTGGAGAACATTCAGGTGGCACAGACAATTAAAAACAGAAAATCATAGTGAACTTGTGTTCTTATAGTTTGTGTTTTTCTTTCACATATAATGAGAATAGCTTGGCTTTTAAAGCTAAGACAGATTGATAAAATTATTAAGTATGCCTTACAGCAGTTACTTAAGATTTAATATCTGCTTAAGCTTCAGAGTGAAATCTAGAAGTTTCCTGCATTTCCTGAATATAACCCACCATCTAAACAAAACACCTTGTTTTCAGAAAAGGTCTGTTGAACAGTAGTGCAGAAGAGTGAAGGGCTAACATGAATTCCATATGTCTTGTTTTGTTTTATTTTGTTTTAATTGCAAATTACTCATCACTTTCCTACCCTTGCAGTACATTCAGGATGTCATTGAAGAGGCAACATGGGTTTGTGTTTTTTCCACTTTGCTCACTGATTTGTGTTGAGGAGAACACACTCAGCACGTTACCAGGTGAGGTGTTACCCAGGTGAGGTTGGCCGTTTACAGTGGGTCTGCCCAAACTAAAGGGCTAGAACTTTGGGGTTATGCCATTCCACTGGAAGGCAGGGGCACTGGAGAGAAGCAAATATAGCCTAACTCAGACTCAAGAGACCATTTGATAGTGTGTGTGTGTGTGTGTATGTGTGTGTGTGTGAGTGAGAGTCAGGGTCCAGGTTTTAGAAGTCACTTTGGTCGGTAAATTCCACCTCCTGAATTTGAACTGTACTCCCACTGCTCTGATGTGTTTGCTGGATCCCTTGGAGAAGCCATAGGGACAGCATTGCCATGTTGTAGTTGTGAGATACTGGGGAGCACGGAGGGTAAATGCTATAAAGGAACTTGAGATGGAGAAACAACACTGATACAATGTCAGTTTTTGATGTATTTGAAAGTGTAAACAATGACTATGGATAATATGATAACTTACATAACCTGAGTAGATGCCCCTAACTTACCAACATTCAACCAGTCTCTACTAATATAAAGTCATCAGACAAAAAAAAAAAAAAAAAAAAAAAAAAAAAAAAAAAAAAAAATTGTCCTAAGTAGTTAGAGTCACAAATGCTTGTACCCTGTGATCGCGTTCTGCACTGGGTGGCTTTGCCCGTTAACCCTCAAATGGCTGAACCAAGTTTTTTACTAATAATTACTTTTTCATTGAAATATAGGTGTGGCTTCCTTTTTTTCCACATTGGATCTTTCCTGAAATGTGTTTTCCTGGAAGGCTATCTTACATAGGCAACCTTAGGTTTAAAAGCTAGGTAATTTGAGATGGAAAACTATATTTGTGTATATGTTGGTGGAACCTCTAAAGTGTGTGTGTAAGTTACTGTTGAATTTCTAAATGGAATTGAATATTTTAAATTTCAATAACAAAAATGCTATATATACACACTGGATTGTTTCTTTCCTTAGTCATCTATCTGTCAATTGTGTATAGCTCTCTATTTGCTACCAGTGTAGGTTTCTGTGCTTCTGCTAGATTTATTTATAAATTAATATCCTGAGTCATGGTTAAACTTTGCAGCAATCTTGGAAGATCGTTATTTCCTGACTCACAAGGAAACTGAGTCTCGAAGAAGACCAGTAACATGTTGAAGGTCACGTAGGTAACAAGTCCCACGATTCAAAACTCATGCCAAGACATGTGGAAAGCAGTCTGCCTTCCGCAAGGGACAGTTTTGCCTGAGCCAGAAGAAATCAAAGAAAAATGGAAAGTAACTCTTTTCATAAATTTACCTATACTTCAGTTCTCTCAGGGTAAGTTGACTTTTTATCTCAATTGATCCAGATTAGCTTTCTGGTTAAATCAAAATTCACAGGATAGCTGCCAGCTAATTCCTATTTGTGTGATGGTAGGACAATCTGGCCAAAGAGACTTATGATATAAAAGTACTACATTATTAAAATACATTTATTAAATAGATTTTTTCCCCTCCTCCACCTCCTCCAAGTGGAGAAAAACGATGCACCATCAGTATCGATGTGCTCTTACTATACCATTGTTCCTGGACCACCTTGAAGGGAGGGTACAGTAAAGGTTCATTTGTTATAGGCCTACAATAGGTAGATTTAAATGGCTTTTTTCTAGTACTGCATTCACAGCAGCTTTCTTATTGTGTGACATAACATGATCTACACAGCAAGGAGCAAAATTCCCAATGTGGCTTATCTTTTTTCTGAACCAGTGATGCGAAGGGGTATTATATTTTACTACTTGTCTTGGTTTCTTGTTTTTATACGCATCATGGTAAATGGTGAGCTATTGCTCATTCTTAGCTGGCTTTTTATCTCAAAGAAAAAAGTAGCAGCCATTGTACACTTTATCAATCATTTAGCCAATTCAATTGGATTTTTAAGACATTTGCCTATTTCTATATTGTGTATTATATTTGGGGTTTTCTTTTTAATCTTTATTATCTATAGGTTAACTCTAGGAAAATAAATACTCTAGAAACAAATCATTTCCCAAACAATCAATGAAGGAATATTTCATTAAAATTATTACTATTCCTGGGGTGTCTAAGTGGGTGGCTCAGTCTGTTAAGCATCTGCCTTCAGCTAGGTCTTGATCCCAGGGTCCTGGAGTGAGCCCCGCATCAGAATCTGGAGCCCTGCTCAGCAGGGAGCCTTCTTGTCCTTCTCCTCCTGCCCCTCCCCAACTCTTGCACACACCCATGCTCGTTCGCTCTCTCTCTCTCTCTCTCTTGCTCTTGCTTTCTCACTTGCTCTCAAATAAAATATTTTTAAAAACTAAAAAAGGGAGGGGAGGAGTCAAGATGGCGGAGAAGTAGCAAGCTGAGACTGCTTCAGCTAGCCGGAGATCAGCTAGATAGCTTATCTAAAGATTGCAAACACCTGAAAATCCATCGGCAGATCGAAGAGAAGAAGAACAGCAATTCTGGAAACAGAAAAACAACCACTTTCTGAAAGGTAGGACCGGCGGAGAAGTGAATCCAAAGCGACGGGAAGATAGACCCCGGGGGGAGGGGCCGGCTCCCGGCAAGCGGCGGAGCAACCGCGCACAAAATCAGGACTTTTAAAAGTCTGTTCCGCTGAGGGACATCGCTCCAGAGGCTAAACCGGGGCGAAGCCCACGCGGGGTCAGCGTGGCCTCAGGTCCCGCAGGGTCACAGAAGGATCAGGGGTGTCTGAGTGTCGCAGAGCTTGCGGGTATTGGAACGGGAAAGCCGGCTACAGAGACAGAGCCGACAGTAAGCTCGCAGCTCCGTGTTACCTTGAACCGGTCGCAGGCTCGGTGAGCTCGGAGCGCGGCCGGAGGTCAGGCAGACGGGAGTAACTGGGCGCTGTTCTCTGAGGGCGCACTGAGGAGTGGGGCCCTGGGCTCTCGGCTCCTCCGGGCCGGAGACCAGGAGGCCGCCATTTGTATTCCCGTCCTCTGGAACTCTACGGAAAGCGCTCAGGGAACAAAAGCTCCTGAAAGCAAACCCGAGCGGATTACTCACCCCGGCCCCGGGTAAGGGCGGTGTAATTCCGCCTGGGGCAAAGACACTTGAGAATCACTACAACAGGCCCCTCCCCCAGAAGATCAACAAGAAATCCAGCCGAGACCAAGTTCACCTACCAAGGAGTGCGGTTTCAATACCAAGGAGAGCAGCAGAATTCCAGAGGAGGAGAAAGCCAAGCACGGAACTCATGGCTTTTTTCCTGTGATTTTTTTTAGTCTTGCAGTTAATTTAATTTTTTCTTTTTCATTTTTTTTTTTTCTTTTTTTTTTTTTTCTTTTCTCGCCTTCGGGTAAAATTTTTTTTTTTTTTTAACTGTTACCTTTTTCTTTTTTAACGATTTTTTACTAGTTTATCTAATATATATATATTTTTTTTTACATTTTTCTTAGGTGTTTTCTTTTTTAAAAAAAATTCTTTTCTTTTTTTTTTTTTTTTTTCTTTTTTCTTTCTTCCTTTTTGAACCTCTTTTTATCCCCTTTCTCCCCACTCACGATTTTGGATCTCTTCTAATTTGGCTAAAGCATATTTTCCTGGGGTTGTTGCCACCCTTTTAGTATTTTACTTGCCCCTTCATTTACTCTTATCTGGACAAAATGACAAGACGTAAAAATTCACCACAAAAAAAAGAACAAGAGGCAGTACCGAAGGCTAGGGACCTAATCAATACAGACATCGGTAATATGTCAGATCTAGAGTTCAGAATGACAATTCTCAAGGTTCTAGCCGGGCTCGAAAAAGGCATGGAAGATATTAGAGAAACCCTCTCGAGAGATATAAAAGCCCTTTCTGGAGAAATAAAAGAACTAAAATCTAACCAAGTTGAAATCAAAAAAGCTATTAATGAGGTGCAATCAAAAATGGAGGCTCTCACTGCTAGGATAAATGAGGCAGAAGAAAGAATTAGTGATATAGAAGACCAAATGACAGAGAATAAAGAAGCTGATCAAAAGAGGGACAAACAGCTACTGGACCACGAGGGGAGAATTCGAGAAATAAGTGACACCATAAGACGAAACAACATTAGAATAATTGGGATTCCAGAAGAAGAAGAAAGTGAGAGGGGAGCAGAAGGTATACTGGAGAGAATTATTGGGGAGAATTTCCCCAATATGGCAAAGGGAACGAGCATCAAAATTCAGGAGGTTCAGAGAATGCCCCTCAAAATAAATAAGAATAGGCCCACACCCCGTCACATAATAGTAAAATTTACAAGTCTCAATGACAAAGAGAAAATCCTGAAAGCAGCCCGGGAAAAGAAGTCTGTAACATACAATGGTAAAAATATTAGATTGGCAGCTGACTTATCCACAGAGACCTGGCAGGCCAGAAAGAGCTGGCATGATATTTTCAGAGCACTAAACGAGAAAAACATGCAGCCAAGAATACTATATCCAGCTAGGCTATCATTGAAAATAGAAGGAGAGATTAAAAGCTTCCAGGACAAACAACAACTGAAAGAATTTGCAAATACCAAACCAGCTCTACAGGAAATATTGAAAGGGGTCCTCTAAGCAAAGAGAGAGCCTACAAGTGGTAGATCAGAAAGGAACAGAGACCATATACAGTAACAGTCACCTTACAGGCAATACAATGGCACTAAATTCATATCTCTCAATAGTTACCCTGAATGTGAATGGGCTAAATGCCCCTGTCAAAAGACACAGGGTATCAGAATGGATAAAAAAACAAAACCCATCTATATGTTGCCTCCAAGAAACACATTTTAAGCCCGAAGACACCTCCAGATTTAAAGTGAGGGGGTGGAAAAGAATTTACCATGCTAATGGACATCAGAAGAAAGCAGGAGTGGCAATCCTTATATCAGATCAATTAGATTTTAAGCCAAAGACTGTAATAAGAGATGAGGAAGGACACTATATCATACTCAAAGGGTCTGTCCAACAAGAAGATTTAACAATTTTAAATATCTATGCCCCCAACGTGGGAGCAGCCAACTATATAAACCAATTAATAACAAAATCAAAGAAACACATAAACAACAATACAATAATAGTAGGGGACTTTAATATTCCCCTCACTGAAATGGACAGGTCATCCAAGCAAAAGATCAGCAAGGAAATAAAGGCCTTAAATGACACACTGGACCAGATGGACATCACAGATATATTCAGAATATTTCATCCCAAAGCAACAGAATACACATTCTTCTCTAGTGCACATGGAACATTCTCCAGAATAGATCACATCCTCGGTCCTAAATCAGGACTCAACCGGTATCAAAAGATTGGGATCATTCCCTGCATATTTTCAGACCACAATGCTCTAAAGCTAGAACTCAACCACAAAAGGAAGTTTGGAAAGAACCCAAATACATGGAGACTAAACAGTATCCTTCTAAAGAATGAATGGGTCAACCGGGAAATTAAAGAAGAATTGAAAAAAATCATGGAAACAAATGATAATGAAAATACAACGGTTCAAAATCTGTGGGACACAACAAAGGCAGTCCTGAGAGGAAAATATATAGCGGTACAAGCCTTTCTCAAGAAACAAGAAAGGTCTCAGGTACACAACCTAACCCTACACCTAAAGGAGCTGGAGAAAGAACAAGAAAGAAACCCTAAGCCCAGCAGGAGAAGAGAAATCATAAAGATCAGAGCAGAAATCAATGAAATAGAAACCAAAAAAACAATAGAACAAATCAACGAAACTAGGAGCTGGTTCTTTGAAAGAATTAATAAAATTGATAAACCCCTGGCCCGACTTATCAAAAAGAAAAGAGAAAGGACCCAAATAAATAAAATCATGAATGAAAGAGGAGAGATCACAACTAACACCAAGGAAATACAAACTATTATAAGAACATACTATGAGCAACTCTACGGCAATAAATTTGACAATCTGGAAGAAATGGATGCATTCCTAGAAACATATAAACTACCACAACTGAACCATGAAGAAATAGAAAGCCTGAACAGACCCATAACCAGTAAGGAGATTGAAACAGTCATTAAAAATCTCCAAACAAACAAAAGCCCAGGGCCAGACGGCTTCCCGGGGGAATTCTACCAAACATTTAAAGAAGAACTAATTCCTATTCTCCTGAAACTGTTCCAAAAAATAGAAATGGAAGGAAAACTTCCAAACTCATTTTATGAGGCCAGCATCACCTTGATCCCAAAACCAGACAAGGATCCCACCAAAAAAGAGAGCTATAGACCGATATCCTTGATGAACACAGATGCGAAAATACTCAACAAAATACTAGCCAATCGGATTCAACAGTACATTAAAAAGATTATTCACCACGACCAAGTGGGATTTATTCCAGGGCTGCAAGGTTGGTTCAACATCCGCAAATCAGTCAATGTGATACAACACATCAATAAAAGTAAGAACAAGAACCATATGATACTCTCAATAGATGCTGAAAAAGCATTTGACAAAGTACAACATCCCTTCCTGATCAAAACTCTTCAAAGTGTAGGGATAGAGGGCACATACCTCAATATCATCAAAGCCATCTATGAAAAACCCACCGCAAATATCATTCTCAATGGAGAAAAACTGAAAGCTTTTCCGCTAAGGTCAGGAACACGGCAGGGATGTCCATTATCACCACTGCTATTCAACATCGTACTAGAGGTCCTAGCCTCAGCAATCAGACAACAAAAGGAAATTAAAGGCATCCAAATCGGCAAAGAAGAAGTCAAATTATCACTCTTCGCAGATGATATGATACTATATGTGGAAAACCCAAAAGACTCCACTCCAAAACTGCTAGAACTTATACAGGAATTCAGTAAAGTGTCAGGATATAAAATCAATGCACAGAAATCAGTTGCATTTCTCTACACCAACAGCAAGACAGAAGAAAGAGATATTAAGGAGTCAATCCCATTTACAATTGCATCCAAAACCATAAGATACCTAGGAATAAACCTAACCAAAGAGACACAGAATCTATACTCAGAAAACTATAAAGTACTCATGAAAGAAATTGAGGAAGACACAAAGAAATGGAAAAATGTTCCATGCTCCTGGATTGGAAGAATAAATATTGTGAAAATGTCTATGCTACCTAAAGCAATCTACACATTTAATGCAATTCCTATCAAAGTACCATCCATCTTTTTCAAAGAAATGGAACAAATAATTCTAAAATTTATATGGAACCAGAAAAGACCTCGAATAGCCAAAGGGATATTGAAAAAGAAAGCCAACGTTGGTGGCATCACAATTCCGGACTTCAAGCTCTATTACAAAGCTGTCATCATCAAGACAGCATGGTACTGGCACAAAAACAGACACATAGATCAATGGAACAGAATAGAGAGCCCAGAAATAGACCCTCAACTCTATGGTCAACTAATCTTCGACAAAGCAGGAAAGAATGTCCAATGGAAAAAAGACAGCCTTTTCAATAAATGGTGCTGGGAAAATTGGACAGCCACATGCAGAAAAATGAAATTGGACCATTTCCTTACACCACACACAAAAATAGACTCAAAATGGATGAAGGACCTCAATGTACGAAAGGAATCCATCAAAATCCTTGAGGAGAACACGGGCAGCAACCTCTTCGACCTCTGCCGCAGCAACATCTTCCTAGGAACAACGCAAAAGGCAAGGGAAGCAAGGGAAAAAATGAACTACTGGGATTTCATCAAGATCAAAAGCTTTTGCACAGCAAAGGAAACAGTTAACAAAATCAAAAGACAACTGACAGAATGGGAGAAGATATTTGCAAGCGACATATCAGATAAAGGACTAGTGTCCAGAGTGTCCAGAATCTATAAAGAACTTAGCAAACTCAACACCCAAAGAACAAATAATCCAATCAAGAAATGGGCAGAAGACATGAACAGACATTTCTGCAAAGAAGACATCCAGATGGCGAACAGACACATGAAAAAGTGCTCCATATCACTCGGCATCAGGGAAATACAAATCAAAACCACAATGAGATATCACCTCACACCAGTCAGAATGGCTAAAATCAACAAGTCAGGAAATGACAGATGCTGGCGAGGATGCGGAGAAAGGGGAACCCTCCTACACTGTTGGTGGGAATGCAAGCTGGTGCAGCCACTCTGGAAAACAGCATGGAGGTTCCTCAAAATGTTGAAAATAGAACTGCCCTATGACCCAGCAATTGCACTATTGGGTATTTACCCTAAAGATACAAATGTAGTGATCCAAAGGGGCACATGCACCCGAATGTTTATAGCAGCAATGTCCACAATAGCCAAACTATGGAAAGAACCTAGATGTCCATCAACAGATGAATGGATCAAGAAGATGTGGTATATATACACAATGGAATACTATGCAGCCATCAAAAGAAATGAAATCTTGCCATTTGCAACAACATGGATGGAACTAGAGCGTCTCATGCTTAGCGAAATAAGTCAAGCAGAGAAAGACAACTATCATATGATCTCCCTGATATGAGGAAGTGGTGATGCAACATGGAGGCTTAAGTGGGTAGAAGAATAAATGAAACAAGATGGGATTGGGAGGGAGACAAACCATAAGTGACTCTTAATCTCACAAAACAAACTGAGGGTTGCCGGGGGGAGGGGGTTGGGGAGAAGGGGGTGGGATTATGGACATTGGGGAGGGTATGTGATTTGGTGAGTGCTGTGAAGTGTGTAAACCTGGTGATTCACAGACCTGGGGATAAAAATATATGTATATAAAAAATATATGTTTATAAAAAATAAAAAATTAAAAAAAAAAAAAAAACTAAAAAAGGAAAAATAAAAAAATAAAATTATTACTCTTCTTGAAGCCAAACAACTTAAGTGATCATGTAGTACACCTCAGCGTCATCGTTTTCTCGGGCTCACTTCTGACTGCCAATTTTCTTTTAAGGACTTCTGATTGGTAAGTATTATTAGACCCCCACTTAGTTTAAATCAGACAGACCAAGTAGAGCTGGACAAACATGTAAATGAAGTTTATTAATAAAACCACGTTTCGTCTAACTTAGGCCTACGTCTTTTGTTTTTAAGGAGACGTTCTTGAACTTCGATTATTATCTTAACCTTCTACACTATTTCGGTTACGTAGAGAAGGCAGGAGTAATTGTATTAACAAAGCAGCAGACTGTATCTCCCGCTGCAATCCTCTGACAGCATCTATGTTTATATAAATAAGTCCGGACGTACTAGGCTCAGGGGGATCACCACCCGTAAGTGATCAGTCTTCAAGTGGGAAGACCTGACAAAAATGCCAACCTCTCTCCCCCTTTATTAAATCAATATTCTTGAGTAGAACGTTAAAACTCCACTGATCTGCCTGGGAAAAATCTTTGCAGCAAAAGCTTAACAGTTGAAAATGATGAAGTATGTGTTTGCCACATCCACACACCCATGCATTTTTCATTTTCAAGGAATCATAAAATACAGTTAGTGATTTTCAGCAACTGGCATTGGGAATTTATTCAAGTGTACTGCATATATTGATATATAGGAAGCAAAAAATAGTTTGAAAAACACTGACAGAAACACGATGTTATAATACTTCTTTTACCCCAAACAAAATGTCTTCAACCATCCCTTGGACTATTGGCTTCAAAGAAGGATAAAACCAACGCTGTTCACATTAGCATAAAAATATTTACTTGATCCTTGATTGGTGTCTCTGGTCAAACCGATTACTCAGCCTAGTGTGCCAGGCACCCGAAGGGGAAGACTAATCAAACATCTGTATTTTGGATCAGTTAATGGGGAAGGAGTAACGGGGGAAAAAACCAGTACAGTCTGAGGAAACGTGGTCAGAAGTGAATTAAAGATCTAAAAGGCAGGAAATTAAGAGCAATTATGAAGGAGCCAAAACAAAGAGAGCTCCAGTCTAGAAAGTAGACAATGAAATAAGAGACCAGAGGTCAAGTCCAGGCCACAGCAAAGAGGGTCTCCCAGTGTCTATTGCACAGGAGAGAGGCATTCACCTTGTAGACACAGAGTTATTTGTATGGCAGTGGGTTTGGAACATGGGAATTCTGAGCCTCTCAACCAAGTCCTAGAATGGAAGGAGAGAGACTCCTCTTGCATAAACCCACGCTGAAACTCGTCACACACATGAATGTGCACATCTGGGAAAGGAAGCTTATACACATTTAATAATGCCAGCAGAGGTGTGTCTGTGCCCTGTCTGGTCACACACTGTCACTGTTCCCTGTAGTCCTCTGTCCGCTGCTCCCCAAAGCCAGTCTCCACTGGGCAAAGGCAGAGTAGGACCAGAAGCTTGTCCAGCCCTGATATCCAGGGTTGATGAATAGGTAGGACCACTTGTGAGATCGTGAGAACCTAGGGTGGCCATCCCCGGGGTTGAAAGTGACTCCCAGCACAGAGCTGCTGAGGGTAATACAAAATATCCTAACTCAAAAATATTCTCTTTGAGGAAAGAGTATCTTATGACTATATGAGCTAGCAGAAACTTGGGTCAAGTTCATGGTCTCTGTATTCAAGAAGCCAGAGAGAGCCACGTATGAATAGAAAACGTGGTGGTAAGGGAGAATTCAGCATTCATTGCTAGGAGCAGCTGAGATGTGAAAATCCCTTCCTTAAGGGCTTTGTGCCTCAGCTCAGCACATTGCACAATTCTGGATATTTGTTTTAGTTTTTGTTTTCTTTTCTGTTCTTTAGATGTGTTCCCTCTTATCCCCAGGGCTTTGACACATAGCCTTCCTTCTACTTGGAAAATCTCTCGTCAACCCCTCTCCTTTATTTCTGCACGGAGATCGTCTCCTTCCTACTAGACACTTAACACATCCTTTAGCTCCAGCTCAGGCACCTTGTTCCTGGAGCAACCGTCTCTGACGGGTCCAGGGGTGAGGAGTCCTTTCTTAGGAGAATGTAGAGTCCTTTTCCTTCCTTTCACATCAGTTTGTAGCCATGGGTGTGTTGAGTGGGATGCTCAGGATTGAGATTACAGAGGGGTTGCAATTATTGATAATAACAAAATCTAGGTAAGATCATGGGAATGGGTGGATGGGGTGAGTGAAGGACAAGATATTTACAGATCAAAGAATAAAAGAGCAGCCTACAAGGAAGAGTCATCACTGTGCATATTCGAGTCCCTGAGAAGTATGATGGCAATAAGTTTGGAGTGGTATAGGGATTAGAGCTTAGAGGATGAGCAATGGTCTACAGTCCAGAACTTCTTTAGTTGACCCCCTGGAGGAGGACGAGATGCAATGAGGTTGATCCTGCAGAGTCTCGCAATCCTGAAGCTGTCAATTCAAGGGGAGGGAGGACTGTAGGACCTGCCCTGGAGCAGGAAGTGTTCTCACATGCCCATTTGGTTCCTGCTAATGCAAGTAAGGGTGTCCGAGGTGGTCGTACTTTGAACATGAGGACAGTCTCAATCCCTACCACTGGTGGTCGGCAGAGATCCCACTGCAAATGTGTGAGGGAGCTACAGGGGGTAAGAGGCCTTATTTGGGGTTATACATATCTTCTTAGCTCTTGCTGATGGTAGCTTTCAGAAAGGTGACCATGGATAACAGAATCATTACTAATCTGTTCTACATTGTGGTGGTCCCATGGGTGACTTCCTTGTTTTCCAAGCCCTTAGTCTGTCCTCAGTGCTTAGGCCTACATTGAATTGGTCAAACTCTATCCCAGAATAAGAAGCTCAATTTCCCTTTCATCAATAGAAAGTCTTCCTTGACCTGGCAGCTTGGACAGTGTCCTCATTCTTTTCACCTGCTGCTCAACATCAAACCTGTCCTGGGAGACTGCAGTTACATCATGAGTAGCCTCCATGTAAACTGCTTATCTAATTCCTTTTGTTTATTTTTCAAATCTTTGTCTTGCTTTTCAATTAAACAGTGCCGACTGAGAAGCTGGACTCCTAACTGGTTATTATTTCCTCCCAACTAATGATTTGCTGATTTGAACCATCAGTGTCCCAATATTCCATTGAGTGTAGAGGGTAACAGACCCTATATTCCCTGTCCTACTGAAGTCAGCCTGGCTGTGCCTGGCTGTGATGAAAAATACAATATTTCACCCAAGCAGTCACATGACTCTTCTCTAAACATAGCAGACATCACTGCGTAGAGCAACACTGTCCATTGTTTTTGTGATTCAAGTTTACCAAAAGCCAACAAATGAACAACAGTAATACCTGTGGGGTTATTTGTGTAGGGATATTTATTGTTAGTATATGTTTCTTTACCTTTCTGTTGATGACTCTTTTCCCAGTAGAGTTTGCTAACTCATTGATATTTTGTTAAACGTAGGTAAGAAATAAAGTAATTCTCATTTCTAATCATTTTGGAAAACATCTTTAACTTTTCACATTGCTTCCTTGTGTTGGAGACTTCATTACATGTGCTGGGTTAGGGGATATTGCTGAACATGGCTACCAACAACTTGCTATAATCCACATAATTTATAAATTCTAAAAATTAATTTTGGATCATATTAGTAAATCTGGAATCAGAAGCATATATCAAGGGTTTGTTTTGTTTTGCTTTGCTTTTGGTTTGTTTGTATGTTAGTTTTTAATTCTTAGGCGTAACCTTCTGGGGTCATCAAGCCTATAGTAAATAGATCACCAAGGAAATTTAAGAACGCCACTTTTAATTTTCCCAAATGGCTAAATTGAGCATCTAATGCCAGAAACACTAAATATAAAGAAACAGAAAGAAAAAAAAATATTTTTTTGTGGGTTTGTGGGTGTTGCGGATAAATCAGGAAGTGATAAAAACTGCCTTCGCTATTACTATTCTGCCAAGTCTGATCCCAGAACTTTATTTTCCAGAGACCAGGCACGCTCCTCCTCTAGATGGAAGTGACTGCTAAATAATGTGGCACTCGTGGCTCCATCTAAATTATCACTAAGTTCTGTTTCCCCCCACCCCCAATTTTCTTCTTGGGATAGGAGGGGAGAGATGACTAGATTTCAGTAATTCACTTGAGAAATGAAAGTAATAATTACATGCAGCAGTTCTCCTCTTTTATCAGGACCTATTCATTTATTCAACAAATATTTATTGAACACGTTCGAGTCATCCATTCAACAGACGTTTATTCAGTGCCATTTGTATACCAAGAACTCTCTTGCATTTAGGAATACCATAATGCATGAAAACAAACGTGGTCCTTCCTTATACGTAGCTTTTTTGTTTTTCCAGGAAGAACGAGGGAGAGATCAGGGGAGGGCAGAGGGAGAAACAATCCTAAGCAGGCTTCATGCCAAGCACAGAGCAGAGGTGGGGCATAATCCCAGGACCCTGAGATCATGACCTGAGCCAAAACCAAGGGTGCCACGCTCAACCAACTAAGCCACTAGGCACCCCCCAATAAGTATCTTGAAGGCCAGTGGAGAACACAATGAACATAGAAATAAATGAACAGTTACGGCATGTGATAAATGCCATAAAGACAAGTTAAACGGTTGCTTACCTGAAGAAGTGATGTTAGAACAGAGGTCTGAAGGTGAATAAAAATTAACCAGGAGAAGAGACATGCAAATGTTCAGAAGTAGAAAGAAACATGGCATAATGAAGGAAAGGAGAGATTTCGAATGGAAAAGAAAGTGGAATAAATTGTGTTAGTAGTGACCACACCATGCAGTGCCTTGCAGGCTATTAATCATTCAAGGGATAGGGAGAAGCCATCCATGTAGGCTTTTGGTCAGAAGTCTGTGGGAGACGGGTGATGATGAGATTTGACTCTGAAAAGATTCCTTTGGTGATAGAATAGGCAGGGCCCCTGGGCGAGGAGGCCGCTGTGTAATTTAGAAGAGGGATGATGCTGGCTTGGAGGAGGGAATAAGAATTCATGAAGGGATTAGAGACCTTGTAAGAGAAGAGTAAATGTGTTGATGGGTTGGATTCTAAGTGTATTCAATAGCGGGGGGAAAGATGCTTCCATCCCCCTGCATGGGTGGTGGTGGCATTTACTAGGGTAAGGTGCCCTGGGGGAGAAACAGACTGCATAGATGTGGGAAGAGAGGCAGTGGATTTCGTGTAGACTGTTCACCTGAAACACCAAAGAGATGCGGAGTGTGTCGTGAAATTATATTCAGATTTCAGAAAGCACGTCTGGACTGACAATAAACATTTGTGACTCATTGTCAGGTAAACAAGGATTGATTGAATCCATGGATGTGAATAAAATTGTTTTAGGGAAACACAAAATGAGCCGTGAAGGGGGCCCAGGACGGAGTCTTGAGGAGCTCATGAATGTGAAATCCTTTCAGTGATTTCCCCCTCCACTCCATCCTTGTCCCGCTGCACATGCACGTGCACACACACACAGACAGACACAGGCATGCGTGCACACTTCCACGCGTGCTCACACACATACCCCCATGTGCACACACACACAGGCATGCACACACACAGCTACCTTCAAAAGAAGGGCTCGGCATCCTTTTCCATCATTCCCAGAGTTTCTCCATCTGAAGTGGGGCTCTTGACTCTCAATATATTTTTAAGGCCAAATCATTCTAACTAGAGCAAAACTAATTCTAACTCATTTTAATCAAATACGCATTTGTTATAGTGCTGTTTTCCTTTCTCCAATGTGACATTATTAGAATAAGGTTTAGGGGTAAATTTCCCTTAGAAAATCGTAATATTTGTAGCCTGTTTTCCCATGGTGGCGAAGCAACACCTTGACAGTACAGTAAACGGGACTTACCCCTTCTTTGAGGTAGTGGTTCATTGTTCAGAAAACTTCCAGAGCTGTATGTTTATTTGTGTCTTAATTAATTTTGGCAACTTCCTAAACTCTAAAGTCTCGGATCCTGAGAAGGCTCTGAGAAAAGACTAAAATTTTCCTGAGTTGATTTTTATATCTTTACAGGATGAAAGTCATCATTTGGCTCTTGGCTCATAACATCTCTGGTCCCCGAGATGCCCCTTCCCCCACATGCCATTTACACCTTTTATAGCCTGTCATGTTCATCCTCACTGCCTTGTAGTTAAATTGGTGTGTTTTCAGTCTCTCCATAAAACTGTAGTAACCTGAGGACAGGAATAAGGGCTTCTTTAGTCTTTGTATCTCTAGACCCACCATTTTTGTTTGCATATCATGTGACTCCACAACTCATTTAAAACCATCAGCTAAAATAAGGAAACAGAGAATTGGATAGAACATCTGGTCTGCTCTCTGCCTTTGAGTTGACAAATATTCTAAGTTTCCAGGGCTTAAAATGATTATTTTTCCTAAAGGAGGAAAACTGAAATGCTTATTCTTGCCATGTTGTTTAGGAAATTTAGAAATAAAAATGAAGACAACTGTTTGTTCATCTCTTTGACTAAGGTTTATTGTCTACTATGTATCAGGCAGTGTTCAAGGCTCTGAAAAATAAAATTTTTAAAAAATGAAGAAAGAGAGGAAAACATGGTTTTTAACCTTACTGGAACACAGTGAGGGATAGCTAAGCATAGAAAAGAATCGGGCAAATAAATGTTAAATTAAAACTATGGTAACAGCTATAGATGATAGTTCATGGAAAATTACTGGGTGTTAGGAAAGTATTTACTGGTCATTCTGGGGCTGTTGTTATTCAAGGGAGACAGAGAAATGTCCAAGGGGAAGTGGTAATTCAATGAGTTTTGAAGGAAGAGTGAGAATTCACCAGGGTGAAGAGATGGGGTGAGGAACATGGGGAGGACAGTAGAGAGGGACGCCCCCAGCAGGTGGGACTTTGTGCAGTAGGGAGCAGTACTTTGCTCTTTATCCTAAGTGCAGTGACAAAAGCTTTTAAAGCCACATTTTAAGTGCACACTGAGATACTTAAAAAATGTGATCACAAGAATTAAAATTTATATGCAGTAAAGATCACCTTAGTATAAGTTGAGATGATAAAACCTTTCTGGACTCCTGATTGTCTACCAAATGGGTGTAGGGTCTGCCTATGATCAAGACCACACCCCAGAGGTCATGGTTACCTCCACGAGTTAACAATGATCAGGAGAAGTCAGTGGGCGAACTCTTGTGATTTTAAAAGGCATATAAACCACATTTTGAAAAAATAAAATACGAGCTTTCCTTCTTAAGATGTAGAACTTTTTAAAGTCTGTTAGCCTCATACCTTCAGGCAGGAAGGAAGAAATGCAATATTGGCAAAAAGAATTCACTAGAGTTGGCCGGGAATGATGTGTTTCTGGCACTCTGAGATACTTAACACCTTTCAGAATAGAGGAAAAAAGTGCTTTGAAAACATTTCAGCAAAGCCCACATGGAGAATATTCTTGATCAAGACAGGCTGTCAGCACTATGTTTTACCCCTGCTTTGCCCCCACCCAATTTCATCTCTAAATATACTGTGTCATTCTCTCCAATGGGGTCAGATGTCTAAGAATTGGCTGTGGTTTCTGCCCTGTCTCAAGTAAATTATTTGCAAAAGGCATAGGAAAGGATTTTCTTTCAAAAGCAAACAAACAGGGGTGCCTGGGTGACTCAGTGGGTTAAGCCACTGCCTTCGGTTCAGGTCATGATCTCAGGGTCCTGGGATCGAGTCCCGCATCAGGCTCTCTGCTCAGCGGGGAGCCTGCTTCCTCCTCTCTCTCTGCCTGCCTCTCCATCTACTTGTGATTTCTCTCTGTCAAATAAATAAATAAAATCTTAAAAAAAAAAAAGCAAACAAACACATAGGTATGTGAGGGACTTAATTGGACAGTAAAGATGGTACTACATCAGCAATCTTCCAGAGCATACACATGAGTTTAGAAAATAGGTCCAAATGAAATAAAACATGTCTTTTACCTGGGTCAGGCTCATAATACCTTTCTCTCTTAGAAAACTATTCTGAAGCATTTTACTAAAGTAAGAATCTGATCTCTTGATCATATTGTGACTTAGTATTTGCAGGTGCAGACGTTCACATATGTGGAGTTGAAACCTAGTGTGTTGGCGTTCATTGATCAGATCAGACGGGACCACAGTGGCTAATATTGTCCCGAGAGCGGTAGACAGCACTTCAAATTTGATCTCATAGATTCAGCCCAATCTTTAATGGCAGATGTTTGGAGAATGTTAAACAGATGGGAGTGATCAAATAAGACTGGACACAACTTGCCTCTGTTTGGGTGAGCAGTTGTGGTTTACAGTGAAAAGAATGTTGGACATGGAATCGGCATATCTGCATGAGAACTTGAAGTCTGGTTCACTTATTAGATGCTTAATTTGAATCAACTCACTTAACCTCTCTAAACCCCAGCACTCCCTATCGTAAAGCGGTGTAACAATGCCTATGTCAGAGTGTTTGTAAAGACGGAATTGCTTTGGCATATTGAAGTGCCCAACAAGAGCCCAGGGAACAGTAAGCATTCAATGACAGGTGGCTGAATCCAAACGGAATGAGTTTAACCTGAACACTAGGAAGCATGGATTTTTCTGGATGAAACTAAAACATGGCTTTGTGAAAGGTGAGGGGAAAGAGCAAAGGATGGAGGCCAGCCTGTGTCAGGTGAGGTCTTGACAGAGCGTGGGCAGAATGCTTACTCACTCAGGGTAAGACAAGCCTTTCCAAGCTCACACTTCGGCTTCTCAGTGCCATACTGGGCCACGTCCCTAAACTCATGAAATGATTTGTTCCAGTGACCTTGAGCTGAGTTTCCCTGGGAAAGAGAAAAATTGTTATTCCAAAGAGTAATCAAAGGTAATCCAACCTCACTGACAGTGACCAAATACTTGCAATGTATGAGGAATATACTAAAAATAAGAATATGTGTCAATAAATGTTTCACATATTGCTGTACAGTGCGGAGAAGGAAGCCCAGGCTGAAACAGAGCCATAAAGACTATTTTAATGGCTCACTGAGATAAGGAATTTAGGATAAAGGGCTGGGGTATATGGGGGTGGAATTATATTTGAAAAGCAGAGGTTCACCTACATGGAGATGTCCAAAAGTATCTAGAACTGAGGGTTGGAAAAAGTGAGCGGTCACAACATCACAGCAGGAAGCTTGTCCAAAGCAGACATTTCCATTATGTCTTTGGTGCATTCTCTTTGTTTTATTTTGAAGATTTTATTTATTTATTTATCTGTTTATCTGTTTAGAGAGTGTGTGAGTGCAGGGAGGGGCAGAATGAGAGAGGGAGAGAGCATCTCAAGCAGATTCCCTGCTAACCACGGAGCCCAACTCGGGGCTCCCTCCCAGGACCCTGAGATCATGACCTGAGCCCTAATCAAGAGTCAGATGCTTAACCGACAGAGCCATCCTGGTGCCCCGAGTGTCTTTGGTGCTTTCAGTTTCCGCTTCTCCCTCCCTTTTCTCCATTTTTCTCTTTTCTCTGAGAAATCCCAGACAGCAAACTCCTGCATTTGTATCCTGCCCTGGCTTCTCTAATCCGAAAAGAAACCTCTTCCATCAGTTCAGTTAGATTAAAACTACCCCTCAGGGAGAAGAACCACTAGAGTAGAAAATGAAACGAAACCATACTCCATACATTTCTTAGCTTCCATAGTGAAGGCCATGTCGGGGAGTGGGGTGGAGATCGCAGGATGGAACACAACACTTTCCACCATTGCCGCACTGATGGCTGGCTACTTCTCCAGGAGTAACCTGGTCCTCTGCCTTCTCACAGTGATGGCTAATAAGGTGGCTGGCTTCATCAGAGGGAAGGTGAGTGTCGAGAGGCAAATGAAGCCAAAAAACACTCAAAAACCAAATGCGCTTCTACTATTTTTTAAAGATTCTAGGTTGACTTGGCCGCCATTATTAAGAATAGGGTTTACAGAAGACGGTAGGAACATCACTGGTGTTTGTGACCCACTAGGGGTAATGGAAGGCTGTGTTTGGGGTGTTGAAGGGGACAGACGGGCTGCAGGCAGAGAATCCCTTCTGAATGCTAGCTCCACATTCCAAATTTGGTCACAGAGCCCCTGACGGAAAGAAATGCTTACATTTATATAATAACAGGTGGAGATTCAAATGGGCCTTCTACTATACATGCATTTCGTTGAACCACTACCATTTTTTTTCCCCTCCAGAGATGGTGACTTTTCAGTTCTGGGTGAAGTGACAGATAAATATAATGGAGCATAAATCAATCTGCAAACATCTGTTCCAGGGGCCTTTGGAAGGGAGGGCGAGGAAGCGTACATGCATATGTAGAGTCTCTGTAGTAAGACTGAATTTATTGAGATGCTCCCCACATCCTTCCAAGAACCTGTGATGTGGGAAAGCACCTACATTGAGACAGGGGAAAAACCTGCATACTCAGTGTTAGACCTTCAAATCTTTGTAGCAGGAAGTGTTGCGTTAAAGTTTTTCATGAAATTTTTTGGTAGAAAAGGTGATCTTGTGTGTTCAGGTGAAAGAACATAACCAAAAGCACATGTAAGGAGTAATATTTAACACAAGAATACATTATTAAAGGGGTGCCTGAGTGGCTCAGTGGGTTAAAGCCTCTGCCTTCGGCTCAGGTCATGATCTCAGGGTCCTGAGATCGAGCCCCACATCGGGCTCTCTGCTCAGCAGGGAGCCTGCTTCCTCCATTCTCTCTCTCTCTCTTTCTCTGCCTGCCTCTCTGCCTACTTGTGATTCCTCTCTCTGTGTCAAATAAATAAATAAAATCTTTTAAAAAAGAAAAGAAAACATTATTAAAAATCTGTGATTTGGTGAGTGCTGTGAAGTGTGTAAACCTGGTGATTCACAGACCTGGGGATAAAAATATATGTATATAAAAAATATATGTTTATAAAAAATAAAAAATTAAAAAAAAAAAATAAACATGGTCCTCCTAAGGAAAAATATTACAGGAACATGTATGACAAGAGCCCAAGCTTAATACTCAAATATCACCATTTATATTTTCTTTCTTCCTTTTCTCCTTCTTTCTCTCTAAAAAGAAGACAACGCAGGAGGTTCCCAAACTGCAATTCTCACAAAAAGTTTACAATTTTTCAGTGATACTGCTAAAAATAATGTGCGTTTAATTTTTATTTCATTGCATCAGCATGCTAAAAAAATTCAATCTGTAAGCATTAGAAACTTTCTGAGTTCTTGAAAATAAATGCTAATGCATGGGGAAATTGCAAACATGATACAGTGTACAGGTAATATATTTTAACACACATCTTTCTGGTGCACTGAACCATGCAGGTTGGGTTCACACACTATAGGTATAAAAGCCCTCACCGAGTGTACTGGGAAATACAGAGACAAATTGAGAGTGTGGTCTGGCGCAGAGTATATATTTTATATGTTTGTCTCCCTAAATCTTGCCCATAGTTACTGGTTCTAAACCTTGAGACATATTCGTAATAGAATTTTCAGTCTTTACTACAAGATCTGATTGGTGAAACTCTTGGCTGGTAGACAGGGTTTGGGGAGGACCCAATCTTTGGGTTTGAAATGAATTTGGAGTACATACCTATGGTTATTTACTTTTACATCAGGTGTTGTAAAGAGAAAGTAAAAGGCCTGTGGGATATATGTCATCAACCCAAAACAAAGACACGTTTTCTCATCCCGGGGTTGATTGAAGCTGCCTATTTCTCCATCATAACTGCCCCTAAGCTCACCACTGTCATGTGGATGTAGGCTCAAGAGAAGCTGGGGTGTGGTGGGTACACCTGCATTCTCATCCAATGTTGTCAGATACTAAGCAAAGCATTTATTCTCTGATGTCTCAAGTATAAAACTTATCAGCATGATTTTTGTGATCATTAACTGTGACACAATATGTGATGTCCTGATCCAATGTGGACCATCCATAGTCATTAGCTCGTATCCCCTAATTAGGAATTATAATTGTGTGAACTGATGCCTGTGTTAATGGACGTTGTTGTGGTAATTATGTCATAGTGTATGCATGTATCAGATGATCATGTTGTGTGCCTTAAACGTACACAATGTCGTATGTCAACTAGATCTTGGTAAAGCTAGAGAAAAAGGCAAATAAATAAAAACACTGATTTCACATTTAAAAAAAACTTGGTCACACTTGCTCTCAAGGCACAAAAAGGAAACAGTTCCACAAATAAATATTAGGCACCTGCGATGTGTGAGAACATGTGCTAGGTACCAGGGATATAATTGTGAAGAAGAAGAGGAAAAAACATTTCCTCGAGAGTTCTAGATACTGATTTAGGCATTCGACATGTATTAAGTTCTCCAGGAACTTAGATTTGGGTGGCCTACAGATGAGAACATTAGCAGATGCCGTACAGTGTGGTAAGGGTGATGAAAGGAGCTTCTCAAGGGCATAGGGGTCATATTTCCTTGAGCGGTAAATCCGAGCTTGGGAGGAGCAGGAAGATTTCTGAGAGAAGATGGCATTCGTGTGAACTACTTATGGGAAAGAGAAGCCCTCACCCTCTGAACTTCTGAATGGTGGAACAAAAGCTTTGGCATTAGAAGCAGATTGCACACTTGCCACCTTTACAATGGCTTTTCTGCCCCATTGGCTTTGCTCTTGACCATGGCTTGCTTTGACCAATGGATGTGAGCAGTTTTGCTGGGAACAGACTTTAAATACGCTTGTGTGGTTTCACTTGGCTCTGGTATTCCTGCTATCTGCCCTGATATAAACATGTCCAAAGCTGCCCACGGTGCCTGCACGTGGAAGAGTCCAGAACCTGACCTGATATAGAGCTAGCCCATTCAACTCGTAGACCTGTCCACAGGAAAAATAAACAAAAACATGTTGCTCATGAGAAACCATAGACATTTGGAGAGTTGTTCATTAGGTAATGTCTTTGAGGCTTCATGTTACATCAGAGAAGAGCAAAGTTTAGTCCTGTTGATGGCTCTGTCAAAGCTTGGACAGTCCATGCACTGAAGTCAGAATTTCAGAGTTCCCTGATCTAAACTCCTTAGTAGCAGTTCACTTATCAGATGTTATTAATCACATGTTTAAAGATACAAGTTTGGGAGGTAGCCTTCCTTGAAGAGAACCTTAATTCTGCCGCTTCCCAGTCAAGTCACTGTGGGCAAATGACTTGACTTGTCTTGATTTACCTTTTTATAAATTTGCATATAGCAATAGTAGTTTCTTCATAATAAGGATTGCAGTCATGTAGATACACTGTTTTGTACATTTTGGGAGAAATAGGAAATTGTTGAAAGACTAGGCATCACTACATGATCTTGACTTCCCTACTCCCGCCTCAAGTGAAATCTTTAGAATGTTTCATTCCACCTTCTTCAGTCCATTATATTTCTTGTGCTATTTCTGTGCCACCGTAGCTTTCTAGTATTCCTGGGATGGTTGGTACCCTGAGGAGACCTGGATTCCCACCCTTTAATTTTGATTGACCTGTAAAGACCTAGACCTCCTTGACAACTTAAACTTGTCAACTTATTTTTAATACACAGTGCTAAAACCAAGTGGAGTTTCTCTTCTTTGGAGTCCTCTGCAAAGAAGAAAAGAAGTGCTTGAAGCTTTCTCTAATGGGAAATTTCTCCCTGGCAAATGCACACTTTGCATAGCAGCCTTTAATTCACAAAGTGTCAGAGAGAAACACTGTAAGCTCATTTGGCCCTCCACAAGGAACTGTTTGGTCTAAGATCAGGTATCTAAGTGCTCAAGACTTTATAACGAATGTAGCAGCCACCTCTACCCACCACGTGGCAAGCTTGTGTTTCAGAAATATGGCGCTCTTATAATAAAGATGTTTCCTTCATGAGGTCATGTTCCTGAATTCTATACTGGGTAATCCATGATCCACTAAATCCATGAGGTCATGGGTCTGAAATACTTGCCATAAACCACAGAAATGTTTTGATGGGAAAACTGAACATGGAGTAAATCTATTTCCCTGAATGTCAGGGCGGTCAGGATGACTAAAATTGAGTCCCCCCCCCACAAGCCCCCACTTTTCCTCTTTTCTTTCACTAAGATAGACAGATTTGAAACTACCCATTCTTTCAGAAGGAGAAGTGATTTATAAGAAAAAAAAAAAAAAAAGCCTTCCTCCAAAGAAAGGAGGAACAATCTGACAGTTTGAAATGTAGCAAAGTATGTTGTGACAATTCCCCCTCCCAGCATGCACACATTTAAACCATTAATATGACTCTTTATCTGCTATCTTCACTTTGAAGGAAAAGGCATAAAAAATTAGTATAAAATCAAGACCAACTGATTTCAAAACAAACATGTCTTTCCTTAGAAAGAGTCACCATGGCTGACCACACCTTGCCAGTGACTATCCCTTCTGGAGGCACAAAATCGAAGCTACTTTAAACGCAAATATATAAACATGTTTGCACATACCCTGCAAAAATCTTAGTAACCAACTGGCTTGAACCTTTTATTTCATAGATGATGAGACAACTAACATTTTTAAATGCCATCTGTGGTGGTTTTAAAATATAGCCATAATTTTTTTATTATGGTCTCAGAAGATGGTCTCACTACTCTGTCTTGGAGAGTAAGGCAGATTTAGAGACTCACCTCTAAAGAATAGAATGTAGTTGAAATAATAGCACACGACTTGTCATAAATGGCCTTGTGGCTTCCTCCTTGCTTGTTCTTGGATTGCTTACACTGGGAGAAGCCAACTGCCGTGTCTGTGTTGATAGAAAGCGAGCAGAATGTGGCAGGCAGAACTGTAAGGGCCCCCACCCTCTTACACCCCCTGGTCTACCCATCCTGTATACTCCCCTAACCTTGAATTTGGACAGGACATAGGAATGAGAGTTTATGTTATTCTCATACCAAATATGTTGATACAGAAAAGGTAGAAGGATAGTCACTCCCATTATTTTGTTATTTAAGTCTGTCCTAGCAGTCTGGAGAGGTTCTTTGAGGAAGTAAGTTGCCATGTTGGGAGCGAGCCATGTGACTGGGACCTGAATTCAGCCTCTAGGAGCTCAGAGAGATGGCCAGCCAACATCCAGCAAGAACACAGGGACCTCATTCTTAGAGCCACAAGGAGCTGGATTTGGCAAATGATCTGTATGACCTGGAGTAAGGACTCTGAGCTTGCGATGAGAATATAGCCCAGCCGGCGTCTCAGCTTCAGCCTCTGGAGTGAACCTGAGCAGAAGACCTCACTTAACCTGCACCCTGCCTCCTTACTCTTAGAAGCTGGGAGATAGGAAATTTGTATTGACTGAAGCCATTAAACGTGAGGCGATCTGTTACAAAGCAATAGGAAATGAATACAGAAGTGACCGGAGGCTTCCCACCCGTAACTGGCGCACTGTGAGCAAACCATCTTGGAAGACCATCCTCAGAGGGCTGCAGTTCTGGCTGACATCTTAACTGGAACTGCATAAGAGGCCCAGAGCTAGGACCACCCAGCTAGACTGGTTATGAAGCGTGTTTTTAAAATATTTTATGATGTTTTGAAATCTTGAGGGGCCTAGCCTGCTGGGAGAGACTATCACTTGGGGCTAGCTAATTCCTACAGGTAACAAACAACTCACCTGCCATCACAAACACATGGCATCTGCAACTGACCGATCCTGGATCCACACCACTCACCACCTCCTTTGTGTGACTTTCACACACCAAGCCAATATTTCTGCCCTAAATCAGCCCATAGCCACATACCAGACAACTAAAGACCACCCCTACATCCACAGCCCACTGACATTCTACTAACCAGTTCTAAGCTGTATACCCTGCCTGTTTCTCCTGCAGAAAACACATATAATGTATATGTATATATGTATATATACATGCACACACACTCACATATACACACATATATACACACAATGGAATACTATGTATGCATGTTGTTTTTTTAATGTATGTTTTTTTATGTTTTTTTTTATTTCCACAGTCCAGTAATTTATTTTAAATTTGAGTAATTTCAAATTCCACAAACAAAACTGAAGAACAGCAGTATTTTGTTTGAATATATGGAATACTATGTATGTATGTATGGGTATATATATGTATGTATGTATGTATGTATATACATATATATACATACATACATACACACACACACACACACACACATCTTCTATATCCATTCATCTGTTGATGGACATCTAGGTTCTTCCATAGTTTGGCTATTGTTGACATTGTTGCCATAAACATTCGTGTTCATGTGCCCCTTCAGATCACTACAATTTATCTTTAGGGTAAATACCCAGTAGTGAGATTGCTGGGTCATAGAATAGCTCTGTTTTCAACTTTTTGAGGAACCTCCATGCTGTTTTCCAGAGTGGCTGCACCAGCTTGCATTCCCACCAATAGTGTCAGAGGGTTCCCCTTTTTCTGCATCCTCTCCAACATCTGTCATTTCCTGATTGGTTAATTTAAGCCATTCTGACTGGTGTGAGGCGGTGTCTCACTGTGGTTTTGATTTGTATTTCCCTGATGCCCAGTGATGTTGAGCACTTTTTCATGTGTCTGTTGGCCATTTGGATGTCTTCTTTGCAGAAATGTCTGTTCATATCTTCGGCCCATTTCTTGATTGGATTATTTGTTCTTTGGGTGTTGAGTTTGATAAGTTCTTTCTAGATTTTGGATACTAGCCCTTTATCTAATATGTCATTTGCAAATATCTTCTCCCATTCTCAGTTGTCTTTTGGTTTTGTTGACTATTTCCTTTACTGTGCAAAAGCTTTTGATCTTGATGAAGTCCCAATAGTTCATTTTTTGCCCTTGCTGCCCTTGCCTTTGGCAATGTTTCTAGGAAGAAGTTGCTGTGGCTGAGGTTAAAGAGGTTGCTGCCTGTGTTCTCCTCAAGGATTTTGATGGATTCCTTTCTCACATTGAGGTCCTTCATCCATTTGAGTATGTAATTGTGTGTGGTGTAAGGAAATGGTCCAGTTTCATTCTTCTGCATGTGTCTGTCCAATTTTCCCAACACCATTTGTTGAAGAGGCTGTCTTTTTTCCATTGGACATCCATTCCTGCTTTGTTGAAGATTAGTTGACCATAGAGTTGAGGGTCCATTTCTGGGCTCTCTATTCTGTTCCATTGCTCAATGTGTCTGTTTTTGTGCCAGTACCATACTGTCTTGATGATTACAGCTTTGTAATAGAGCTTGAAGTCTGGAATTGTGATGCTGCCAACTTTGGCTTTCTTTTTCAACATTCCTCTGGCTATTAAGGGTCTTTTCTGGTTCCATAGTAATTTTAGGATTATTTGTTCCATTTCTTTGAAAAGATTGATGGTATTTTGATAGGGATTGCATTCAATGTGTAGATTGCTTTAGGTAGCATAGATGCTTTCACAATATTTGTTCTTCTAATCCATGAGCAGAGAACGTTTTTCCATTTCTTTGTGTCTCCCTCAATTTCTTTCATGAGTACTTTATAGTTTTCTGAGTACATATTTTTGCCTTTTTGGTTAGGTTTATTTATAGGTATCTTATGGTTTGGGGTGCAATTGTAAATGGGATTGACTCCTTAATTTCTCTTTCTTCTGTCTTGCTGTTGGTGTATAGAAATGCAACTGATTTCTGTGCACTGATTTTATATCATAACACTTTACTGAATTCCTGTATGAGTACTAGCAGTTTTGGAGTGGAGTCTTTTGGGTTTTCTACATAAAATATCATATCATCTGCAAAGAGTGAGAGTTTGACTTCTTCCTTCCTAATTCAGATGCCTTTTGTTTCTTTTTGTTGTCTGATTGCTGAAGCTAGGACTTCTAGTACTACGTTGAATAGCAGTGGTGATACTGGATATCCTGCCATGTTCCTGACCTTAGGGGAAATGCTCTCAGTTTTTCGCCATTGAGAATGATATTTGCTGTGGGTTTTTCATAGATGGCTTTGATGGTATTGAGGTATGTACCCTCTATACTTTGAGGAGTTTTGACCAAGAAAGGATACTATACTTTGTCAAGTGCTTTTTCAAATGCTTTCTCAAATGCTTTTGAGAGTATCATATGGTTCTTGTTCTTTTATTAATGTATTGTATCACATTGATTGATTTGTGCATGTTGAACCAACCTTGCAGCCCAGGAATAAATCCCACTTGGTCTGTGGTAAATAATCCTTTTAATGTATTGTTGGATCCTATTGGCTAGTATTTTGGTGAGAATTTTCACATTTGTGTTCATCAGGGATATTGGTCTGTAATTCTCCTTTTTGGTGGGGTTTTTTCTGGCTTTGGGATCAAGGTAATGCTGGCCTCATTAAATGAGTTTGGAAGTTTTCCTTCCGTTTTTTATATTTTGGAACAGTTTCAGGATAATAGGAAATAATTCCTCTTTAAATGTTTCATAGAATTTTCCTGGGAAGCTGTCTGGCCTGGGCTCTTGTTTGTTGGGAGATTTTTGATGATTGCTTCAATCTCCTTACTGATTATGGGTCTGTTCAGGTTTTGTTTCTTCCTGGTTCAGTTTTGGTAGTTTATATGTCTCTAGGAATGCATCCATTTCTTCCAGATTGTCAAATTTGCTGATGTATACTTGCTTATAATATGTTCCTATAATTGTTTGTATTTCTTTCATTCATGATTTTATTTATTTGGGTGATTTCTTTTTTCTTTTTGGTAAGTCTGGCCAGGGGTTTATCAATCTTACTAATTCTTTCAAAGAACCAGCTCCTAGTTTCATTGATCTGTTTTACTTTTTGTTTGTTTGTTTGTTTCTATTTCATTGATTTCTGCTCTGAACTTTATTATTTCTCTTCTCCTACAGGGTTTAGGCTTTCTTTGTTGTTCTTTCTCCATATCCTTTAGGTGTAGGGTTAGGTTGTGTATTTGAGACCTTTCTTGAGAAAGGTTTGTATTGCTATATATTTTCTTTCCAGGACCGCCTTTGCTGTGTCCCACAGATTTTGGACAGTTGTGTTTTCATTATCATTTGTTTCCATGAATTTTTTCAATTCTTCCTTAATTTCCTGGTTGACCCATTCATTCTTTAGTAAGATGTTCTTTAGCCTCCAGGTACTTGAGTTCTTTTCAACTTTCCTCTTGTGATTGAGTTCTAGCTTCAGAGCATTGTGGTCCAAAAATATGCAGGGAATCCCAATCTTTTGGTACCAATTGCGACCTGATTTGTGACCCAGGATGTGATCTATTCTGAAGAATATTCCATGTGCACTAGAGAAGAATGTGTCTTCTGTAGCTTTGGGATGGAATGTTCTGAATATATCTGGGATGTCCATCTGGTCCAGTGTGTCATGTAAGGTCTTTATTTCCTTGTTGATCTTTTGCTTAGATGATCTGTCCATATCAGTGAGCGTGAGTGTTAAAGTCCAATACTATTATTGTATTATTGTCAATGTGTTTCTTTGATTTTGTTTTTAATTGGTTTATATAGTTGGCTGCTCCCATGTTAAGGGCATAGATATTTAAAATCGTTAGATCTTCTTATTGGACAGACCCTTTAGGTATGATATAGTGTCCTTCCTCATCTCTTATTATAGTCTTTGGCTTAAAATCTAATTTACCTGATATAAGGATTGCCACCCCAGCTTTCTTTTGATGCCCATTAGCATGGTAAATTGTTTTCTACCCCCTCATTTAAAATCTGGAGGTGTCTTTGGGTCTAAAATGAGTTTCTTGTAGACAGCATATAGATGGGCCTTGTTTTTTTATCCATTCTGATACCCTGTGTCTTTTGACTGGGGCATTTAGCCATTTACATTCAGGGTAACTATTGAAAGATATGAATTTAGTGCCATTGTATTCCTGTAAGGTGACTATTACTGTATATTGTCTCTGTTCCTTTCTGTTCTACTACTTTAAGGCTCTCTGCTTAGAGGACCCCTTTCAGTATTTCCTGTAGGGCTGGTGTGGTGTTTTCAAATTCTTTTAATTTTTGTTTGTCCTGGAAACTATTTATCTCTCCTTCTATTTTCAGTGATAGCCTAGCTGGATATATTATTCTTGGATGCATACTTTTCTCATTTAGTGCTCTGAATATATCATGGCAGTTCTTTCTGGCCTGCCAGGTCTCAGTCGATAAGTCTGCTGCCAATCTAATATTCCTACCATTGTATGTTATAGACCTCTTGTCCCAAGATGCTTTCAGGATTTTCTTTGTCACTAAGAATAAGTTTTACTATTAGATGATGGGGTATAGACCTATTTTTACTGGTTTTGATGGGGGTTCTCTGTGCCTCCTGGATTTTGTTGCTTGTTCCCTTTGCCATATCAGGGTAATTATCTACTATCTACTATAATTTGCTCCAATATACCTTCTACCATCTCTCTCTTTCTTCTTCTTCTGGAATCACAATTATTCTAATATTGTTTCATCTGATAGTATCCTTATCTCTCAAATTCTCCTTCTGTGGTTCAGTAGTTGTTTGTCTATCTTTTGCTCAGCTTCTTTATTCTCCATCATTTGGTTTCCTGCATCACTAAGCTCTCTTCTGCCTCATTTATCCTAGTAGTAAGAGCCTCCATTTTTTATTGCACTTCATTAATAGCTTTTTTAAATTTTAGCTTGATTAGATTTTAGTTCTTTTATTTCTCCAGAAAGTGATTTTATTTCTCCAAAAAAGCATTTCTCTAATATCTTCCATGCTTTTTCAAGCTATCACCTTGAAAATCATCGCTCTGAACTCTAGTTCTGATATATTACCAATGTCCATATTGATTAGGTCCCTAGCCATTGGTATTGCCTCTTGTTCTTTTTTTTTTTTTTTTGTGGGGAGTTTCTCCGCCTTGTCATTTTATCCAAATAAGAATATATGAACGAGAGAATAAATTACTAAAAGGGTGGCAAAAATCCCAGAAAAATGTATGCTAACCAAATCAGAAGACATCCAAAACTGGGTAGAGAACAAAGGGGAGAAAAAGAAATAAAAATAAATATATATATATATACACACACACATATATATACACACACACTGTTGTGTAGAACAGAGCCACCCACTTGATGTTGGGTATATTTTGGTTTCTTAGAAGAAACTACCTCCCAAATTTTTAAAGAAAGAAAGAAAAAAAAATATATATATATATATATAATAAAGGTGAACATGATGAAGGGATGGAATATGATTGTAAAAAAAAACAAGAATTTTTTAAAAATCTTAAAAAGTAAATGATAAGTTGGTTGGAAAAAGAATATAGAAAGAGTAGGGAATGTGCTCAAGCTAGAGATTAGAACAAAGCCATGCACTAGATTAGGGTATATTTTGATCTATTATAATAAATAGTACCCCAAAATTTTTTAGAAAAAAAAAACTTATATGTATACAAAAAATAAGGTTAAATACAATGAGGGGATAAAATATGACTATTAACAATGAATGTGTAAAAATATTTTTTAAGAAAGGTATGGTTAAGATAAACCAGTTAAAAATGTTAAAAGAGGAAAGAGGAAAAGTTAAAAAAAATAGAATAAGAAAAAAAATTAGAATTAAAAAAATTAACTTTGAAAGACTAAAGGATCATGGGGGAAAAGCCCTGAGTTCTGTGTGTTGCTTTCCCCTAGCTCTGGAGTTCCACTGTTCTCCTTGATCAGTGAGCTTGGTCTTGGCTGGAGGTTCTCGCTGATATTCTGGGGGAGGGGCCTGTTGTAGTGATTCTCAAATGTCTTTTTTGGAGGTGGAATTGCACCACCTTTGCCAGGGACTGGGCTAAGTAATCTGCTCGGGTTCCCGGACAGGAGCTTTTATTCCCTGAGCACTTTCCGTAGAGCTCTGGAGGATGGGAATGAAGATGGCGGCCACCCAGTCTCTGGCCCAGAGGAGCCAAGAGCTCAGGGCCCCACTCCCCAGTGTGCCCTCAGAGATAAGCAGTCAGTCCCTCCCATCTCCCTGGTCTCTGGCTGTACTCTGAGCTCACCCAGCCTGTGACTGAGCGTTTCTATCTGTGGTGCATGACCACATTTGGAGTCTCCAAACCTAGCAGATTCCTGCTGCACTGCTCCCCCTGGAGGTGGAAGGTGAGTCTCCCCAGATCTGCCACTTATGGGGTCCCTGTTTAAAGAGCACTAGCCCAACTGTGCCTTGAATCAGGGTTTAAGGTAACCCTGATCTTAAAACTTATTCTCCACGTCTGTTTCTGTTGTCGGCTTCCCCACTCCAATACCTGGCAGTTTTGCTATGTTCCAACACCCCTGACCTTTCTGTAACCCCAGGGGACCTGAAACCACTGTTCCTGCAAGGGCTCCACCCCCGCTTAGCCTCTGGAGTGATGTCCCTCAGTGGAGCAGACTTCTAAAATTCTGATTTTGTGTTCCACTGCTCTGATGCTGGGAGTTGGCCCCTCCTCCATGGCCTGTCTTCCCGTTGCTTTGGATTCACTTCTCTGCATGTCCTACCTTTCAGAAAGTGGTTGATTTTCTGTTTCTAGAATTCTGCTCTTCTTCTCTTCCATCTCCTGTTGAGTATATAGGTGTTCAGAATGGTTTGATACCTATCTAGCTGAACTTCTGGGATCTGATGTTATTTCAGTCTGCTTCTCCTCTGCCACCTTGCCTCTCATGCTATAGATTCTTCATAGATACCCTTTGTCAGGTTAAGAAAACTCCTAGTATAGATGTTGAATTTCATCAAAGACTTTTTGAATATATATTGAAATAATCATATGATTTTTACTTTCAGTTTCTTGACATGGTGAAGTACATTGGTTGATTTTTCCAGTGTTGAACAAACTTTGTACGCCTGAGATGAACTCCATTGGATAATTTTATATTATCATTTTATTGTATTTTTCTGATTGTATTTTGTAAAAAATATTTTTCTTTATTCCTGAGAGATATCTATATTTTTTATGGTACTACCTTTGTCTGATTTTATCAGAGTAATGCTGGCTCATTAAATAATTTGAAAAGTGCCCTCTCTTCTTTCTCTTTCTCTTTCTCCTCCTCCTCCTTCTTCTTCTCCTTTTTATTCAATAGTATGTTTAGAAATAATCTTGTTTTTCATTAAATTTTTTGGTAGGAATTACCAGTGATGCCAACTGCTCCTGGACTTTTTTTTTTTTTCATGAGGCATTTGTTTGTTTGGATTATCAGTTACATTTCTTTAGTAGCTATAGGACGATTCAGGTTGTTTCTTTGGGGATTAAATTTATTTGTTTGTTTCTTTTAAGGAATTTGCCCATTTTGTCTGAGTTACTGAATTTATTGTCATAAATTTTATCATAATCCTCCCTTATTATTCTTTTAAAGTCTATAGAATGTATAGTGATATCTTTCATTTGTTTCTGATATTGGTGATATCTATCTCTTTTTTTCCTGATCTATCTGGCTAGAGTTTATCAGTTACATTGATCTTTTTAAGAATTAATTTTGCTTTTATTGATTTTTTTTTCTGTTTTGGTCTAGAAAACAGAAGTTTTGTATTTGATTAATTTCTCATTTTATCTTAATTATCTGCTCCCTTTTGCTTGTTTGAGTTCAATTTGTTCATTTATTTCTAGCTTTAAGGTAGAATCTTAGATAATTAGTTTTAGACCATTATTTTCTATTCTATGGAAACATTTGATGAAATAAATTTCTCTCAAATACTGCATTAACTTCATCCCTTAAATGTCTATGTGGCTTTGTTTTTATCTTCATTTTGTCTAAATTCTTTCTAATTACACTTCTTTGACCATTGGGTTATTTAAAGTGAATTATGTGATTGCCAAATATTGGATGATTTTCTAGATATCTTTCTTACTGTTGATTTGTAATATAATTTCATTGTGGTCAGAAAACACGTGTTTTGTGTTTGTGTGGCTACCATCTTTTTAAATATACTGAAACTTACTGTATGGCCAAATATACGCTCTATAATAGAGAATATTCCATATGTACTTGAAATATATACTTCCTTTTAATGAGTGTTAGTATTTGAATTTAGTCTTTGAGACAACTGCTCTTGCCAATCCTTGTGCTGATTCAAGCATTAAAAATAAATGAATTGAAATGGAATATTTAGGGGAAAAGAGAATCCTCTGAATTTAAAATGGGAGCTGATATATTGTTTGTTTGTTTGTTTTTTACATCACCAGATACATTAAAAGGAACAATCCCTTGCTAAAGGTTAAGTGGGTCAATAGGGATATTGTTTTATCTTTAAATATGATAGGGGAGGAAGATGTATGAACAAAGGCTTGATAGAAGGACATTGTAAACTATCATTGATCACCTACAAAGATAGCTTTATTAGATACCGTATCAGTTTTCTATTGGTGCCGAAATAAGTCATCATACAGTTGGTTTAAAATCAATGGAAATGTATTCTTTTACAATTCTTTAGCTTGAAAGTCTAACCTGGGCCTTAACTAGGTGAAAATCAGTGTTAGCAGTGTTCTGTTACTTTCTGGGTAACATTTTTCCTTGCTGGCCATCAAGAAGGCACCACATTCTGTGGTTTATTGCTCCTTGCTTCCAGCTTCCAAGGCCAACAATATTGCATGTCTTTGACCATTTTTCTATAGTCCCATTTAATTCTGACCACAGCCCCGAGGGATTCTCTACTTGTACTGCCTCCTATGATGATATTGGGTCTATTTAGATAATCCAGGATCATGTCCCCACTTCAAGATTCTTCTTTTTTAAATTTTTTCAATTTATTTATTTTCAGAAAAACAGTATTCATTATTTTTTCACCACACCCAGTGCTCCATGCAATCCGTACCCTCTATAATACCCACCACCTGGTACCCCAACCTCCCAGCCCCCTGCCACCTCAAACCCCTCAGATTGTTTTTCAGAGTCCATAGTCTCTCGTGATTCACCTCCCCTTCCAATTTACCCCAACTTCCTTTTCCTCTCTAACACCCCTTGTCCTCCATGATATTTGTTATGCTCCACAAATAAGTGAAACCATATGGTAATTGACTCTCTCTGCTTGACTTATTTCACTCAGCATAATCTCTTCCAGTCCCGTCCATGTTGCTACAAAAGTTGGATATTCATCCTTTCTGATGGAGGCATAATACTCCATAGTGTATATGGACCACATCTTCCTTATCCATTCGTCCGTTGAAGGGCATCTTGGTTCTTTCCATAGTTTGGTGACCGTGGCCATTGCTGCTATAAACATTGGAGTACAGATGGCCCTTCTTTTCATGACATCTGTATCTTTGGGGTAAATACCCAGGAGTGCAATGGTAGGGTCATAGGGAAGTTTTATTTTTAATTTCCTGAGGAATCTCCACACTGTTCTCCAAAGAGGCTGCACCAACTTGCATTCCCACCAACAGTGTAAGAGGGTTCCCCTTTCTCCACATCCTCTCGAACACATGTTGTTTCCTGTTTTGTTAATTTTGGCCATTCTAACTGGTGAAGGTGATATCTCAATGTGGTTTTAATTTGAATCAGACACATGAAAAAATGTTCATTATCATTAGCCCCCACTTCAAGATTCTTAATTACATCTGCAAAGCCTCCTTGCCGGCATCTTCACAGTTTCCATGGATGAGGAAGAGAACATCTTTGGAGGATCCATGATTCTATCCACCCCATACTTTCTATCTACTTTTTTCACAATATATAGTATTTCTAAATGGTACTTCTCCACTTGGTTCATTGTCAAATCCACACCTCTACACAGGAATGTAAAAAACAGTTAAGCAAAGGAGTTTCTTTGGATTGTAAATGTGACACCAAAGCATGCAGTGTGACATCTTGGAATGGATCCTAGGTGCTTGTGACATAAGGCTCCCTGTGGCCTGTGATGCAGAAGAGCAGTTCTGTTAAACCCCCCACTGGGGAAAAGCAGCTGGGCTTTATACAAAGCCTGCCCACACTTGGGCAACAATAAGCTCCCTCCTGAGCAGTTCTGTTTGACCCGACTCCCCGTTTCTATCGCGGTCCTTACTTTGTTCCCTCCTCCCATGCAGCGTTCTGCAATAAGGAAGGGGAACGAACAAGTGAAATGTCTAGAGAGTCACAGCAAAGGGGGCTAGCACGCTCAACACTCTTAATCCTTTACAATGTACTTATTCTGCTTTGGAATGCTTTCTAAATATGGAAAGGCTGCTTGGAAATCTGCTACAACTTTTTTATTCTTCACACACCTCCATAATCTGCCAAGATTCACTAATTCATTTCCATGTGGGCAAGAACATTGTTTCCTAACTGAGATTTCATATTTTTCTTCTGAAGATGGAGTGAGTACAATGTTGTAATTCATGGGAAATACATTAATAGCCTCCTACGTGAGCATTTTTATGCAACCCAAATGGAGATCTTAGGAAAATAATTTACTCCCCCTAGTTTCTTCATATCATTTTTGTATTTGGATTCACCTCCTTTCCTTACATTAAAATAATTAGAAGTGTTCATAAAAACTAGAAAGTGTCTGTTACAACAGAATCTGTTGTTTGCTGTGTACTAGAGCAAAGTATGTTTGCTGGGATATGCATAGCTTGGGAAATCTGTTCTTACTCCTAAGGGCAATTCTGGCTATGTGCAAATAGAAATACGAACCAATGGCTCACTGCCTCCTGTGGTCCTGCGTGTCCAAGGAATGCCACGCCGACTGCCAGTCTCCATCTGGCTTCTCAATTAGAGCCCAACAAGACAACTGGTTTTCTGCCGTACTCTGATAAGGTAATCGGTTACATGCTTATATCCATCAAGCCTTGATTTGATGGTGGTGTAGTATGATTGCTGTTATTGCTGATTTAATACATACTGGCTATTGTATCTATAATTTTTATTCATCACACCCATCCCAAATCCCCTAATACATGTTTATAGACAGGTTTCTGAATTATCAGAAGCTGGTGCCCTTAATAAACACAGTTGTCTTCAGATTCAGATTGTGAAAGGAAACCAGATGGTTTAATAATCACAGTGTTGAAAGGACATTATCAGGATATAATACAAGTTGAATTCCTATGGTTAACACCATCGATAATTAGAAGCTACATTTTTAAAGAGCTAACCAACCAGTTGCCAGTGAACCTTGTTCAGACACACACTGTATTAAAAGAAACAAGTTTGAGAACCATTTGCAAAAATTCAAACCAATTATCATTAAAATTAATGGAGAACAAATGTTTGATTTTCTGTGCTCTTTACCAGGCCTTCTATGTGTAAGTAGTGGAATGGATATAATATGATTTTACCTTCTTTTCCACCCACATTTCTTTTGGGACAGTGTCCTTCAAGGACATTGCCATCGAGTGGCGATAAGAGGGAGGAAGAAAAGTTGTTGACAAATGCTAAGTCTATTTTAAACCAATCCATATAAATAAGATAATGTGTGTTAAATATGTCTTTTCCTCTTTTTCCCATCTTTTTCTCAGAAGAAAAGAAATGATCTCTTTCTAATCTATCTATCTCCTTATCTATCATTAGATCTACACGTGGTTATAGATCTGATTTTATACTATCTAGGTATAGAGGCATAAGTTAAGAATAGATAGATAGAGGCAGGTGATAGATGCATAGATGATTGATAAATGATAGATAGATAGTTATATAGATAAACACATACACAAATGCCCCACTTTTTCTTATAGAATTCCTCGACATATGGGACATGTCTAGTTTAATATCATGTTGGGTGGGTGGGTGGGTGTGTGTAGGAAAAAAATGAAACTTGTATTTCTATAGAGTTAAAATATGTTTCTGAGGAATAAAATGAATTAGACACCTCAGTCATAGAGAGCTAGGTAAGTCACTCATTATGGCTACTCACTGGAATTTGAGGGGAGTCCATCGAACACAGACATGTTTGCAGTGATCTCAATGAGTCTCAGTGGCGAGTTAGTGTCTCTGCATTGACAAAAACACCATCAGAACATAGGAGTCCAAAAGCACTGGTCTTTGTAAAATGGTTTTGAAAGATGGATCACATCACCTAATACAAAATCATAGCTAAAAACAATTACATGTAACTTTGAATCAATAAGACACAAGGACAAAATATAAACAATAATTGGGGTAGGTAAACTGCTGAGAACCATCTCCAGAGGGCAATACAAATAAAATGGCAGAAAAGGTCCCTGAAAATTATGACAGAATCAGGGAAAAAGGCAGATTTTATAAAATTATTTGGTAAAAATGATTTAACGGAATGCATACGCACACACGCAGGTAGAATGTGCCTATAAAGTAATGAGAACTATTTAACTAATTTCACATACCAATGTGGTTCCATTCAGAAGCTATAAATTGGAAACTGTCAATTTTCCTGTAGAAAGTTATGGCACCTATCTATAAACAGGCACTTTTTATATTGACTTGGCTATAAAGGATGTTGACTTGCTCTACTTCCTGGTTTCAAATGGAACAATTATGTATTTTCCAGTCAAGCTTAAAATAGGTCACACTGAAAGTTTAATGAGATTTCTTCTCATGAGGAACTTCTTCCTAAAGACTTCAAGGCCACTTTTCTGAGCAAAGAACAGGAACTGTTCTTTACACTCAGACATTCAGAATCATCTTCTTAATAAATCTGTTATCCACATGTTCTTCTCCTGGAAAGCCAAATATTTGGATACTACTATCTGTTTGTTTTTTTTAATGCTTCACATCAAATAAATAAACCTTTTCAGACACTAGTGTATAGATATACATTATAAGCTTCATATGGTTTAAATAGACCTTTGAGTTTTCTTCCCTCAAATGAAGCTTTAGTATTTCTGGTGTTCAGTTGATTTGCATGTTAAGACAATCTTGAAAAGTCGACTTTTCCCTGAAGAGAACAGCATGAGCCTACAGTTTGAGTGATTTTCTTCTGGTTCATGGTGAGGACAATACTTTTGGCAAATTGAACACAAGAAAGCATGGCCAATCACCTGTGACTATATTTAGGACATCTGGAATTGAAGGAGTTTGAAAACTAATGCCTTCAAACAAAGAATCAGATAATTTGGCTAATGAACAATATCCTCTAAATTATCTTCTAAAGTAATCATAATGTTTATTGTCAATTAAATTTTCAGGGTAGTTTTTCCCACATTTGCTTTCTTTCTTTCTTTTTTTTTTTCTAAAGAAGATTGATTGATTGACTGATTGATTGATTTGACATGACAGAGGGAGAAAGAGTGGGAGAATGAGGTGGGGGGCTGGAGAGGGAGAGGGAGATAGAAACTCTAAGCAAACTCCTTGCTGAGCGTGGAGCCAGATAAGGGGCTCGATCTCACAACCCTGAGATCACAGCCTGAGCGGAAACCAAGAGTCAGAGACTCAACAGACTTTGCCACCCAGGTCCCCTTCCCTAACACTTGCTTCTTGATATCCATCCTGAAGTCAAAGATGACCACACTAAGCAGAAACTCCTCATAGTCTATTCGTTATTTTTTAACTTTGTGGTGTGAGGGTAGTTACCAAACTTTTTTTTTTTAAGATTTTATTTATTTACTTGAGAGAGAGAGAATATGAGAGAGAGTATGAGAGGAGAGAGGTCAGTGGGAGAAGCAGATTCCCTGCTGAGCAGGAAGCCAGATGTGGGACTCAATCCTGGGACTCCGGGATCATGACCTGAGCCGAAGGCAGTTGCTTAACCAACTGAGCCACCCAGGCACCCCAAACTTTTAAGATTCTAGTCATTGTATATTTTTTACCTTTATTGCTTTTGTGGTTGCAAGCCTTTCTGCATATTTCTTAACTAAAGGCAGAGAAATTACATGCAAAACCTGGTGCATGAAAGAGTCCTAAGGATTTATTTCAACCCAGAGTCTTCACTGAATACCAGTGGTCATTGCTGTAGTATTTGATTTTATTCAGTTTGACCATTTTTTTCTATTCTTTGCTTTGGAGAAATACTGTATGTTTTAGAAGCAGGTGCAGTTATTATTGTTAAGTTGGTAAAATGCCATCTCAGAGAGTGTTAGCAACCTAACCAGGTTGTACCTCTCCAGTGATACAGGAGTCCTCGTGAAAGGGTGCATAGTCATCTGTAGATGCATTTGTGAAGAGAGACAGGGCAGTCTTTTCTTTGTTAAGTAAGAAATCGGTTAACTATTAGAAGTGCCGGCAATTTTGGTCAAAGCTTTCAATCACTTCAGTCATATATGGTCTGGAAGTTAGTTCAGGCAGTAATGCCCCCAAAGTCTATGGACCGTTTCCTGATACACTTAAGATCCCATTAGTAACCCCAAGCATCAGTGCAATTAGACCAGAATCGATATTGCTATAAAGCAAGGGGGGGGGGGATACACATTATTGCACGCATCATGGTTTAAATCCATCATTTGCTAGCTGTGTGGCCTTGCTCAAGCTACTACCCCTCAGTGTCATTCAGTTTCCTCATCTGTAAAATGGGTAATATAAGGCCCATTTTTACTAAAAGGATTGAGTTCTCGGAGCTTTAGTTGTTAGGATCCAGTAGAGTCGCCCCACACGCTGTTTTTAACATGGCAGCTATAAAAACTGAAGTCATCTCATCTAGTGCTACTCAAGATTCTTCAATGGCTCCCCATTAGTTTTAGAGAGAGAGCCCTTAAAATGGCCCGAAAGACTCTTTATAGTCTGTCCTCATTTCTGGCCTGTTATTTCTTTATCTTCATTTTGTCCAACCCTCTCCTAGCTCAGGCTACTCAAGACACAGGGTTCTCCTTGATTCTTCACAAACATTATAGCCACGCTCCTGTCTCAGGACCTTTGCACTGTCTGTTCCCCTGCATAGAATAATCTCCTCTGCGCAGACACTTCTGCTCCTTCAACTCTTGGCTCTGCTGTCACCTGCTTAGTGTGGCTCCATTTAAAGTGACAAACCCACTGTGAGCCCTTTTGTTTCTCTTTATCCTTTTGTAGGATAATCCTTTTCTTGCTTCTATGATACCTGATACTCTAACATGCTGTATAACTAATTTGTGATGTTTATAATTTGCTGCCCTAGAATGTTGAATCATGAATGTAGATTTTGTTGTTGTTGTTGTTGGCTTTGTTCGCTAATCCATCCCTCACGCCTGGAACAGGGCTTGGCATAAAGTAGGTACTCAAAAAATATTTGACAAATGAATGCATAATGAATAAATGGTAGTGAGTTTTCATGTTCTGATTTGGCCTGTTTTACCTTTTTATGACTTGGTTCTCTGCCACCTCCTCTTTCATTTTGTTCCAGGCTGTAGCATATGGCAGGTTAATCATTCTTCCCAAGGAGGTGCAGCCTGGTCAAGAGTCCAGGCAGCCTCCAGCTACCTTGGAACAGGAACATTCCCCATTTCTCTGCCTTTGCAGAATAGCTGCACAGCAGTATGCCTTTGAGTGAGCATCCAAGAGGCTCCAAACAACACTGCTTTCTTTGTCTTGCTGTGAGGAAAAAAATTCTCCATCAACCTCAGTCTTGCCAAGCACCACAATTCCCCTCCTTTTCATGCCTTGCAATAGAAAGTCAGCTCAGGACCCTCTTGACAGCCACAGCTGACAGTGCCTTGGTCTCTGTGTCTTCACTGGACACTGACCATTGGCTGTGGGTAAAGCCTCTGATGGACTAAGTCCAGCTTCACTGTTGCTGTGGAGAAGAGCCATTTGCACTGACACGAAATGCTCCCAAACACGTTTGGACTCACAGATCAGGTTGGAGAATGACATAAACAGTGAAGAGTTTAGAGATTACTTTCTCTTAAATAAAATTCTGCAGTTTACCTCTCTTCTCTTCTTCCCTATTTCTATAAATATGAAGAGTATAAATTAGGTTGAGGGAGATGACAGATGGTCTCAGAGAGTAAATGTGAACAACAGTTGCTTTGTTTTCATTTGGGCAAACAAGATGAGGGAAGCTTATACCCGGCATGTGAAGGACAGGTATGGCTGCCGAAGAATGATTTACAATCCTCTAATAAACTTCTTCAGTATTAAAGTGCTACTCTTAAGTAAAATGGAAGCATAAATAAAAACACCTCACCCAGCAACAGGGTTGGAGAGGATACTTGTCTGAGCTAACACATTACCAAGTTTAAAAATCACAGAAGAGAACACAACTGTGTATGAATAATGCTACATAAAAGTATTCCAGTTGGAGAACTTCTGTGAGAAGATGGAAATACAAGTAAGCATAATGTAGGTGTGGCCCAGTGGTTGGCGTTCCGACTCTGTGACTCATTCATGATAGCAAATACTTCATGAACTTCTTCCGAGGGTGGCACTGAGCTAAATTTGTGGGGAAAGAGAGAGAAAGCAGCCCTTTGCCTTCAAGGGAGTCATGATTAAATGTGGGAGAAAAACATGAAATGTGATTTACCTCCTAATGTGGTTATGGTCAATGACAAGATAAGTGTCTGAATGTTAAGGAGACAGAGACACTGGGGACGCCAGTCTCAACTGGGGAGGCAAGCATGGTACACACTTCCAAGAGGTTGTTACGGGTCAGCAGAATGTTGAGGAATGCTGAAATTGGAGTTAACTACATGGAGGAGGGATCAGCTGGGTGAGGATATGACCAGCAAAAGGAGAATCTCAAGCTCAGGATGATGGCAAAAAAGGGCATGCCAGAAGGTATACATAAGGGGCAAGAGGCAGGCTGTAGGTTGTAGAAGGATTTTTCTGCTCTCCCAAGGAGATTGGACTTTGTATGGAGAGCTACTAAGAGAATATATGCAAGGCAAAGACATGATTCAAAAACTAATACCAGTGGCAGTACAGGAAATGATACATTTTCAGACACTTGAGATGGAAAAGGAGCAAACAATGGCTGCCAAGACATACTGGAAGGGAGAGTTTTATGTCTGCGTAGTTATTAATAGATGCTCAGTAATGGCGGAGCAAGGGACTCATAGTGAAGTAGAGACCAATCATAGAGGAGAGAGAGAAAAGGAAGAAAACCTACAGAAGGTACAAGACCAGGT
The DNA here is from genome assembly GCF_030435805.1 of Mustela lutreola. NCBI lineage: Eukaryota > Metazoa > Chordata > Mammalia > Carnivora > Mustelidae > Mustela > Mustela lutreola. Next base: position 153,666,522 of record NC_081295.1, read on the forward strand.
TGCCTTGTTGCAAGCTGGATCCCGAGTTTCCTGCATGCTCTGACTAGAGAGAAAACATTCCATAAATCCTTATTAAGTAAATGAATATATTGTTGAATGAGATCATGATAAAATAAATGATACGCAGTGTCGAGATCAAAAAACAAGTAGCTTTGAATGCGAGGTGGCTTGTCCATGTCTCTGCCTTACTTCTTCATGGTGATCGTGGCTTGATTCCTGCCTGCATTTATTCTTCTCTTCTGGATATTAAGGGGCTAATGGCTTTCTGTGCCCTGATCTCCTTTTTTCTCCTATACTCATACTTCTGGTGTTCTCACCTTACATAAAATGAGACATACTGTAAACACGCACCCATGTGTGTGTCCACTTCCCCTTCCTCAAGCTAAGCGTTTTGGTTCCCCTGGCTCTTCATGTCTTGTGTCTCATCCCAACCTATGTACACATGTCCATCCTCAACTCTAGCAAGACAAGCCACTCTCTTGGCAAACACACCAACCCCCTGCTTGGCTTCCCTATCCCACTTTTGAACATTGTATGGATTCTTTGAGGTTCCTAGGCAACACTTTCTGTTGTTTTGCAATCAAACCTGCTCCCTGCCTCTTGTGAGATGTAAGTGAAAACCTTGCCTCCTTTATGAAATTATCAAAGACCCCTCACAAAATATTAACTGCATGGTATAACTCATCCACTGTTTTTATGGGTGAGTTGACATCCAGTCAATTTCCATGGAGACAAGCAGGTCATATGGCATTTACTAAGCATACACACTCCTCTAGGGCACACCTGGGACCACTGATCATTTTCCTGAACACGTGCTGGAACTTCTTTTATTCCTACTCATAAGAATGTGAATAAGAATTATATTCAATCATCTCTAATAAATGTAATAAACACCAACATAGTAGTAACAAGTTTTTTTTTAATCATGCCACTATTCCAGGCTCTGTGAATAGATGAGGGCACAGTTAAGCCAGGTTTAACTATTCTAAAGGATAGGAAACTTTACACTGCATCACTGTGGACTGAATCCTAAATTTGGATTATCCATCCTACCAATATGATTTTCTAACACTATGTGTAATTAGACAAAGTGTCCCCTTAGTAAATTCATCACTAAACTCAGAATAGCAATTCAAAGCTTATGCCTTGTTCTTGACTGAAGCGCAATGTAGGTAACGTTAATTTACCTTACAGAAGTAGTATTAATTATATACGTAACAAATTAACTAAGATGTTGGCATTTATTTATTTTATTTTTTTATAAACATATAATGTATTATTAGCCCCAGGGGTACAGGTCTGTGAATCACCAGGTTTACACACTTCACAGCACTCACCATAGCACATACTCTCCCCAGTGTCCATAACCCACCACCCTCTCGGATGGACTTTATGATGGCAAAAAAGGGCATGCCAGAAGGTATACATAAGGGGCAAGAGGCAGGACTTTTTTTTAAAGGACTTTTTTTTTTTTTTTTAATTGTGTCACATCATTTCTTTGGATTGGGAACCTGGGAGCAGTGTACCTGGATGGTTTCATCCAGGGGTCTTCTATGAGATTTCAGTCAAGATGTCAGCTCAGTTTCTTATATTGAGCCTCAGATCACATGCCATCATATTTGCAATATTTTATTACTTATAAAGTCAGCCCTATTCATTGTGAGAGGGCACCCCACAAAGGTATCAATACCAGGACTCAAGGATCGCTGGGAATCCTATTGACTGGAAGTCCAAAGTTTTGTAGAACTAATATAAGAAGGAGCTACATGTATGCCTACAGAGGTAGAACATATATTCAATTACTTGTAGATTATGTATTCATATATCTGGTTTTCCTACTGGGATCTCTCTTCTAATAAAGATACCTTGTTTATTTTCCAAATATTTAGTATAATATTTAATAAAAAGTAGATGGAGATGGTGATATACATATAGATAGGTAGGTAGATAGATATAGATATATATATAGAGATATATAGGCATACATATTTTTTTAGTTTTTGGTTTTAAACATTTTGGGGGGAACTAAAAGTCCAGATTGGCTGTATTTACTCCAAATGACCATGCATGGTTTCAGGGGCATAATGGATACTGCAGATGCATTCAGTCTTCCTCCAAGAACATGGGTATCCCTACTGGGATGTGGATAGCAGATGTGTAGTCCTGCCCCTGGGGACTGGGCCATATTTCTGGATTAGATGCTCATTAAGGGAAAGTGGTGTCGATGAGCTTTATACACAGGATTTACCACTAATGCTTTCCAGACCCACAGGAACCTTCTGCACTCGTTTTTCTCCACTAACCTGGAGGGATTTGAAAACAGCCTTGGGAAGTCTTGGGAGTGTCATCCGTGTGGAGATTTTGTCAAATAATCTTCTGAGTCAAAGCAAAATGGCCTAACCAAATCTTGCTCTTGTCCATGTGTTCATTTGCCCTGATCAACTAGGTAATGCAGAACAAGGGGCCTGAGCAAGTTGGAGCAAGTCCTCACCCCAGCCGCACCCTACTTCAGGGGCTTGTGCTGTAAGGGGCTGGGTAGGACGGAGGGGCCCAGAGGCAAGTCACATGATCCACCTGCATCTTTGGTCGCCTCCTCACCTTATAAAAATAAGATGGCGGCTGACACCTCTCCAGGACTCTTGTGACAAATGTGTAATAAAACTCTAAACAAAAGCCCTATATAAATAGAAATCAGCACAAGACAGAGCCTGCTCTGACACGATGATACGGTCTGTCAGGCAGAAATGCTTTCAGGATAATTCACAGTTTTTAACAACATCTTTGCTGATACTAAGGCCTATGTAACTGCATTGCTGAGAAATCCATTCTGTGGTGGACACATTTCCAACATGTCTGTGCACCTTGCCACTTCTTTGTGGGGCAGAACCAATGTTGTTTGATGAGGCCAGGGTACGTGGTGCCAGTACCAATGGCACTTGGTTCATCCAGTAATCAAAAGGACTAAGGAAAAACAGGTCAGTGGCTGGTTGACATCCTTCAACTCTGCCCACTTGATCCCCTTTGAATTCTGCCTTGTGAATAATGGTACTCTGTGTTCATCTAGTGGAGATTAAGGGCTTTTCAACAAAATGTTTTCCAGACTGTTCTGTTTAAAAAGAACCTTCATGCAGTGTTGGTGGGAACACAGATTGGTGCAGCCACTGTGGGAAAGAGCACAAAAGTTCCTCAAGACATTAAAATAGAATGGTCATATGATTTAGTAATTCCATTATTGGGTGTTTACACAGGGGAAACAAAAACACTAATTCAAAAATATACACGCATCCCTGTATTTATTGCAGTATATTTACAATGGCTAACTTATGGAACAAGTGTCCATCCATAGATGGATGGATAAGGAAATGTGGTACATACATACAATGGAATATTACACACCCATAAAATGGGATGAGATCTTCCATTTGAGACAACATGGATGGTTCTAGGGGGGTATTGTGCTAAGTGAAGCAAGTCAGATGAGAAAGACAAATACCATATGATTCTACTCATAAATGGAATCTTAAAAAAGGAATAAACAAACATGAAGCAGGATTGGAATTATAAATACAGAGAACAAACTGCTGGTTACCAGAAGGTGTGGGAGCCGAGCAAAATGGGAGAAGAAGAGAGGAAAATACAGGCCTCCAGTTATGGAAGGAGTAAGTCAGGGGAATGAATACAAAGCAGGACATAAGGAATACACTCAATGGTATTGTCATAGGGATATACTGGGACAGATGGTAGCTACGTTATGCTGAACATAGCATAATGTTTAAACTTGTCAAAACACTAAGTTGTACACCTGAAATGAATATAACATTATGTGTCAATTATATTCGAATTAAACAAACACAGAAAAGCAGAAAAAGAAGAAACAAAAGATAAATGAAAGTCAAATCTTGGGTGACCTACTTATGTACCTCCACCCACCCCCCAATAAACAAAGGGTGATGTAGAGGGTGAAGATGTCAAAACAGCTTCTATTGAGGAAGCAGGATGGAGGTGGGAGGCAGTAAGCATATTTGGTTTTGTAACATCCTACCCCTTCCTTATAAATAAGCTTTTTGACAACATGTTCTTAGTGGATTGAAATTTATTTTCTTCTGAAGGCCTGGAAGAAGGTTAGGAAAGTTGGAAAGAATTATGTTAAATCTTCTATAATAAATAGAAATTTTCTGGAAAGTAGCCCAGAAATGTGGAAGGCCATCAGAATTGGAATCCCAGTTTTGTAAACTATTAACTGTATAAAATGGACAAGTGCTTTCTTACCATAACTTCCTAGAGAAGAAAAATGAGACATAAATATTAATATCTACCTATGTATGAGGATTAAGTGAGATAAATGTGGGTCCCTATTTTGAGTATTTTGAGGTCAGACATGGATTAGGGCTTTTTAAAAAATTAAATGGGCCTACCCAAATGTGTGATTAAAAATTTTTTCAGGGTATATTGTGTGGTATTTACAGCAAGTTAAGAATGCATTTAAAATTGATTCTTAATCATATTTTCATTCTTTTAAACTTGTTCTGCCTCATTTTCTCTGTGATAATAACTATAATTATATCCATTCCTCATTATAAAACTGCTCCTTTTTCTTCCTTGACATTCTGCCTTCATTGACTAATGAGGGTGAAGCTATGCTTGAGATTATTTATAAAATTCAGGAGATTGCAAAGGAAGGTTATATGCAGTCTGCCTTACATGCATTATTCCAGTCTTCTTACCTACCAAACAAATTTGCCAAAATTTGCATTTGTATCAAAAGCTAAGCACCTATTTCTAAGCCTAGCCTATGTGTGAGCTAAGAATCAGGTCAAAGCTGCCCTTTGTCTAATTTTGGCCAGTGCCTCACCACTGTCTTACCTTGAAACACCGAGATCAATTTTACTGTTCTTCTCTCTTCCAGTCCCTCAAGCTTTTCAGTTATTACTGGAGTACTTTTTTTTCCCTTTGTTTTTATCTTATGTCTGGTGTCCTCAGTAGATATTTTGGCTGGGTAATATTCCACTTACAGTGTAGCTTGTCATGGTTAAAATTAACATTTTCATAAAAGGGGAAGTCTAGAATATTTTTCAGACTTTTGAGGTTTGGGGGAGTGGGGCTTGTGGGGAAAAGTGACTTCTCATATTTGCTTATAGATAAATAACCATGTGTCTATAATTAATAGATCATCTATAGGTAATCATCTTCTTCATATGTATTGCCTGCTAGATGTGACTTGGTTTCCTGACACATTTTCAAGTGGAATGCTTTGATCAGGCTGCTCCTATCTTCCTGCATTGTTTTATCAAGTTGTGTATCAATTTGGCACTTTCTCCATCTCTTCTAATCCTTCCCTTTCCTTTATTTGGAGTGGTTGTCTAGTTGATAGAAAACTGTTTACTTTGGTTACTTAATTATTTCAAAGGGAATGAAATTTTAGTGTGCCATGGTTTTTTTATATACCTCCTGCAGACTCAGAATACTCTCCACTCTTATCCCCTTCGCCAGGTCATGTCACCTCTCATCCCACTCCATGGCCCCCTAGCTTATGGAATATACTTAACATTATAGCATAATATAAGTGTAAGTGTGTGTTGTTCTAGTCTGTTGTCCATAGTCTCAGTGAATTATTTGAGGGTGTGGACCCCATCTTAATTCTACCCTATTTCCTGCATGCGGCATTGTGAGTAAGCATAATGAGCTCAGGAAATATTTGTTGAATATAAATAAATAAATGTCAGCTATCTTACATTTATATTCAAATGTAGTTTTATCTATTGTTGTTACTGCTTTTACCCGATCTCACTTTTTTTTTCAGTTAGTTTCTAAATAAAATCAACAAAAAAGTGAAAATAAATTTATCCTTAGCCCAACACACAAAGTTTAGAACCAGTTTCACTATATAACACATTTTTTAAAAATTCAGAATGTTTGTTTCTGTATTATTTACTACTCTTGCCAATGAAATCTCTGAACTGAACATTGACTCCTCAGATTTCTATTTTGTTCTATTTGAGATGCTCTTTAAACCCAGTGACTAATCTTGAGGGAAATTAATTAAGTTACATCTAAAACATTATAAAACCTGTCATTTGAAGGTATCTTGGAGTTCATCTAGTCTGTTTCTTTAAAAGTTGGTAATGAAACCAATTTAGATTGACTGATACTTATGCACCCAGGAAAGAGGGCAGAATGTTCATTTATGTTGCTCCTTCCAAATAGAAGGTATAGAAGGAAACTAGGACACATTTGAGTTTTCAGAACTGAGTTCGTGTTTACAAGACTGAGAAGTCTGGACCACAGTGTGATTTAGAGGTGACATATTAGTTTATTTCTGGTTCACACAAATCTGATGTGTTTGGCAGAGGCTTTTCTTCATTCCAGGCTTCAATCCCACATGCATCCATCCTCCAGCAGAGACATGGCAGCATGAGCAGCTGTGTGGGTGGCAGACCAACTCTTAATCACCTTGGACCCAAACAACATACATCACTTTTTGTCTTCTGTATTTGGCTAAAACTAGTCATGTGGGCCTGCCAGACCTTATCCTAGCCAGTCCCTACCAAGTTATTCCTCCATATCACCACACATTAAGTGCACAGTCTTCTTATATACATAGTCGACTGACCTCTCTCTAAGGAAGCCAACACGAATACCATCTAATCTTTTCATCCCATTCAAAGGGCAGGGTCTCTAATTATGCCCATCAAGGAGAAAGAGGCCAGGGATGGAAATTCACTGGCAAGCTCTTCCCCAGATAGTTTTGATCAAGTATGTTGCATCCAATGCCTTTCATGATCAAAACACTGTACTAGGTGGTAAATCAAATTTTTATATATCATGATTCACGTATCTGTAGAGACCAAAAGTGAAGAACAAGCCAACACACTTGAAAAATACCCATGATGTTGCTTTTTCAGTAATTTCTCATAGAAAATGTCAGTGTTCTTGGTTCATACCCTTAGAAGGACCAGCGATAGTCAGTCAAGATTTAACATCCATTGAGTTAGGACCTTTGGTGTGCTTAACTCTTATTTTTTATTGTTTTCAGTAAAAACTAAGTACACACTTTTAGGCATTCATTAAACAGTGGGGCCATTTCACTAGCTGTGGAATGATCCCTGCATCTCCCCATGACAGAGACACAATTAAAATTAAGACTTTCTTAATGATGGCTGAACCGATATAATTGTATAAAGTAGCCCGAAAATAATTTGCTGCATAGTTTTGCTTTCCTCCACCTTCAGTTAGATCCTAAGAATATTATACAAAATCACAGACTACAGACTGTAGCGAGAGGTGGGCAGACAGCAGTGCATGTTTGAAGATTTATCTTCTCTGAGCTCTTTGAGGCTAAGAAAACATGGCTATCCAAGGACTGTTTCTAAGCTTACATTTGACCAAAACCTAGGCTCAAACCAATTAGCAAAGTTCAGCTATACAATAATAGAAGTAGGGAAAAGACTATAGGGCCATTTGATACCTCTTAAGGAGAACCGTAGCTATTAGCCATTCCTTAAAACTTTTCTAAGAAGAAGCAAATCGCTCGATCTGAATTTTCAGTCTGATACTTTCTTGTTGAAGGCATAAACTATGTCTTTAAATGCTAATAGGACCCCAACATTGATTTGAGAAGGTGCTTTGTGAACTAAGGTGGACATGAATGGCCTTTTGTGCAATCCAGGAAAATCTATTTTCTGTCTACCTTTTTTTCTTTTTTCTTTTCTTTCTTTCTTTCTTTTTTTTTTTTTTTTTTTCTTAGTGGACAAAATCCAGCCTCAAATTTGGGTCTGTGCTTGCAGCTTCCAGTGTAAACAAAGAAATGGCTCAGTTAATGCATATAAAAGAAGGAAAGAAGGAAGGAAGGAAAGAGGGAGACAAGACGAGGGAGGGTGAGAAAGAGAAGAGAAAAGAAGAGAAGAGAAGAGGAAAAAATGAAAGAAAAGGAAAGGAAAGAAAAATACCAGTTTTCTTAGTCCTAAAGTTTTTTCGGGAATTGACAACTAGAAGACATTTGGTACCTGATTCAAGGGGAATGATGTAAGTCTTTTAAAACTTACTGACAATAAATGTAACATTAAACCCCCAATGACTTTTTCTTTTAATGTATCATGACTATGTTATTGAATCTTATACATAATCCATTTATTCAACAACCATTGGTTGCCTATAATCAACTCTCGGTGGAAAGGGAGACATGGCGAATGGGACACACTGTCCCTACCTTCAGGCTGGAAATATAGGCAATTCAGCCCTATGATTGGAGACATCAATCCAAGAGGGAGAAGGGAGAGAGTGGTGATGGGAAGCATCTTCTAAGCCTCCAGTCAAACCTCCAGAGTCTGAGAGGGAAGACAACCTTGGCCGTGCTGCATAGGCGCCCAGAAGAAAGGATAAGAGATGAGACAGCAGATATAAGCAGGTAGTTAGATTAGGAAAAACTGTGTTAAGGAATCTGATCTTCTTCCTCAGGATGGTGAGCCCAAGTGAAATTTCATAAAAGTAATTCTGTCACTTAAGAAAAAAAAAAAAAGAAGAAGAAGAAAGAGAAACCCATTACAACACTGAACTCCAACCATGCCATTGTGATGACCTTTAACAAAACAAATCTTAATGTGACCTGTTACCAGTCATTAATAGAGCAGTTGGTTCCTACTCCAGGAGAGACTAGATGGCAAAGGACACGGCCAGTTCCCAGCAGGCTGGTGTCTTCTACACTCTGCCATCCCAGCACAGGCCACACATGCAATATGGCTCCTTTTAGTGGCAATTGCAATAAAAATGCACCATGGACCAAGAACATCTGTTGGTCTTGCAACGTGTGCTTATCACCACTGCCTCATGTTTTCTGCCCTCCCATGAAGGAAGATGGCTCTCTGCATCAAAAGGAACACAACAGCTTAACAAACCATCAGCAAGTTTTTGGTAATAGCTATGTCTTCCATGAACTGAGGATGGAAAGTTTTGCTTTCCTTAGAAAACAGGGACTTGGGATTTTCTCTTCCCAGGTGTCAGAAGAAACAAAAGTACATGTCCTTTAGGCAAGCCTCACCCTTTCCAAAGATGCACCAAGTCTCCCCCACACAGCGGCCTCACTCTTGCCCAGACACGCCCACCCGCCAGAGACTACTCTTCTTGGGGCTGGAATTTAATGTCTCTACCCAATGAAAAATTAAAATACTTAAATAATAAAGTTCGGTAACATTGTCTGCCATCTGAGAATGCACAGAAGTGGGGCAATTATGCATCGCCTCGGGTGGCTGATGAGACCTCTTCACATTTCAAACATCATCTAATCATATCCTTGCCTGTATCCAAGTGCATTGTTATAATTATTAGCCATAAAGAAAGTGGGGTGTATGCATGGGGGAAATCGCTTTAATTATTTAATTTGCTGATGTGACAACACGGCCTTGCCACTGTCATTCCTGCAAATTCACATCCGACCCCAAACACGCCACACCTCCGTAGCTAGGTACCTCTCTGCATGGGTTCCAATTTAAAGTCTGGGAAACCATGTAATTATCACTTCAAGTGAAGAGGGCCTCCGAGTGCAACTGCTCTCAAGGAGGAATTCACGTCAAAGTGCAAACGTAGGGAGGGACCAGGGAGAGGACTGGGATGTGCTGGGCAGTGCAGCGGCCTCAGGAGACCATAACGTTCACATCATTTGCCGATTTCTCGATTTGGGGCAGTTTTCTTTTCTTTTAGAGACACTGCTGCTCACAGAGAAATTAATTTTTCTCTGGGTTGATAGAGCTCAGGGAATAAGGTGGCACCTGGATAAGGTTCCCATATGGGCTAAAGAGAATGTGTCAGAGTGTGAAAGCACCTGACTTTGAAAGCAGGGAGCATGTTTCCAACCCAACCATGATCTCCTTAATGACCTCGTAAGTCACAGGGCTGGAGAATATTTCTCCAGGACACCGGATTTCCAGGGACAGCCCATCCTGTAGATAGATGAGGTTAAGCTATTTGACTCACACAGAAGGCTTGGAAATAACAAGACTGTGCATGTTAATCATAGATGAAGTGAACTTAGAGGGTGTAATTGTTGTCTTCCATCATCTGCCAGGTCTGTCAAAAGGAAACTGGGGTTTGATTTATTGGTCTTCATTGCTCTGGTGGGTACACTGTCTCCAAGAGGTGAAAAAACATATGGAGAAGCAAGTTTTCCCTCAACTTAAGTTTTGTTTTTTATTTTTGTGTTGGAGTGTGTGACAACCATTTGTCATAAATACTTTGTAGAGAAGGCTTCCGCCCTGGGAAGGGGGGTTGTTCAGAACACCTGTAGGGCCCCTTCCAATTCTACTCAGTCCAAATTGTATAGAATGGGTCAGGGACAAAAAAAAGGGTGAGCTTTCAAAATCTATTAATACATTTAAGTCTATGTCATCGAAACGGGTCTCTGAAAGAGAGTCACCCGACTTTACCCATCTGTATCTCCTCTCTCCCTGCTGCCCACTACACGCCCCGCTAATGGTTTCCAGGGGCAGAAGTCCAAGATGGAGTAATCCTGTTTGTTTGATGACTTGACATCCTTTATGCCTGGAGGATCAGCTCTAAAAGCCAAACAAACTGAATTAGTGCCTAATGCCGAAACCAGAGCTCTCTCTGGACTCGAAGAGAGTGGCCCGGATCACCCATACTGCCCGCTTGATTGGTGTCTCCCCAGAGGGTAAATCACTTTGTTTTATTTCAGTTGATTATGACGAGGTTTGGGGGGACATAATTGACTGGGAGGGCACTGAATTTAAAATGCCTGTTGAGGTTCTTGGGTAGCATGTATCCACAAATAGTGGGCATGGAGGCTAGAGACTGACGTATGTTTCTCACTTCCTAAAAGCACATGTTTTGGTTTGACTTTATTTGCATTTGGGATAAGTAAACTTGAAACGGAGATGAAAGTCCAAGCTGTTTGGAAAGAAGGGACTAGGACTACGTCTGATCTGAATTTTGTAAATTAGCCCTGTAGGGAGAATAATTTTAGTGTTATTGATTTGTCCTGCTCATAGCCCAGCTAGAGCTTATGCCAACCTAACATTATTGTATGAAATCTCCCTACCTTAGATGAAAATCTTCTCTTTGTTCAGATTGCTGTCTCTCCTAGACCTAGAGGAGATAAATTTCTCTCTGTGAATATGACATTGCAGGGAAGACCTGACCTTAAGGGGTTCTCTTGCTGCTAACTCTTTATTATGAGGAAGCAATGCAAGATCCACTGGTTGTCTGTGGGGCCACTAGATGAAGACACAATGCACATGAGAGGTAAGGAAGAGTGGATGAGAGGAAGCCATATATGGACAATTTCTACTTAATAATAGAGCTTCAGACAGACTTGCATGATGCAATCCTAATATAGAGATTAATGATTTATGAGGTGACACTATTGAGTGATATCCCTTTCTCTACTCTTTTTTGGGTGCTTTTCCAATTCTAGCGTCAATGGACTTTTTAAATAATGAAGACCATATAGGTAGGGATCATATTATCATGGATGTTAATATATGAATATCAGTATTGAAGAGAAAACTTTGATTTCAGATACCAGACTTTAATTATTGTTCTTCTTAATATAGAATCATCAGTTTTTAGAAGAGTATCATATGTCATTTCTTGCTACTAATTCAATATGTCACTGCTATTAAAAATGGTGGGACTCCATTTGAATCAGTTCTAAATTAGTTTGAAATTCTTATCAAAATGGAAAACATAAGGCTTAATAATCAGCATCTGGTTCTCTTGTCAAGAATAGAGCATGAGCAGGAAGCCCTGTTTTCATCACAGGTAGCCCCAAATGTCACACCCTACCAACATTCTGTCCTACTATGTTTAGAATACATCTTCTTTCAATAACCTTTCCAACTACTCACACTGCTGTGAACCATCTTTACCACACCATAAATTCTGATAATATCTAAAACGAAAGAACTGCTTTGTTTTGTCTGTCTTCCTCTATGCTAATCTGAATAATTTATTTTTTGAAAGAGGAGGGAGGTAAGTAATTCAATCAGAATAACTTAGGCATCACATTCACCCATAATATGTTGCTTCTTAATTTTCAACCCAGCATTTGTCTTTAATGAAGAAGAATACATAGGTTATGTCACCAGGTCAAGTTAGCTTTCTGTTTTTTCTTTCTCCCCATCTGTTTTAGGATAAACATTATTGTCCATTCATTATAATATTCAATTATAGCATGGAGGACATGGGGAGATAGGAGAAGGGAGTTTGGAGAAATTGGAAGGGGAGGTGAAGCATGAGAGACTATGGACTCTGAAAAACAATCTGACGATTTTGAAGGGGCGGGGGGTGGGAGGTTGGGTACCAGGTGGTGGGTATTATAAAGGGCACGGATTGCATGGAGCACTGGGTGTGGTGAAAAAATAATGAATACTATTATGCCAAAAATAAATAAATTAATTTTAAAAAATTTAAAAATTTTTAAAAAAACAAATAAAATTATATGTCCCCTTTAAAAAAAATACTGAATTAATTGGACAAATCTGAAGGCCTACTATACATTCTGCTTTGACTTGGAAGAGTGAGGGATAGGGAATAAATAGAAGAGATGGAATGAAAAGGAAAGGAATGAAGTTTTGAACAATTCCTTTGTCTCTTTAAACTGTGTTAGCTGTTTATTCTAAGTACATAAGATTGCTAAACAATTATGAATATCATTTGATTATCACTGCTTATGGTAGAAAGCCAAGCTCTGAATTGTGGCAATTCCTTTCTCAGTTTATGAAATCAGGGATCATCCATCATTCAGAATCAGGGGTTTTTGGAACCATAGGATACTATTCTCATGTCCTTTATTTTAAAAATAATGGCCTTCTTGATTCTCTTCTTAAGAAATAATATTAAAATCTGAACCTGTTAAGAACATGTAGTTAATTTTAGCCATCAGCTGGAATTCAGATATTGAGCTACCAATAAGTATTCCCTTCTGTTCATATGCAACCCGCAATGTAGTTTCAAATAGGTTGTCACAATCCTGTCATTGTGTATTCGGACAGCTGAAATGTCAAAAAACCTTTTAGATAGTCAACATGGGAGAGAGCTTTGAAACCATGACCTGACATTTCAAAATATAATGCAATAGCATAATAATCCTAATCATTCAAATACTCACCAATAATAAATATAGAATATAAGCAAAGAATTTTAAAAATTCAAATACAAAAAAAATCAAATACATCTAGAGCAAAGATATCACATTCAAGTCATAATCCATATATTTTCAGAGACATGAAGATACAATCATAGTTCTTTCTTATCTGAGATGGTTAATACAGTTGAAGTAAACAGATATGCAGGGCTGTTTATCAGATTAAAACAAACAAACAAAACCTCACTCTGAAATGTGACTGGGTTCCTGTGCTTTGTTTTGAGAAGTTCCTTGACAAAGTAAACCAACTAGATGTGTAAGTAAAACTGATGCCTGGATCCTGAAGAAATATGTCATAGTAAAGAAATTAAAGATTGATTTGTTTCTCCTCCTTAATTGGTTGGTTATCTGAGGATAGGTGGTATTGCCAATAGGGGATTTCTTTTCTTTTTTTAAATTAAATTGAATTTTTTTCAGTGTTCCAAAATTCATTGTTTATACACCACACCCAGGGCTCCATGCAATACGTGCCCTCCACAATACCCACCACGAGGCTCACTCCCGACCCCGAAAAAACCCTCAGTTTGTTTCTCAGAGTCCACAGTCTCTCATGGTTTGTCTCCCCTCTGATTTCCCCCAACTCACTTCTCCCTTCCATCTCCCCATGTCCTCTATGTTATTCCTTATGCTCCACAAGTAAGTGAAACCATATGATAATTGGTTTTTTCTGCTTGACTTATTTCACTCAGCATAGGGAATTTCTTGAACGAGGTTCTCCAAAGAGATCGAGTCTAGAGTTTTCATTGTTGCCTTGTTTTGTTTCTTAAAGAAGGACCTCCAGCAAAGGCAAATGTGTTCATTGGATCCCTGTTCATGATCCACATTCTTGGGTCCGTTTTCCCTTGCGGTGTGGAGGCCACACGCTCTCATTCCTGTTTCTTGACCCTGTCATGGGTAGAGAAGAAGAGGGGTAGGAAGAACATGACTCATTGATGGAGATGGGCAGATGCTTTGGGGAAGTCTGAAGCATAGAGTATAAATTTCACTTTCTAGGGCAGTTCCTGAAAGATGGGGTATGCTTCTAGCCAATGAGTGGGTGACTGATAGTGACATGGAAATGCAGCTGCGATTTGTGAGGGAAGCAGATGAGATGGGGAAAGGTTCTTTAGCTGTTTCCATGCTCTATAACTTCCCTTTGATATTGTTCAAGAAATTTAAGAGTTTTCTTTATTTTGAAATTACTTTTTTAACTGTTGAACTGGGTTATTTGAAAGTGATACAGAGATAGACACGATAGGATATAATTTGTTAGCATTACAATTATAAAAGAAAACCCCCATAGTGTTTATTTTCTGGCAAATATATACCTCATTTGTGTATGCCACAGGTGTCTTAATTGTCAATACAATGCTTTATAACGTATAATATATAATTGCTTGATTTTCTCTCAGAATTTGATTTAGTTTTTTAAGATGCCTTGAAAAATGCGTTACATATTTTGTTAAATAATTATATGCTACTCCATATTTTAACTATTTTTTTATGAGAAAGATGAAAAAAGAACCACTGTAGACCTCAGTGAGTCTTTATTTCTACTAAAAACTATCAAAATAACTTAAACTCCATCCATGTATATAAGTGAAATGATAGAAGCCATTTCTTATTTAGTTGCTTTGTTTTTGGTTTTTTGGGTGTTTTTTGGTCCCTGCTCAAAGGTTTCTTCCTTTTTTTTTTTTTAACATTTTTTTTTTTTTTTTTTTTTTTTTTGAGAGAGAGAACACAAGCAGAAGGGAGGGGCAGAGGAAGAGAGAGAAGCAGACTGCTAATGGAGGGCTTGATCTCAGGACCCTGAGAGTATGACCTGAGCCAATCAAGTGTTGGTTTCTCAATGGACTGAGCCATCCAGGTGCATATAAATATAAATATAAATATAAATATAAATAGATATTAAAGATACATATCTGTGTCTATATGATTTAACATAATATTGAAAAATAACACTTTTTTAAAAACTTCAAATGAAATAGTTGAGAGAATCTGCACTGTTAAACTGTGATTAGTTTACCAGGTGCTCATCTACATAAATTGGGATAAAACAAATATCTTGATCTGACATGTTTATTTCATTCAAGCAGGCCTAATAATTGAGCTGTGAAAGCTTAGCACCATTTGGTTTACTCTGTTTACTTTATGTTTTTTAAAGTTTGACACTGTCCTTCATCTAAATAAGAGTTCTTTTGAAATTCTCTTTCTTTTAAAATATTCTGGCATCTTGAAAGCATGATTCACAAGAAAATTTATGATTGTTGTGTTGGGGCTTTTTGTTTTTTGGGCTTTTGTTTTCTTAAATATCAGCAATGATGTAAATAATTCTATCCATGAATGAAATGAATTAAGACAAAATTAATTGTCTTTGGCTTTCATGTTTTGGTAAAGCCATAGAATTGAATGCCTGTAGATTTTCCTAGATCTTAGTTTGTGTTTCTCTCCATTTTTAACAAGATAAATCAAGGGCGACTGCACAAGTAAATTGAAAACCAATAAATGGGGAGTTTAGAGGGTGCCTGGCATTGCCAATAGGAAGTGAAAATATCAGTCATCTGTATTTTTGTGTAATGCTACATGTTGACAAGTGTGTCACAAATAGGAGTGACGATCAATGAAATCATTGAACATCAGTTAAGTGCTCACTGGATTTTCTTAAACATATGGTTATTTGATATTAGACAAACATAATATCCTTTCTACCTGACTAGATTGAAGTTTTGCAATCATTCCTTGTATTGTTACACTTTCCAATGATTTCGCTGCTCTCAGTGCACTTCAAGGGCCATGTTCTAAGAGGATCTCAGTTAAAAACTGCAATTATAAATTTATTTGAGAGGACTTTTAAAGTGGCTTTCAAATTACTGAAATACACGTCCAAACATTTTAGCTCTTGGTTCCACTCATCATACTCCCTGTCACCTGGATTACACATAAAAATTCATAAGACACAGACATGAGGCTCTGACATGAAGTCATTACCCTAGTTTCTGCTAGTACTACATGAGCATATCAACTGTTGTAAATGAATTCTTATTTTAAAAATCCACTTAGATGTGAGCTCTATAGTCTGATGCTAAATAATCATTTTAAACAAATTTTTGACTTTTTAACCCACTGTTTTTGTAGCAGGTGACTAATTTTAAGAAGGGTGAAAATGTTTATGCACTGTGAGGATAAAATAATAAACAATGATAAGAAAATACATAGAGTTGATGTGATTTTGACTTCATTGGTCAAAATAAATCCTTCTTTTTCAATAGTCCCACAAACTTCAAGGATGGGTGTTCATGAAACCCATGCAAATAGTTGTAGATGTTAGGTGAGCGTAAGTGTGAGAGGGAAAGGGGTGTAGGGAGGATTAAACCACTTGATATATCCTGTAATGAGGAAAGTTTGAAATGAAGTTTTCATTTATCCACCAGTATCTTGATACATATGGCCACAGTTATGCAGTCCCGTTTTCTCTCTGTTGACCTGTCATGAAGGCAAGTGCACAAGATGAAGCTGAATGCCATCTCCGTGTTTGGTGTCCTGGCAGAATGTCTCCATGAGGTCTGCCAGCCCACACAGAGTGTTCTTTAGGGATTCTTGTACCTGTTATGGGCAGAACTGTGCCCATCTTCTCCCATCCAGATTCATTCATTGAAATCCAAATTCACAGTGTCTCAGGATGTAACTGTATTTGGAGATAGAATATTTACAGGGTAATTAAGTTGAAATGAGGTCCCCAGGTTAACCCTGAATTCAGGCTGACTGATGAACATAAAAAGAGATTGGGAAACAAACACAAAGAAGAAGACACAGGGAGGAGAAAAAGACCATCTACCAGCCAAGGAGAGAGGCCTCAGAAGAAACCAATCTTTCCTACACATTGGTCTTGGACATCTCGCCTCCAGAATTGTGCAAAAACGCATTTGTGTTGTTTAAATCACCGCATCTGGTACTTTATTATGGAAGCCTAGCAAACTAATACAGTTTTAATTCCAAATCTAAACCAAGGCAGGTAGACTTGTACAGAAAAGAATAGAATCTTAATAAAATCCTCAATGGATAAAGACCTAAATGTGAGGCAGGAATCCATCAAAATCCTAGAGAAGAACATAGGCAGGAACCTCTTTGACATCAACCACAGCAACTTCTTTCAAGACACATCTTCAAAAGCAAGGGAGACAAAAGCAAAAATGGACTTTTGGGACTTTATCAAGATCAAAAGCTGCACAGCAAAGGAAACAGTCAACAAAACAAAGAGGCAGCCCACCAAATGGGAGAAGATATTTGCAAATGGCACTACAGACAAAGGGCTGATATCCAAGATCTATAAAGAACTTCTCAAACTCAACACCCAAAAAACAAATAACCAAGTTAAAAAATGGGCAGAAGACAAGAACAGACATTTCTCAAAAGAAGACATACAAATGGCTAACAGACACATGAAACAGTGTTCGTCATCATTAGCCATCAGGGGAATTCAAATCAAAACCACATTGAGATACTGCCTTATACCAGTTAGAATGGCCAAAATTGACAAGGCAAGAAACAGCAAATGTTGGCGAGGTTGTGGAGAAAGGGGAACCTTCTTACACTTTTGGTGGGAATGTAAGTTGGTGCAGACACTTTGTAAAACAGTATAGAGGTTCCTCAAAAAAGTAAAAATAAAGATACCCTATGACTCAGCAAATGCACTACTGGGTATTTACCCCAAAGATACAGATGTAATGAGAAGAAGGGCCATATGCACCCCAATGTTCATAGCAGCAATGTCCCCAATAACCAAACTGTGGAAGGAGCCAAGATGTCCTTCAACAGACGAATGGATAAAGAAGATATGGTCCATATATACAATAGAATATAGATTTCTTAGCCATCAGAAAAGATGACTGCCCAACATTTGTATCAACATGGATGGAGCTGGAGGAGATTGTGCTAGGTGAAATAAGTCAAACAGAAAAAGACAATTATCATATAGTTTCACTTATTTGTGGAACATAAGGAATACCATGGAAGACATTAAGAGACAGAAGGGGAGAATGAAGTAGGGGGGAACAGAAGGGGGAGACGAACCATGAGAGACTACGGACTCCGAGAAACAAACGGTGGGTTTTAGAGGGGAGACACGTGGCGGGATGGGTGAGCCTAGTGATAGGTATTAAGGAGGGCACATATTACATGGAGGATTGGGTGTAATACACAAACAGTGAATCATGGAACACTACACCAAAACTAATATACTGTATGGTGACTAACATAACTTAATAAAAAAATCATCATTCTGACTTTTGTTCTTCTGAGAGTTTTTCTCCTTCATTTCTGTTATATCTGCTCTGTAATACTATGCTCTCTATATCACAGATAAAAGTAAGCCTGATCAAGGATTTCTAATTATTGTTCCTAAATTATTTGTCTCCTTGAATATTAAGCTTTTGGTATTTCCCACAGAGTTAGAAATGTCCTGATATTGATTATTTTGCACCACTCTGGCTTCAAAGCTTGGAATGATGTTTAATATAATGATTTTTTTTTTCATGCTCTACTAAGGAATGCCTGCCATGAAATCAAAGGAAGACATTGATTTATGCTTTAAGAAGAATGAATTGAAAATTGAATAAAGACAAGAGAAAATAAAATTTCCTAGGCCAAGAACAAATGGAAATTGATTTAATTTACTGAAAAGAAATCACCTCTCAGAGTAGTCAAACAAAGCATTAGAATCTCACTGACTACCAGGAAAGGACAAATTAGAATTAGAAGAATCCATGAGTATGTGGATTCCAAATTATGATAGTACTGTTCTGGTAAATTTCCCCATTTTATACAAAACATTATGTAACATTTCAGGAATCGTGATTTTTTTCCACCAGTAAAATATAATGATATTAAAATATTTTCTTCCTTTGCCTTTTAAAGAAAGATTAAATTATATCGTATCTTGTGGGCATACAATACTTGCATTTTTGATAGTGGTGCTTGAAACATAGGGACATTTCAGTTGTCTATGATTTTCCTGATAACTTTTGACTCCCCTTAAATAAACTTCATTCCCAGAGTCATGGATTGGGATCTTTGGGCAGTGAGAGATGGGGTTGGTCATTAGTAAGGGATAGATTTCTTGCTAGCCTAGGAATGACCCTAAGCAGTACTCAGGATGAGAGCAACCTGGTAGCTTCCAAGGGAAGCTGAAGAAGAAATTTACATTTCAATACTCTGTTTTGAAGAATGATGTGGTAGAATTGGAACAAAGTATAGTGTATGAAAATCCTGATGACCTGAACTTTTAAAAATCTCGCCTTGGAGGGAGATTGCAAAAAGAAGCTACACAGGACGTAGCATAGAACAAAATCTATCGAAGTGTCAGGATCACTGACAGGATCACTCATGCGTGAGTGATCACTCAGGATCAGTGACAGGATCACTCACGTGAGAGTGTAATTTAAGATGGAATAGGGCCCACGGTTGGAAATTTACATGTGTTTCTATTTGAAGGCCATCTCCAAACTTTTGTTTTGGGATGCTGAAGGGAATGGTTAGTCCCCTCTCAGTCATTTTAGTCAGGAAGGAGGGAGTTAGTTTTTTTTTTTTTTTTTTTCCAGTGTTCCAAGATTCATTGTTTATGCACCACACCCAGTGCTCCAAGCAATACATGCCCTCTTTAATACCTGCTCTGTGTTTCTCAGAGTCCACAGTTTCTCATGATTTGTCTCCCCCTCCAATTTCCCCCAACTCACTTCTCCTCTCCTTCACCCACTGTCTTCCATGTTATGCCTTACACTCGACAAGTATGCAAAACCATATGATAATTGACTCTCTCTGCTTGACTTATTTCAGTCAGCATAATCTCCTCCAGTGCTGTCTATGTTGATACAAAAGTTGGGGATTCATCCTTTCTGATGGAGGCATAATACTCCATTGTATATATGGGCCATATCTTCTTTATCCATTTTTCTGTTGAAGGGCATATTGGCTCTTTCCACAGTTTGGTGATGATGGCCATGGCTGCTATGAACATTGGGGTACAGATGGTCTTTCTGTTCACTACATCTGGATCTTTGGGGTAAATACCCAGTAGTGCAATTGCAGGGTCATAGGGTAGCTCTATTTTTAATTTCTTTTTTTTAATTTTTAATTTTTAATTTTTTATAAACATATAATATATTTTTATCCCCAGGGGTGCAGGTCTGTGAATCGCCAGGCCTACACACTTCACAGCACTCACCAAAGCGCATACCTTCCCCAATGTCCATAACCCCACCCCCCTTCTCCCAACCCCCCTCCCCCCAACAACCCTCAGTTTGTTTTGTGAGATTAAGAGTCACTTATGGTTTGTCTCCCTCCCAATCCCATCTTGTTTCATTTATTCTTCTCCTACCCCCTTAAGCCCCCATGTTGTATCACCACTTCCTCAGATCAGGGAGATCATATGATGGTTGTCTTTCTCCGCTTGACTTGTTTCGCTAAGCATGATATGTTCTAGTTCCATCCACATTGTCGCAAATGGCAAGATTTCATTTCTTTTGATGGCTGCATAGTATTCCATTGTGTATATATACCACATCTTCTTTATCCATTCATCTGTTGATGAACATCTAGGTTCTTTCCATAGTTTGGCTATTGTGGACATTGCTGCTATAAACATTTGGGTGCACGTGCCCCTTTGGATCACTACGTTTGTATCTTTAGGGTAAATACCCAATAGTGCAATTGCTGGGTCATAGGGCAGTTCTATTTTCAACATTTTGAGGAACCTCCATGCTGCTTTCCAGAGTGGCTGCACCAGCTTGCATTCCCACCAACAGTGTAGGAGGGTTCCCCTTTCTCTGCATCCTCGCCAGCATCTGTCATTTCCTGACTTGTTAATTTTAGCCACTCTGACTGGTGTGAGGTGATATCTCATTGTGGTCTTGATTTGTATTTCCCTGATGCCGAGTGATATGGAGCACTTTTTCATGTGTCTGTTGGCCATCTGGATGTCTTCTTTGCAGAAATGTCTTTTCATGTCCTCTGCCCATTTCTTGATTGGATTATTTTTCTTTGGGTGTTGAGTTTGCTAAGTTCTTTATAGATTTTGGACACTAGTCCTTTATCTGATATGTTGTTTGCAAATATCTTCTCCCATTCTGTCAGTTGTCTTTTGGTTTTAACTGTTTCCTTTGCTGTGCAAAAGCTTTTGATCTTGATAAAATCCCAATAGTTCATTTTTGCCCTTGCTTCCTTTGCCTTTGGCGATGTTCCTAGGAAGACATTGCTGCGACTGAGGTCGAAGAGGTTGCTGCCTGTGTTCTCCTCAAGGATTTTGATGGATTCCTTTCACACATTGAGGTCCTTCATCCATTTTGAGTCTATTTTCATGTGTGGTGTAAGGAAATGGTCCAATTTTATTTTCCTGCATGTGGCTGTCCAATTTTCCCAACACCATTTATTGAAGAGGCTTTTTTCCATTGGACATTCTTTCCTGCTTTGTCAAAGATTAGTTGACCAAAGAGTTGAGGGTCTATTTCTGGGCTTTCTATTCTGTTCCATTGATCTATGTGTCTGTTTTTGTGCCAGTACCATGCTGTCTTGATGATGACAGCTTTGTAATAGAGCTTGAAGTCCGGAATTGTGATGCCACCAACTTTGGCTTTCTTTTTCAATATTCCTTTGGCTATTCGAGGTATTTTCTGGTTCCATATAAATTTTAGGATTATTTGTTCCATTTCTTTGAAAAAGATGGATGGTACTTTGATAGGAATTGCATTAAATGTGTAGATTGCTTTAGGTAGCATAGACATTTTCACAATATTTATTCTTCCAATCCAGGAGCATGGAACATTTTTCCATTTCTTTGTGTCTTCCTCAATTTCTTTCATGAGTACTTTATAGTTTTCTGAGTATAGATTCTGTGCCTCTTTGGTTACGTTTATTCCTAGGTATCTCCACACTGTTTTCCAAAGTGGCTGCACCAACTTGCTTTCCCACCAACAATGTAAGAAGGTTCCCCTTTCTCCACATCCTTTCCAACACCTGTTGTTATGATGATGAACATTTTTTCACACTTCTGTTAGCCATTTGTATGGTAGCTAGGAGGGTTGCCTCTTCTCCTAGCAGAACAGGTCCCAGCAGTTGTAACCACTCTCTCTGTTTTACTTTTGTTATTTCCCTAGCCATCTTTAAAAAAGTATTTTATTTATTATCCACAGAGGGAGAGAGCACAATCAGGGGAGCAGCAGAGGGAGAGGGAGAAGCAGGCTTCCCCACTGAAAAGGGAGCCTGACTCGATCCCAGGACCCCAGGATCATGCTCCTACCTGAAGGCAGATGCTTAACTGGCTGAGCCACCCAGGTGCCTCTCCCTAGCCACATTTAAAGTGGTCTTATTAATAGTTCAGAGGAAGCTGTCCTTGGAGAAATTAAGGGTCTGGTTATGCCCATATTTGGGGCAGAATAATTTCTGGCAGAAATATGGCAGTGTTAATCTGCAATTTCAATGTGAAATGATTATGCACATCAGGGATTAAGGTGGCAGTAGACCACTGGCATGAATTTCAGAGCTTACAGTATTTACTTCTCAAGAGGATACTAGAAGAATAGGCTTCCAAAATCTGTGCATAGGAGAATGCATCATGTGGACATTATGAGAAGAACTTCCTGAAGACTGCAGAGAATCCAAAAATGGCTCCCTTCAACTCTACGTGAAGATCATCCTGTTTCCCAAAGACTTTAGAAAACAGAAAACAGTTTACCCTCAATTAAAATGTAAAAAGCAAAGCACAGTCAGTTGGAGCCAAGTACCCTGGACCAAGGAGACATCGCAATAACTAGTAAAGTCAGTACCATGTGTAAATAAGGGAACTGATCACTAAAACAGGATGGTTAGCCTAGTGGAAGCATGGAAAAAAAAACTCCCAAATGAATGGATGGAGGGCTCATCTGAGGACTATCTTAGATATAGAAAACCTAAATCAAGATTAATCTTACTCTGGGTGCCACTGACAAAATGGTTTCTATTGTGAAATGAATATATTTTGACATCTTAGCCTGATAGACTCAGTCTGTATGTTAAATACTTAATTCACACAGATCTCTCTATTTCAAACATATGTTCACTAAGCAACATTTTCATGATGTTTTATCTTCTCATACACATCTATGTCATCAGCAGATTGGGAGGATATTTGGAGTAGCAAGGTAGTTGGAACAGAAAATGAGACTCAAGGTGGAGTTTCCATATTGGGCACATCCTTAGGAAATGTATTTCTAACTGAGGACATTTGCAGAAGGACTATTAGATACTCTGGTAGGCTAATGGTATGCATCCTGCTCCTGGACATGGCATTTCTTGCCACTGAAATTATTTTATAAGGAGAGAATGGTTGATTTTGCCCCCTGACAGTTCATATCCCTGTTTCTTTTTACTTCTCCTTGGGGCATATCATTCTCTATCTTACTACACACTTTACTGAATAATCATGGCATTATTGATTTCTTGCATTAGAATACTATTTCCAATAAGTCAGGGAATTTTGTCTGTTCACTATTTCCCTAGTACCCAGGACAATGTCACAGGCACAGTACCTAGTCATAAATATTTGTTGAGTTAATCCTGTAATAATCATTTATTACCAGTATTACCTATTACCAGTAGATGCCATCTTTGATATGGGAGCCTTGGCAAAAGGATTCCAAGGACTTTTGTCTCCCATTGTGAGATGTGCCATTGTTCAGAGGGATCATAATACTTTTGCTATCCAACTTTGAGCAGTTAAAACCTATCTTTTGGTGACATTGATGTATGTTTCATTTGTAACTCCATACCTTATTTACTGATATATCTTAATTTCTTCAAGCCAAAGCTCTTTCCAGATTTCTCTGTCCATTTGTTTTGTTCTTCTACCTTAATTTTACTTACTTTATATTGAAGACATTATTACTGCTAGTTATATTTGGAAGGATATCTCTCGTCAATTGAAATTTCAGTTTATCCAAATTTTTTGAGGGGATGATGTTTCTTTTATGATTTTGCAGATATTTCTTAGGCCTTTTTGCCTTCTGATTACCTGAGAGTTTTGTTTGCTTGATCTCACAGGAGGTTCTCAGAATCTGTGTGTCTCAGTTTTGAGCTGTAACTGCTAATTTGGAGAAAAGAAGACGTCTGTATGGAAATCACAGAAATAGAAACATAATTCCTAAGTCTTCCCAGGATCACAGACCATGGCTGTGCGCCCAAGGAGTTCAGATGTGGAATATAGCACCTTCTTCTTCCTTGTCTCCCAACAGGTGCTTAAATTCGTGCCATCCCATCCTTGAACATTGAGAATTGCCTTGAGCCTTTCCTCTGACAGGAAGGAAGCACCCTGTCTCCTACATCATCTATTGTCTGGTGGTTCTGAAGGATAGCAAGTTCTCAGTATTGAAAGGAGCTCTGTCTTCTGGTCCTCATTTGGCAAGCCATTCTAGCCTGGCTCTCATCCTCCCATTTTCCCTACCGGTCACTTGCGGTGTTTATGACAGGAAGTCCAATGGCACCATGCTAGGACTATCTTATCCTCTCAGTAGCATTTGACCCAGTTGGCATTCTGCACTTCTGGACATCTCTCTCTGTTTTTCACTCTTGCTATGCCACTTTCTCCTGGACATTTGCTCAGTCTCCTTTGCCAATGTATCTACCTCACTTCCAAAAGAAAAAAAAAAAGATTTCCAGAAATTCTTTGTACCAGACAAAATATGTCCCTAAATGTTCTTGTTTTTACTTAGAAAAACATCTAGTATTAGGCCTGCGACATAATAAGGAGCTTGATAAATTAGAACAGTTCACTTTTCTGCTTGAAGAGTAACATTAATTAGGATGAATTTTTTTTAATAAAAAATGAAATGTCAGCAAAAAAAAAAGTTAACTGATGATCTCACTTTCTGCTATTGAACTCAATTGAGTGATATTTAATATTTGCAAAAGTTTGAAGCATTTATTTTAGCTAACCGATGATATAAGAAGTCCATTAGTGATGGTTAATGATTTAAACAGACTCAAGGTATATGAACTTAACCATTTTTTTTCTCCGTTTTCAATTATGCTCCCACTTTAACTTGTAGTAATTCAAAAGGAAACAAATCCTTCCGTAATGAAGGAAATATATGCATGTTTTCCAATCCACAAATGGGGCCAGATTTGCTTTAATGGGTTCTATGTCTTGAGGAGATAGCTTAAGGCAAAGTATGTGAAAGATTTAAAGGTGAACCAAATTCCCTTGTCCTTTTCTTTAATAAACACCATCACAATTGACCTTTAAAGCTGATAAAGCTATAAGGAGAGACAGGAGCAGATGCAGCATTGTGCCAGACCTATTCGAATATATTTAACAGATGGCCCAGGCAATGATTCTTTCTTTAGCCAAAGAAATTTCAAGTTGATTTTAATTTCTGTGCCAGCACTTTATAACATCAAGGTTTTTCTTATAATAAATTGAAAGAGGAAGTTCACTGGAAAAAGAGAAGAACCTTTTCTTTTGCTGGTCTTAGAGAGGGTTTGAGATAAAGAGGGTGGTCGTTTCCAGGGACTTCGGAGGTGGACTGTGCCGGCCAGCATCATGCTTGCTAGACGCACAGACTAGATATGATGTTCTCCATATTGCCCACAAAGGGGTGGGAATTAGGTTGCCTTTTGTTTGACCTCAACGATTTTGATTTGTGGTGTTGTTATTTAGTCTGTGAAAATGGTCAACCCAGTCTTTCCAGACTCTTATAATCAGCGAGAGTACTATTGATCTTCCCATCATCCTCCTTCCTTTGGAAAGCATGCCTGAGCAAAAAGGTGCGCACCCTGGGGCGCCTGGGTGGCTCAGTGGGTTAAGCCGCTGCCTTCGGCTCAGGTCATGATCTTAGGGTCCTGGGATCGAGTCCCGCATCGGGTTCTCTGCTCCGCGGGGAGCCTGCTTCCTCCTCTCTCTCTGCCTGTCTCTCTGCCTACTTGTGATCTCTCTTTCTGTCAAATAAATAAATAAAAAATCTTAAAAAAAAAAAAGAAAAAAAAAAAAAGGTGCGCACCCTTATAGGGTATCCAAAGCTATTTAGCATGCTTTTAATTATAAATAGCTCTTTCTGAATTTACTACCACTCTAAACATCATGTACTGATATACACATACACAGTCTCTCCCCTATAAACCCATGCACACTCATATTCTTACTTTTACACTTACATATGCTACACATTTGACTCCCAGATGTGTCCCTGCCCTATCTATTCTGTACCTACCGTCTAAACTATCTGAAGCCATTAATAGACTCCTGGTTATGAATGCATTGCACACACATGGTTCCCTGAGAAGCCCCAGGAGGAAGGAAGTCTCTCTGAGCTGGCTTTAGTTCATTTGTTTTCGAATCTTTCAGCTCTGGGTAAGAGACACCACTCAGCATCGACCAGAGGAAAAATGGAAATATAGCCCAAAGAACATTCATTACCCTTCGCTATTTTCTGTCATGATTAATATTTTTTTACATTATTGCTTGCCTTCTGTCTGTCTGTTTTAATGCTTTCTGTTGTTCATGGCGGTGTTCACCATTTGGAAGAGATTTGCTGACATGACATTTCACCTCTCGGTACTTTCTCATGCGCTTCCTGAGGGTGAAAACATTTCCCTACATGACCGCGATACAATTAAAACACATGTGGTCACTAAAATTAATTTAATTATACCTAGTTTTGTCGACAATGTTAAGCCATGACAAAAAAAAAAATTTTTTATTTGGAGAGTTCAGAACAATTTTCATGTTGATTGTCCCTTAGTCTGGCTCTCTTTGACTGTTTCCTCATGATTGATTCTGTCTCTCTCTTTTTTTTTTTTAGCAGAAAAAAACACATGGAGGATGTTGTATATATATATATATATATATATATATATATATATATATATATATATTTTATTGTCTCCTTTCATGTGGAACCTATGTTTTATTTCACTACTGATGATGCTACATTGGGCCACTTGGGTAAAATGGCACCACACCAGTCTGTCCACTCAATTTATAAGAAATAATCCATGAGTGACTGATATTTTTAAACCCAGAGAACATCTGTCACCCAGTGCTTTTAACATCAACATATTGCCATCTGAATTTTCAGCTTGTAAGTCTTTGTTAAATTTTCTAAAATTTAAGGTTTTTTTTGTTGTTATTGTTTTCTCTTTTTTTTCATTTTATTTTATTTTATTTCTTTTCAGTGTTCCAGCATTCATTGTTTATGTACCACACCCAGTGCTCCATGCAGTATGTGCCATCCATAATACCCACCACCAGGCTCACCCAACCCCCACCCACCTCCCATTGAAAACCCTCAGTTTGTTCTCAGAGTCCACAGTCTGTCACGGCAAGTTTATGAATTTAAAGAAAAGTTGACTGAGGGTTGCTGGAGTGGAGGGGTGGTGGGAGGGATGGGGTGGCTGGCTGATGGGCATTAGGTATGCCTATGGTGAGTGCTGTGAATTGTGTAAGACTGATGAGTCACAAACTTGTACCCCTGAAACAGATAATACATTATATGTTAATTAAAAAAATTTAAAAATAAAAAAAAATTGACATAGATTAAGGGTGATGCATTTAAATCGAGGGTAAATACAAGTTAAGAATACTTGAGAAGAATTGCATGAAGAGAAACTACTGGTTTTTTTTTTTTTCATTAAAATAAAAATTTCCATGTATTTTCAGAGATAACCTTCTTAAAAAGTTACACCAGAGCCTCATAGTTCTATATTTTAGACCATGCCATTTCCTTTTTTTAAAATGTATATTACTTCTGCTTTCAAAAAAATGAAAAACCACATCTATTCTGTGTTGATTTCCAAATTGTTAGAATTTTTCTTTAATAATAAAAATAATACATGTTCATTTCCGAGAATAGCAATGAGGATTAATGGTATCATTTCCCAACAGATAAATGGTTGCTACTAACATTTAGTGTATTTTTCCATTTTTTTCTGGTTATTTTATATTTGTACTGTATTTGTAGTTGCATATCCTATTTTGTATATAGATTTTTTTTTAAGTTTATGAATCTGGAATTATAAGAAGAGCATCTATCTATATCACATATTGGAGCTTTTGACAAAATAAAATAATGAAAGAAAAACTCCACTACCCAATGTTACAATTCCTATTTCTAGTGGACACAATTCTTAGCAGGCATAAGGTAATTTCCCTTGGATTTAGGGCCCTTCCAACTTGGTACCAAACTTCAAAGGTGACTCTAAGATTTGGTTGAATGGATTGGAGAAGCCATGACTGACATGGGGAGGGGGGCTAAGAAAGAACAATGGCTGCTCCAGAGAAGCGCTTGCTGGTTTTTCCAGCAGGTTCTGACGCTTCCTGGAGAAGGCCTAATGAGCCCAGAGGGTCTGGCTGAAGCTGGTACCACTCAGGGCTCAACTACCCCATCATAGTAACATGTTTACAAGATAATGGCCAACCTTCGAGTGTGGACACCCAAGTCTGCAGCACCACTAGACTCTGTGCAGAGAACTCGACTGTCAAGGGCATGGTGGTGCACACAGCCCCAGCCAACATCAAGAATGCCAATCAAGGATTCCAGTTTCACTCTTTGCTTTTCTTGGTGTTTGAAGAGAAGACTAACTTGTTTAAACTGAGGATGGCTCCATGGGTCTTTGGACTTAGAGTGATTAAGAAGATCATCTTTGGACTGCCCATTGATGACAATCTTCAAAAGTCAAAAAACAAAAGCGAACAATTGAAACAAATATAGTAATATCTTTGAACCATGAGGCAGTATATCCAGTGATGTGAATTATGATTCAGTCACGAAGGAGAGCCAAGGAAGCTAATGGCCCCACAGAGTTGCTTTTGCCCAAGTTCTATTGCTCTCACTACAGAGGAAACCAGCCTGGTAGAACCATCTGACACCAACAAAGATGCACCCGTTCCTCATCTGACATCTGCAATTCTCCTCATCTTGATTTAAAATAAAAGCAAAGGCTCAACCATTAAATCTACAGAAAGTTAGGTAGTCTTTTAATTTTGCTTTCTTACATTCATTTTTAAATGAATGTAATTCCTTAGAAGGAGGAAGGCCTAGTGTTCCGCTCTAGAAGGGCATAAGCAATCACGTCCCCTACACTCTTTAGGTCTGCTGGAATAAGAACAAATGTTTGACAAAATCTGTACCCTGTTTAATTCTGAATCTTTACTGGACTGAGTCATAGGTCATTGGTCTTAGCATGGGCAATAATCTGTTTATGCTTTATTTAAGGGTGAGATTATAACCCTCCAAACAGCCCATTGCTATCTTTGTTTACTGAATGATTACCTTGGTAAACGCAGTTCTCACTTTTCAGACAATTAAGCACATATTTTCAGAGATGTAGAGTTTCCCTAATCAATAAGGTCTTGAAAGTTAACTAAATTTTAACTGTTACCTGTAAAAGACTAATATGGTTCCATGTCCCTCTTCCCCCTAGTCTTTGTGAATAATTATATTTTAAGGAAAAAGAAAAGAAACTCCCTGCGCACTTAATCAGGCTAGACTAGTCTATTTGGTAACTGTCACTTGAAATAGATGTGATGTCACCTTTTCGTGAATGATGGAAATGTACCCCCTTAAATAAACGATAAACAGGAACCGGCAGTGACAGAGTATAACAAAGAAGGTGAGAGGGTGGGGTGCACATCATAAAAATAAATAAATAAACCAAAAGAGTTTTTTTGTAAAATGCGAAGATAAATCTCCCTGAGGTCTTCTTGGCACATTTATTTGAAAGACAGGAGGTATCGTTTGGGTGCTCCCTGGACCATTTTAT
Organism: Mustela lutreola; assembly: GCF_030435805.1. Taxonomy (NCBI): domain Eukaryota; kingdom Metazoa; phylum Chordata; class Mammalia; order Carnivora; family Mustelidae; genus Mustela; species Mustela lutreola. The sequence continues at coordinate 153,696,436 of NC_081295.1, forward strand.
CTTTACCTGGACACAGTGTGACAATGGCCTTCTTCCTTCACAGACCGAGAAAAAAATGGAAGAGGAAAATCAAAACAAAAGAGAGCAGTAAAGGAGGGACGGAGCTCACAAACTTGAGTTATTGCTCACATCACAGCCAGGTTCCGTGTAGCCAGCCTTCCCCAGGATAGGATCTGGGAACTGGGACTCTCGCAGGAATTTGTATCCTCTTGCTTCTTCAACCTTCAAAGATGGGAACTGTCAAGCTGAGTTACTACCTATATGGAAAGGACAATGAAATATTTAAAACTGCCCCCAAATGGTAAAGCTGATAAAGTATCTTGTATCGTTGACGGCTATTTTCTTCCTATAAACTATGGGGGCGAGGGGTGGGGGAGTAATTTTGTCTAAAGGATAAGAGAACAAAAAATACTTTGGGGAGATGAAAATATTTATTCAGAGAGGGGTAGAAGCACATCTAGGGAGAGATCTCCTATCATCTGAGAAAGCCTTCAAAAATAGCATGTTCATTTTTTTTTCCAAAATGAGGATTATTCAAGAGCATTAATATATGTTCTCCTGTCTTTGTTAAATCCTACACCTCTGTACGCAAAGTAGACCTATCAGGGAGTAGCAGAATGGAGAATCTTCTACAGTAGGTACCTGGCCCCAGTGCTGTCAGTGAGAATGTTCTTTTCCCAGTAACCAGTATGTAATGCCCAAACTTCCATTTTCCATCAAATCAGGAAGCACTTCAAGACATAATCACAACCACCAACCCCTGTGAGTCCTTGGTTAGAAATCTAGGCTGTGAGTAGGAAGACTCAGGACAGAGTCTCCAAGGCCCTTCCAACTTGGTCCCAAAACCACTGTCCTATTTTTTATGTTTCGTAATGGCAGACCCCCTTGGTTCTGGTGTGTACCAACATCTCTCCTGGTTACCGTGGGCACATAACACATCTTCCCTAAACACAGAGGCATACAGTAACTATTTATTGTGCTTGTGGGTTGTGTGGCTCAAGATCTCAGACATATTGGAGCACAAAAAACTGCCTGTGTTCCATGATGAGTTCTGAGACCTCAGTGGAGGGCTCCAGAGTTGGAACTGGAATTATCTGAAGGTTTAGTCATTCCACGTCTGGCTGTTAATGCTGACTATGGGCCAGAGACCTGGATTCCTCTCCCTGAAGTCCTCTTTATTTGACCTCTCAAAATGAGCTAGTCTGGGCTTCCTATCTGCATAGTGGCTGGATTCCAAGGGCAAACATCCCAACAGAAAGAGAGTGAGCCAAGGGAAGCCATACTGCCTTTTCTAGTCGTGCTGTGGAAGCCACATAGCCACGTAGTGTTCTTTTGGCCATGCTCTCTGGACTGGAGAAGTCAGAAACATGCCCAGGTTCAAACAGGAGAAGGAGAGGGTGAGAGGAGGCACCACCTCATCCTAGGGAGGGGTGAGGTTCTGGAAGAGCACAAGGGGCCAGAAATGTTATGATGACATTTTTGGGATCTGGAGCTAAAATACAGAATAGTTAAGAGATTAACTCAACAGATCCTTATCTGGCAGGTAGTGAGGCAGAGAACTGGTCCTCTTTCTCTCACTCCAAAATCTGTCTTCTTTCAAGTACACAACAGTGAGAAATATTACTATCAGCTGAATGAGGGTTGCCTTCATTGGGGGGGGAGGGTGACATCTTGAGGGAAATAAAGGTTCATAAAGGGTCAAGAATGAAAGTATCCTGAGCTACCTCACAAAATTAGCATCATAACAGTCTGACCTCTGGGAATACTGATAATATAATAATATGTATATTATTACATAATAATATTATTGAATAATAAATAATATGTATATTATTTGAATGTGTTTTTGTGAAAGAATGTGCTTTGTAAAGTTGTGTGATGTGGCTAATAAAGCTTCGTGATATGTTTTGTAAATTCTTTTTTTTTTTTAATTTTTTATTTTTTATAAACATGTATTTTTATCCCCGCGGGTACAGGTCTGTGAATCAGCACTCACCAAAGCACATACCCTCCCCAATGTCCATTTGCAACAACATGGATGGAACTAGAGTGTCTCATGCTTAGTGTAAATTCTTTGTTTAGACCATGTCTAGCCATGGAAAGGGTCTCAACTTTGCAACTCTTGAGTTTTAAATATATATTTTTTAAGATTTTATTTATTTATTTATATGACAGAAAGAGACACAGTGAGAGAGAGAGAGAAAAAACACAAGCAGAGGGAGTGGGAGAGGGAGAAGCACAAGCAGGGGGAGCTGGAGACGGAGAAGCAGGCTTCATGCTGAGGAGGAAGCCTGATACAGAGCTTAATCCCAGCACCCCGAGATCATGACCTGAGATGAAGGCAGATGCTTAACTGACTAAGCCGTCCAGGCGCCTCCGAAACTCTTGAGTTTTAAACTGATTCAGATTGTACATTTCCTCGTGTTGTTTTGTTTGTTACCCAGATTTATTGTCAGGCAATATATTTTCTTGGACTGTATGGCAATGTGTTTATCTGTTTTCTCATTGATGGCACCATGGTTTCCAGTTTTTAGGTTTTCCAGTACTTATGAGTAGGGTGGCTATGAAGGTCCTTGTTCAAGTCTTTTGTGGAGATATGTTTGCATCTCTTTGGGAAATACCTGAAAACGGAACTGCTGGTCAGAGAATGCTATTCCTGAGGGATCCACCCTTAGGACCTAATTACTTCCCAAAGGCTTCACCTCCAAATATCATCAGACTGAGGGTTAGGGCTTCAACATTGTGTTTGGTAAATCACAAACATTCGATCTGTAGCATCCATGTTGTGTATTACATGTTTTGTCTTTTATAATATTCACTCTGGGGTTAGTTTGCCTTTTTCAAAAGAGTACTAGAGTCCAGCAACTTTGTAGGTTCTTATGGGTCATTCTTTTATCTTTGGTGACATGTCTGTTCAACTCTTTCCATTTTTAACTGGGTTGTGTAGTTGTTTTCTATGGCAAACTTTTGTGTGTTTTGTATCACAGACTTACTGTCGGCTTACAACAACAACAACAACAACACAGTTTTATTGTCTTGTAACATCTGCCACAGGTCTTGCAGGGCTAAAACTGAAGTGTCACAAGGTTTCATTCCTCTCTGGAGGATTTAGGGAAAACATCTTTGCTGTTTCCAGTTTCTGGAGGATGCTCAAATTCCTTGACTCATGGCCCCCTTCCTCCATCTTTAAAGCCAGACAGGTTATATCCCTCTAATCATTTCTTTTGGTCAGGTCTTTCTTTCTGAACTCAGCACTGACAGTCTCTCTGATTTTAAGAACCCCTGTGATTGGATTGGACAAACGCAGATAATTCAGAATAATCCCCTTACCTGGATATCCTTAATTTAATCAGACCTATAAATTCCTTTTGCCATGGAACAGGACATAGTCACAGGTTCTGGGAATTAGGATGTGAGTATCTTTTGGGGGTTCATTATTCTGCCTTCCACAGGTCTCTTGCTTTCTTATTATAGAAAGAAACAGTAAGAAAATTCTGGGGAAACACACACATAGACCACACACACACTATTTTTCCTAGTCTGTGGTCTCTTTTGGTAAGTAGAAATTTTTAATTTTGATTAAGTCCAACTTGCTATTTTTTTTCTGTTATGTTCTTTGCATGTTTGTACTTGTTGCATCCTATAAAAATATTTACTTCGATACTGTGAAGATATTTCCAGCTTTTAGGGTTAGGTTTGTGATCCTTCTTGAACTAAATTTGTGTGTGATGTGATGTAGTGGTCATTCTCTAATCTAAAATAAAAATACCTAGTTGTTCCAGCACCACTTGTTAAAAGATATTCTCACCCAGTTGAACTGGTGATATGGCCATCACTTAGTTCTATGTGTCCACCGGGCTCTGCAGGTCAGCTCCACTGAACTACCTGTCTTTCCTCACCGCATTACCACGTTTTCATGATTATTGTAGCATTGCAGTACATTTTGGAATCCGGTTGGTAAAGCCTTCAATTTTGTTATTTTAAAATAGTTTTAGTTATTATATTTAGTAATTAGTATTGGGCATTTCGTTGTTTTCATTTGAAGTAAGTTTTAGAATTAGCTTGAATTTTTCTCCCAAAATCATGCTGAAATTCTTATTAGGATTTCATTCAATCTATCAAGAAATGTGGGGAAGAAGGATTTTTTTTTTAATCGGGTCTCCAGATCCATGGATATAGTATTTCTCTCCATTACTTAGGTCTGAGGGTAAATATCCTTTCTTACTGACAAATTTGGGGAAATACTTGTAATATGTCACTATTATGAATTTAGCTATAGGTTTTTCAAAGACATCCTTCATTATATTAAGGAATTTTCTCTAATGTTCTAGTTTGCTGGGAGGTTTTCTTATTAATGGGTGTTGAATTTTGTCTAGGGCCTTATTCAGCTTCAATTGAAATATTCATAGGATTTTTCTCTCTTCTGTTCATATGATGAATTACATGAATTTATTTATCTAATGTTAAACTAGCCATACATTTTGGAATTAATCCCCCCGCCATGATATATTATTCTTTTTTTATGTATCGGATTTGATTATTATGGATTTGGTTTGCTGTTGTTCCTAATAGAATTTTGCATCTCCATCATGAGAGTTTCTGATCTGAAACTCAAATTTGTTTCTTTGCCTGAATGGTTGTGCCAGGCTTTGTTTCATAGTTATCAAACCTCACAAAAATGGGTTGGGAAGCGTTCCCCTCTCCTCCTAAAATTGGTATCATTTTTACCTCGTAAGGTAGAAATGGAGATAATCATTTTTACATCTTTCTTCTTTCCTAGTAAACATACTTACAGCTACCCATTTCCTTTGAAGCATTATTTTATTATCACTCCACAATTTTTGATACGTTGTCTTTTCTTTTTCATTCAGTTTGAAATGCTTTGAGTATCTCTTTTGCTTTCTTTCTTGATCATAAACTGTTTAGAAGTAATTTTGCTTAATTTCCAACTATCTGGAGATCACCCACATCAGCATTGTACAATAGAAACATATTGTGAGCCACCAATATAATTTAAAAATTTCAAACATATAAAAAACTGCAAATGAAATAAATGAATTTAAATGTAGTGCTACATTTTCTTTAACTCAACATAAATCATCCCAACGTGTAATCAATGTAAAATTAGATAAAGATAAAGAAGCTTTACATTATATTTGTACTAAGCCATTGAAATTTGGTATGCATTTTACCCAAGACATCCCAGTTGGCATTAGTCACATTTCATGTGCAGGCTAGAGGCACACGTGGCTACGGGTCACCTCGTTGGACAGCACAGCCCTAGCCCAGTGAAACTCTGCTTTTTCCTGAGAGTCCCCATTTTAGGTCTGTCTGTGCTGACATACTTGATTGGGAAATGTTAGAACAGGAAGCTAACAATTTATCTCTGCTGGGAGCCAGATCTAGATTTCTCTCATTTAATCCATGGCTCTATTTTTCCCAGTGGAACTTGAACAGATCCTCTGGTGGTAATGGATTGACAAAAGTAGCATCTCCAACTTACACAGGAAGTAGATAAAATCAGTGCTTTGGAAAATTGAGCTCAGGTTTCCGCATGGCACACTTAGGAACCTCAAGGGGGGAAAGAAAATCGAGATAGTTCTCTATCGACTTTATTATGCAGAATCATTTAGCTTTTCCAAGTAATTAGCTTTTGTAAGTCTCTGCCCCAAACTGCGCCCTGAAATTATCCTGAACGGGAGAGTGGGGGAACCATCTCTTTGAAACCACCCAACCTCTAACCGGAGCAAGTAGAATTAAGTATGGCGACCACTTCTTGTTTGTTTTGAATCATGACTTGGTTATTCTCTTTGCAGTTTCCTGTTTTGTTTTGTTTTCTAAACACCTGCTTCCTAACATTTCTGGATATACTGTATTGGTTTTCCTCTATTTTAAAATGATTTATTCAATCCGTTTTTGTGGTTGGAATCTATTTATGTATCAGTCTATGCATAAATATATGCATTCATACATACATGTGGGTTTGTATCTCTACCTACATATCTGTGTGTGTGGGGGGGGGGGGGTGTGTGAAAGATTCTCAGACCCATTGACCTAACTATGGCTATTCCAGATTTCAGGTTAACATTCTTTTCTTATTAAAGCCCTGATTTTTAACATAGTTTCTTTCTCTAGAGTCTATTCCTTCAGTTAGTGTGCAAAATCTCTAACTCTTGTAATGAAAGTATAGACCTTATTTTTAGCCCTAAGTCCCTTGTCTGTATAACAGGAAGGTCTCCAAAAACACCACGGTGGACTTACTCTGCTCTTGAAACAAGGTGGTACTTACCTGACTTTGTCTTATTGTTTCCTTTTTTTCCGGAATTCCAACACAGAAACAGAAGCCACCTAATGTCACAGTCCTACTTAGGAATGCTATACAGTCCTACTTAGGAATGCTATCCCATACTGTTCAGAGCCACACCTTTCATATAACTCGGTGCTTAGAAAACTTGACTGTGCCTCTCACTTACCTGCAGCACTTATTAAAGCAGAAATCACCCAACTGCACCCACTTAAAGTGTTTGATTCTGACAGGTCTTGTGTGGGGCACAGTAATTTGCCTTGGTAACACATTCTCAGCCAATGCAAATGCTGCTTGCTCAGGGATCTGCTTGGACAACCTTTGTGACAACAAGGCTTCATTCCCTGTCCTTTCCTTTCGGCAGTCCTCCATAGCTGAGAAAAATGTGCGATTGTGATACTGCCCAGGGATTTCTGAGGAGCATTATTAATATCCCCCAGAACAGTCTGCCCCAGAGGATAAAAGAAGGGAACATTGATCCATCAGCTTCTGCACCACACAGCCCAAGGTTGGCCCCGTGGACATTAATGTCCCTGACCTTGTAGGTTGTCCATCCATGCATGCAGAACAGTTGCTGGTTATTTCCTACCATGTCTCAGAGAAGTCCCAGGGAAAGGAACGAGAGAAATACGGTGCTGGTCTGAGGCATGGCTTTGTCTAATTGCACCATGTGAAACCTGCGAGAGTCTTCATGAGACCAGTTGTAGCAGCAAAGGCTGACGTTATGAAGTGAAGGGGAGAGGGTTCTGAACCAGGAGCCAGTGTGCAGTACAGTGGCATCAGTGCAAACAAGATTCTCCCCCATGGTATTGTTAAATCTGAATTTTGTTTTATAAGAGTATTCTGAAAAAGATTTTTGTGACATAGTTTATTGAGGCTTTTGCCTGAAATTTGTCACAAAGGAAGGAGATAGCAAAAACATCTTGCTGAAAGAAATCAGTAAGCTTAATTTGGAGGATTTTTAGAAGGCAAGAAAAAGAACATGTGGAATTACTTTTAAATCCATTCAGAATTTCAAGTGCATTTTTTAACTCTCTAGTGCCCTGGTACAGAAATCAATAAGTTGGGTTAGAGTGTGTATGATAGGAAAATAAGGAGTGAAGAAGATATAACTTTCAATATTCAGTTAATTAGATTACTAACAACCTTGGGGAACCATGGGTTTTTTTTTTTTTTCCCCTAGTGTATGGAAAATTTTGATCATTTTGCTATAATTAGGTTTTTTTTTTTACTTTTATTTTTTTATTTTTTATAAACATATATTTTTATCCCCAGGGGTACAGGTCTGTGAATCACCAGGTTTACACACTTCACAGCACTCACCAAAGCACATACCCTCCCCAATGTCCATAATCCCACCCCCTTCTCTCAAACCCCCTCCCCCCAGCAACCCTCAGTTTGTTTTGTGAGATAAAGAGTCACTTATGGTTTGTCTCCCTCCCAATCCCATCTTGTTTCATTTATTCTTCTCGTACCCACTTAAGCCCCCATGTTGCATCACCACTTCCTCATATCAGGGAGATCATATGATAGTTGTCTTTCGCTGCTTGACTTATTAATTTAATGGTTAAATAGGAAAGTAAGCATCAGTGAAATATGATTGTATCTCTTTTCCCATTCTTTCACATGTGTGTCTTTAATCAATGAGTATATTGGGTAAAGGAGAAAGTGGCAAAATAACTTCTGAAGACCTTTATTTTATAGGTATCTCAAACCTGAATGCTAGGACTCATAAGAATTCTTTATGTAGTGAGAGTTACAGCAACTTCTCCATATTGTAATAAAAATTAGATCCTGATATTTTCAGGGAGATACTATATTTTTTTTCTGATGCCTCATGTTATCACTTAGTTTACTAAGCTAACGTCACTGGTCAACCATCAGTAGGATATGCAATAGAAGGAATTTTTCCTATTTTAATATTTTCTTTCCACTTATCTATACTTTGTGAACTGACTCTTCAAAACCCAGAACCATGCTTATGTCTTAGAAGGGGCCCCATACATTCCCCATCGAGAAGATACATGACTAGAGTTAGATTACTATCTTTTTTTTTCCTAAAGATTTTATTTTTAGGTAATGTCTACACCCAACATGGGGTTTGAACTTATAACCCCGAGGTCAAGACTTGCACACTTTACCGACTGAGCCTGCCAGATGCCCAGGCTCACTGTCTTTGCTGGTGTACCTCACTGGCCCCTAGGTGTACTCAACCTAGAGCATGTTAGTTCTGTCTTCTAACGAGCTGAGTAGTTACAGCAAATATTCACTGTTTATTACTTTACTGGTATCTTCATCAATTATTTTTTATTCATATATAACCAATGTACAGCATTATGTTAATTTCAGATGTACAATCTAAGATTCAGCAATTTTATACATTGCTCAATGCTCATCACGATTAAGCGCCCTTCACCTGTTTCCATTCCTCCCCCCGTACATCTCCCCTTCTAGCAACCACCAGTTTGTTCTCTGTATTTAAGAGTCTGTTTTTTTGTTGTTGTTGTTGTTTCCATCAACTATTTTGAATATATGCCTGGACACCTGACTCTGTGCTCAAACTATAAGAAAAGAATCAATATCTGTGCCCTCAGCAGGTGACACACCCATTCACAGCTGAGTGTAGAACAATAGTGTGAACTAAACAGATATGTGCATGCACAGCAGTACGGGAGATGAGTGGAGGGTAAGCATCTAGTCTGGTGGAGGTCACGGGGGACAATTACTGGGGAGAGGGGGGCACAAGGTAAAAATGATTAGAGGATGTACAAGTGGGTGAAGGAAGAAAAGGCCAGCAGGGAGCATTCTGAGGAGAGGGGCACTTAAGCGACACTGGGGCATTGTATCACATGGAACGAATCACAATTGGTTCAGTTCTGCTGCATTCTACAGTGGAGTCAGGAGGGACGTTGGATGGGGCTGAAGGTCCAAGAGAGGCTTCAGACCCTTGTCTGGGAGTGTGGACCACATCCTGGGGGCCAGGAGCTTGTTGCAACGGAAGAATTACTACTAAGACTGTATTTGCACCAGTGTTTGCATGGATCCAGATGTCCTGTTACAGTATCTACACAAGGTACAATCTGGTGACCTTAGTCCTGGGCTCTAGTATGGACTATGGCCAACACATTCATTTACAGGGGGCAGATCCCTTCTTTGTTCTCAGTTACCTGAGCTGCTGGAAGATGGACCACCTTATGTTTCTGGGCACCGTTGGAGATACCAAATAGAAGAGCCGATGAAAGCAGCTTCTAAGTATATTCACAGGACACCCGTGATTCATAAGATTCCCAGTTCTGAGAAGATGGATGTTTGACACATGAAAGCATCACCCTCCCAAGCAAAGAAAGAAGATGCTCATTTGTTTGGCTACAGTCTGTACTGGGGTCCAGGGTGTGATGCAGGAGAGGACTGATGGAAGCTGGACCAAACCTTTGGGGACAAAGGACATTTTTGTATATTGCTTTCTTTGTGAAACTGAGTAAATACTCAGTAAGCATTTCTCTTTGATGCTTTGCTAATATATATTATAAAATATCCACAACTTATGACAAAGGATTCCCAGTTTACAATTTCTTTGTAAATGAGCATTTGGAAGGATCTGCTTTCTGACTGCATAAGACGAGAAGAGATGGGAATCTACAGACCAGGTTTGCACATGGTGGAAACAAGTTTTCGTTTCCTGAGGCTTCTGGACTCCCCACCCATCACTCCTCATGACCCCAATTCCATCTTTCTGTGCATTTATGCTGGAGAAAGAAGGAGTTGGCCATCCTGGGGGCTCGCTTTCCACCTTGCTCTGTCATCTGTGTGGACAGTCACCATGTGTGCAGGCTTTGCGAATCCTGTCACCCCTGCAGGAGGCCTTGGGGTCCAAAGAAGTCACTTTTGCAAGTAACCATATGGTACTCGGGCAGCCTTCATGCATTCCAGTCTCCTCCACTCCTACTCTCTGTCCTCAGCACACGGATGCAGCCCTGGGCATCTATTAAGTTTCAAGAGCGCTCTTCAATGTTACAGGAAAGAGAGCAGAGTCAGGGAAACCTAGGTGCCATAAAAAATGTGCAAGCAAAGGATTGCTACCTCTGCCCGTACTCCGGTGGAAATCACAGCCCCGGTGTAGGTTCTTCCCACTCCCAGTAAAAATGAAAACAACATGGTAATAAATTAGCTGGAACTGCACTTCCCCAGGGTTCAGCGACAGCATGATAAATAACCCTGAGCACGCACAGTCTGGCTTTCCCTCCGCCAAGGTTTTCTGCTCTAATATTTTCAGGCCTTAAGTCATGGTCATCAACACTTGATTAATAGGGGGAGGGAAAGTTAAGATAACACTGGGGATATATTTCCTTGGACGATACAGCATATTAACAGTATAATATTGGATCTGGGTTAAGTATTTATTGATCATTAGAAGGAAGATCACTTATATGTATAATTAGTTGAAATGCTCAAACCCTTCTTGTAAAGGAAACACTTGGAAAAATCCTAGAGGCTCACCTTAGGTTTGTTCATCTCTGATTTTTGGGGGGATATTTTCTGGTCTTCTCATTTTCTAATTTTGGTAGAGTAGGTGCTAAAACCTTGCAGCATTATTTGTGTGCAGAATTTACTGCTCAGTACATTTTCCACTTTATATACATATATATGTATAGATAGATATATACGGAATATATATGTGTATATGTATAAATTATGTACATAATACGATTGTGTTTTATAAATATTTATATCACATTCACTTAACCTCAATCCATCAAATAAATTCAGTTATATTTGTATAAGTTTCACAGGGAAGGAATAATTTAGCATATAACTTTTCTGGCTAAACTACTATTGTCAGAAATAAATCTGTATTTACTCTCTGTATCCTAGTCATCTTTATTTTTTTTTCTTTTGGATTAAAAAAGGTAAGTCATAAACATCCCTGTGCCATTAATTATTGCACCGGGGAAAGCGAGTGTTCAAGTAAGTAATGATAAAGCTGATTTTTACTGAATAGCAAAGTGAGATAAAGATAGAATGGAAATTTTGCTTTTATTTTTTGAGGGCTGGATTGCATAATTAACTCCAGACACTGAGCATAATCTAGTCACTATAAATGCATTTCTTCCTTGTATCACTTCCCATCATGGATCACAGACTCTGATGACTCTATTTGAGCAGAGTGTGTGTTCGTGTGTGTGTGCACGGCTGTGCTGTGTGTTTCTGTGTACGTATTTAAAGAGTGTAATAATAACAGCTATTATGTATTCAACACTTAGGACATACCAGCTGCTGTTTTAAGGGCTCTATATTTTTTTTATCTTATTTAATTTTCAAAAATGACCATGTGGGCAGATAGTGTTGTATCTTTTTTTTAAAAAAACGAAGAAACAGAAGCAAGTAATTCCTTACCTGAAACCATTCAGTAGCAGAGTGGCGGGACCAGAATTCAAAACCTGTAAGTCTGCGTTTGGCTCCCAGCCAATGTGTTCAGCTTCACAAAGAAGGGGTCTGGCATCAGAGGCAGAGAAAACAGCATAATTATCTCAAATGGCTCTTCCCTTCAAATATATTTTCTTTATTTCTCCAAGCTGAGTCTAACTGGATTTCATGGAACTCTTGTAAATCCTCCTCAAGGAGAAATTCTCCTGATTAAATTCACCACATTTCCATCACTCCTTTGCTGTGCTCATTCCATTTCACTTAAATAAAAAGTCAAATTAAAATTGGACAGATCCAAATGATCACAAAGATGGCCGCAGTACATCAAGCTTTATTAACAGGGAAACACACTGCTGTTGAATACTGGAAGTTTATTTGGTGTTAGAAATGACCATTGGAGCGGGTGGGTTCTTTTGTCTGGCCCAAAGCAGAGTGTGTGTTTATTTATCTTGCAAGCAAACAAACAAAACAAAACAAACACAAGTAAAACTTCCCCAGACAGGAACCATGCTTCCTTTGTCTTTATAACTGTAGGACCCAGTTCCGAGTACGATATGTGACGGGTGCGTGTTAAATATTTGTTATATCCCAAGGTCTTAACATTGACTGTGACACAAGTCATCAAAATAGTTTACTTCATAATTTGGATAATAGGAGATTTCACATGGAATAACCAAAATCTCAGTCAAAAAATTTTGGGTTGTAAATGACAACAAAAAATAATAATCCTTATTCTATCTCAAATAAAAATTTGTTAAAAAGGACGCATGGAACTCAAGGTCAAAAATAGGAAACTGTGCTTTACCAGGCCCTGGAAACAAACTAGAAGGGCTCCAGGAAGCCAGCTGATTCTCTCCCTTTGGTCCCATGTTTCATGGCTGCATTTCTTCATTCTCGTTTGTCGTGATGGTCTACACATTCCACCGTCTTCATACCTGTGATAGGAAGCCGTGACCCCAAGCTGATCCCTAAGTGAGTCACCTCTCTCTGTTCCAAGTCTGACTTCCTGGGAGCAAGAGCTCAGTCGGTTTATTTGGGGTCAGGCATCATCCTGGGGGCTGCCTGGTTTATGCAAGGTGAGTCCTAAAAAGCAAGAGCAGGCAGCTGCTCCAAAAAGGAGAAGTGTGAGGCTGCAGAGATCATAACTGGTAGCGGCAAAGCGACCACTTTTTAACACGAGCTTCCATAAACATGGTGCCATTTTTGCAAGGAAATAGAATTCTGTCTTCATGTATAATTTCCATGATTTTATGTTCATAAAGTTGTATCTGCATAACATCAACCTCTCCAAGAAGTTTAGGGGGAAAAAATCAATGAAATATTTATTGGGGGAAGAAATAGGCCAAATTCAGTGCTGGGCTTCCATTTGCATCGGTTGATCTATACGAAACAGAATCAATAGAAAACACCAGAACACTTTGGTCATTCAGGCTCCACTTCCAGTGTCTTTATTCAATACATATCAGTCAATGTGAAGAAAAAGTTACACAAATGTTAAATCCCAATGCAACCTTATTGTGAGGTCGAGCCCCACGTGGGGCTCTGCGCTCAGCGGGGAGTCTGCTTCAAATTCTCTCCCTCTGCCTCTCCACCCCCATTCCCGCTCTCTCGCTCTCTCTCTCTCTCTCTAAAATAAATAAACTAATCTTTTTAAAAAAGCAACCTTATTTATCTGCACTTTAATTTTAACAACACTAGAGCTATGAGATAGAGGTCACTAAATCTGGTGTTTGTCATTCTGTGTTCTTTGAAAGAAACACCATTTATTCTGTGATCACATCTATCCTTTTTTTTTTTTTTGCGTTAACACGGACAACCCTTTAGATCAGTCTTTTAGCCTTACCACCTGACAAATTAAAAAATTGAAGTAGGAAATAGGCACCATGAGTATTACTTTTGTTTAATTTACTTATTGAGAAAAAAAATATATGACTTTGTACTAAAAACACAGAAACAGTAAGGACCTTAACACAATAAAACCAAAAAACAGGGAAGGGGTTATTTCTGAGAAAAATCAGAAGGGAAGGCAGAATTTACTATTACAACCACTGAGTACATTTTGTAGCTCTGAGTTTAATAGAAGTTGAGTCCAGAAAAATGAATTGTCCTGTCCTTCTTTTGTCCCATGGTGTGGTTGGCAGGATAACAAGAGACTAGTGCCCTAGGTCTTGGAACCTGTTTCCTGTGGTAATTTGCAGATGGCCCAAAGGACTTTGCAGTTACTAAGATTAAGGATTTGAGATGGGGATTGTTTAGGTGGGCTCAATTGTATTACAAGTCTTTTTTTTTTTTTAAGGTTTTATTTATTTATTTGTCAGAGAGAGAGAGAGAGCACACAGGTGGGGGGAATGTCAGGAAGAGGGAGAGGGAGAAGCAGGCTCCCCAACAAGCAAGGAGCCCTAACTCGGGGTTTGATCCCAGGACACCAGGTCCATAACCTGAGCCAATGGCAGCTGCTTAACCAACTGAGCCACTCACACGTCCCTGGATTACACGTCTTTCAACATGAGGAAACTTTCCCAGCTGCAGAAAACCAGAGTAATGGTGGGATATGAATTCAACACCTTGTTGCTGATTCTGACATGCAGGGAGCTATAGGCAAAGACCAGGAGAGGCACGCCTGTGGATGCCTCCCTAGATTCGTGAGAAGGAAGGGAGCCCTGCTTGGTCTTAAGACTCCTGACTCGAGAACCATAAGATAATAAGTCTGTGGTTTTCAGCCACTAAGTTTGGGGTAATTAACTGAAGCAACAATAGGAAACTCATGCGGATATGAAGATGAAGCCTGTTCAAGAGGAAAAAAAAATTTTTTTGTTGTTTTCCTGGTCTTGATCACCAAAGAAATTTATATTGAGAAGCTTTATAATAGGAAAATGGCCCTTATTGAAATATTGGGGGTGAAAATTACAGAGATGTTCTTAATTCGGTTTCTTTATTCATTTTAATTATTAATTTTAACGTTTTAATGTGTTTTTTTAACTTTTAACAATAGTTTTTTAGGGGAAGACACAGTAGGAAGAGAAAGGGGCACAGTTCATAGATGAAATATGGAGAATCATGGTGCTCCCTGGTGGCTTAGTCGGATAAGCCTCTGCCTTCAGCTCAGGTCATGATCCCAGGGTTCTGGGATCGAGGTCTGCATTGTGTGCTCTCTGCTCAGAGAGAAGCCTGCTTCTCCCCATGCCTGCTGCTCCCCATACTTGGGCTCTCTCTCTCCTTCTCTCTGTTCTTTTTAAAAAAGAAATATGGAGGATCTTTAGGAATATCTATCATATACCTAACTCTTAAAAAACAAAACCTACGTAATGGCCATTCGCTTGTTACAACTAAAAATAACTGAAAAATAATAGAAACGCTTTACTGACCATTGGCGTCATGAGTTGGGCACCTGGACAATGGCTATCTTGATGCAAATTCCTTGGAACATCAATACAGAGAACATATTTCCAAAACGGCGTCAACACCAGGAATCCCCCTACTTACTGTCTCAACCAGTAAGTACATATGACATGAAGATGCATTAAGTACCTTAAATATCTTGATCCAAGAGACCGAATGGACAGAACTGTGACTTTCCAATATTTTCAACGTTTCAGTGCTCGCCCTGCGGTGAGGTGGTGTAGTAAAGACAGTAAAACTGACCATTATTGATTTCAAACATGAGCAGCATGGAAAATTAGTGCTTCAGTCCTTTGTGCAAAACCTTTCTAGAATGGAGTCCTTGGAGCAGTGTTTTCCTTGTTATCATAGCACGACTTACAGTAAGGAACAGAGAGAACATCTTCTGTGCACCTCATCGAATTAGCCCACTCTAGGTTTTCACCAGCTTTCAACATTTTACCTTTTGCTCTTGCTGTGACCTGGAGTTGCGCTGAGGGTTCCTTTTACATGAAGTCTTATGTTGGTGTCACTGGCTCTGGGACATCTTCCTCCTCGTTAGCATAACATTTTTCTCATTGGTGTCAAGTGAGTTTGCCTTCACTTGGTTTCCCTGGTTGTGTATGTAGGGTCGAGGGCAGCAGGGTCATCTTTCTTAGAATCCAGTATTTCTTCTACAACTCCATTAATGGGCGATTCCAACTTTACTCCCAGTGTCACCAGGTTTTGTTTCTCGCCAGACTTCCCTATTTATTGGCCTGTTTCCAACCTCAGGCATATTTTTGTGCAGTGTCACCTAGTTATTTAGCGCTGAGTGATAGGAAGGAAACACAGCTACATGCTTTGCTGTCTGTGTGCGGACTGCACCGCTGCTGTGTGGGGGACCAACCGTCAGGCTCCTAAAGAAGTGACTTGATTGGTCAGGAGCGTGGATGCTCGTTTGTGACGATGCCATGACTGGTGGGCTGAAGAGATGGCAGCTAAGCGTGTACTTTTTGCAATTACTCGCAGGTACTCTGCGTGGTACTTGAAGCCGAAGGTACTGTGTGGGCACTCGTGTTGTTTAACTAAACAGGGATAATGGAAATCTGTGCATATCACAACCAGACAAAGCAAGGGCTGTCTGTACTGGGATCTGAGTACACAAGAAGGTTGAATAATTGAAAACTATCAGTTTTGAAAAGCCTTGAGGGAGAGGAGGAATGAGCTTTTAGAGCAATAATAAAGTTTAAAAACACACACACTCACATAAAACAAAGGAAAAGTGCTATTGAATCCCTATAGATAATTCCATGCAGTATGGGATTAAGAAGTGCTAGCAAATGGGAGATGATGTAAAAGAAATATCGCTCTTATCCTGAATATAAGTGACAAAAAGGAGACCCCTGAAGAAATTAGTATGGATGGCTACACAGAAAGGGTTGGAGGGAAGCCAGCCAAGAGATGTGCACAGAACATAAAGACAGTTTTATAAAGGCAAAACATGCTGGAAATTTTTTTTTCCCATAAAGCCCTTGAATTATGATAAATGTGAGCTCTATGTATGTATATTTGGAAAGCCAACTGTGCCTTCTACTTTAGTTGCCTTTTTTTTGCACCAATAATTTCTTAAACAATATTCTATTTCTACAGCATAGCTCTGTCCCCATAGTGTAGCCAAGCTTTTCTTTGACAAATCAAGTACTAAATAATTCATCGGTGCTCGGAGGGGAAAAATATCCACAGCATACTGCTACAGAAAGTTTCCCTTCCTCGTAAACAGAACAGCTTAGTACAGATATGCAGAAGCACGTCCTCTCCGTGGGTAAGCGCCTTCGAAATGAATCAGGATGGAATGTATGCATTAGGAGGGAGCTTGGCCCACTGGTCCCCAGTCTGCTCATTTTATTAATTCATCTTTGCTGTTCTTTACCCGGGGTTAATGGTATTATATTGGCTTAATTAGGTGGGCATAGAATACAGTCTTTCACTAAATAAAAATAGTTTCTAAGTAAGAGCCAATAGTAATTCACAGGATTTTCAATCCCTTCTTTTCAAACCATTTTCTTGTATATTCTTAAAATGGACAGGAGCCTATAGGCTGGCAGGGAGAGAAGGCATGTGCTTGAATAAGAAAATAATGTGGACAGAATGGCTGTAATGGCTCTTTGCAAGGATTCAACTATATTAGACTTGGGAATACATAATAATTTATGGATATCACGTCCATCACTAATGAGGACATGGAAAAGGTAAAAACCACTAAAAAAAAAAAAAAAAATATTGCCTTTCCTCAAAATCCAAAGAATGGAGTCAGTGAAATTGGATTGTATTTTAAAAGCACCATCAATGCTTTTGCTAGATAAATGCCTATATCTTTCTCTCCCATGTATGAGGTACAAAACGGGTTGAAGAAATAATGTATATCATCATAAGATATTTATGTTGCATATCTCCAGGGGTCTTGAAGTGCTTGACAAAATTCATACCATTAATTCTTCCTCTATCCCTGTGAGATGGGAAGCAAGCAGACATTATTAGACAATAATATAATGAAGGCGCGCGTGTGGAAGCAGGAGGGCTGGTGAGTCTTCCAAGGAGCCCCAGATCAGCTGCATTTCTGCCTTTGGGGGAAGGAGAATGGCTGCAGGGAAACCGTGCTCTTTCCCGAATCTGCCCCATGCCTTCCCCTGCGCTGGGACATCTCTTGCCTCCAGTTCTTTAAGAACTAAATTTATCTAAGTAAGTCCCTAAGCTGCATGCAAAGATGGATCTTCAAGGAAGTGAGCTTCCTGTGTCTCCTCTGCTTGTTCTTTCCCATCTCTTCCCAGCAGACTGTCCTGTAGCTTGAGTCTCTGTGTCCAGACCCAGTCTCTACGCCATGACGGCCATTACATCGTACCTCTCAGAGCCGGACTCCACGGGCTCAGAAGGAAAGCGGAGCCTTCTTAAATCTCTCTGCAATGTTTCTGTAAATCCACAAGTTGTGCCTCTTAAAGGTTGATGCCTTGCAAATTCAAGTCCTTCGGAAATCCTATCGAGGCACTCTTTCTAAGATTCTCTGCATTCAACATTGCTTCTCCTTCCCCACCGGGCCATGGAGGGTTGGTTGTAATAAAGGAACATCCACCTGTATACCATGGTATTCTATTCAGGATCATCTCTGCCCTGACTTTGGCCTCTGAAGGATGCTGGCATCTTCTTAACAACTGAGTCTCTATGATAAGAATCATGTTACACTTAACCGTGGGTTTTGCGATGTACTAAACACTTCACGTTTGCTGCCACAAAAAATACTTATGAGGCTAGTATTTTGATTACGTGCATTTTTCAGCTTAAAGAGATGTTAAGCTCAAATTTGAAATTGCCCACCAACACAGGTGTGGACGAGAACTCAAACCCGTGCTTCTCTCCCTATGAGTTATATGTTCTGAACCGCTAAATTTTAATGCTGCTAAAAACTGTTTCCCAGCCAGTGCTAAGCTGTACATTTTTTATTATTAATAAATAATTTCAAAAGGGAAAAGGGGTGATTCAAAATTGAGGTGTTAGGATGAGTTAAGTAAGAAGCCAAATTTCTGACAGTTTTTCTTTTTCCATCTTCATGAAAAATATATATTTTATGCTGTGGCAGAATGAACTTGACTTACATTTCACAGCTATGTAGCTGTTGGCATATATTGTTGATAGCACGATCATATTTCCAACAAATATATTTGCTCCCTACCCCGCCTGCAATTCGAAACCTTGCATTATTAGAAACAGGTTTCACTCCATCGTGATGTGTATGAGGTGACAGAAGGGCACGTAATGAATAAGTAGGAGTAGGAATATGACCTCAGTTTCCTGACATCTGGAAGAGGACAAAATATGTCCCTGTTGCTTTCCTATCAAGAAAAGAACACCAGATTTGTGTGTTCGCTGCTTTAGCAATACACATCACAGTGGATTATTGCTTGCTCTTTTCTTTCAGTACTGAAGTTTTAGGTAAACTATGAGAATAATATAGTCATTATGTCAGAAGAAATCATGTATTTGGTATCAGGGTTTCTCTCCTACTTAAGTAGCATATAGAACATAAGCCTGGTGAATTGTGTCTGTGCCCTGTAATTTATTCAAATGTGCTTTCACTCTCCTGGAAGTCTTAGGGGATTATTTGCAGAATTATTGTTTTGTGAAATATAGGTAATGTTGGGGTATTAAGAATTCTTTCAGAGCTTCATGCCCATTTAATTTCAGATAACAAGAACACGAGTGATCACATACCTTCTGGGTCTCAGCTTTCAGGGGTATGCTACAAAAATTCAAACCAAAAGGACCCAGTCAAAAGGATGGGTAAAGTAGGTAGACAGGGGGTTTGTCACAATATCCACATCCATTGTTTGAAACATGATGAGTTTAGGCCAAACCAGAAGATGGGTTCTGATTGCCCTTTGGCTCTTACTTTTAAGTTCTCCTGAATTTTATTGTAAAGATCAATCTGTGCATTGCTGGTTCTTTTTGACAATATTCACCTCAGCTACATTGGTTTAATCGTAAGTTCTAAGTGCTCATTGTGTGTTGAGGAACAGCAAGTTATCTTCTGCCCAAAAATACAATTTCCTATATTAAAATCCATAATTTTCACTCTACAAGAGTTGCTTCTTCTTTCAGGCCATATAATATCCCATTATATATGTATGCCATGGTGTTTTTTGTGATCCATTTATCCACTGATGGACAGTAAGTTGTTTCCACATTCTGCCTGTTGTGTATAGTGCTGGAATGACCGTGCCAGTGTTACTATGTCTTTGAAGCCCTTATCTCAAAAAAGAGGGAAATTCTGTAATATGCAACAATGAGGATGAACCTGGAAGATAATTAGGCTAAATGGAATAAGCCAGTGACTGAAGGACAAATACCGCATGAATCCACTTTCAGGAAATATCTCAAATAAACTCGTGGGAGGAGCAAAGAATAGAATTGAGGTTGCCAGGGGTTAGGAGAAGGGGGAAACAGGGATTTGCTTATCAATGGGTATGAAATGTTAGTTATGTGGATAAATAACTTCTGGAGATCTTTGGTACAGCACTGTACCTATATATAATCACACTTTATAAGCATTGGATACTTGCTAAACTGTTAAGAGCATATGTCTCATCATAACTGCTCTTACCGCAGTGAACTAAAATTTTAAAAAAATATATTTTTCTGATGAAATAAAGAAGAACGGGTTAAGGAGTAGACTAATCTACTAATTACTAACCATTGGTAATTACTAATGAGCAATCATATATAAAAATAAATGATAAAGCATGACCGATATTATTTTAAATTCATTCAAATAATATTTACTTATCAGTTATTATTGTTCAATTCTTTGTAAGACATTGGGAATATCAAGATGAAAAATTACAGTCATTGGTTCAAGAAGTTTAAGTTGATACACAAATCACAGTAGATCCTCAAAAGACCGAGTCATCAGCTATGCTTGGAATGGAGTCAGGGAAAGATAACAGTTGTTGACAATTGAGTCTTAAAAAGTGAAAAATAGCATGAGATGAAAGAGTGAAGTGAAGAGATGTCTAGACTAAAAATACTTTCCAAGGCATGAAGATATGACATGATTCAGGGTCTTCAAATGTTTTAGTGTGACTGGGACAAATGTAACCAAGACAACAGGGAGTGAGGTGGGGGAAGGAAAGTCTAGACTCCTAGGTGATGAGGCTGATGGGAACATGCTAGGTTTTCGTTCTGGAAGGCAGGCTAAAAAATTTAATATTTATTCTGTGGTAATAAAAAGGCACCGAAAGATTACAACAGGAGGATATGATACAATAGCTTTTGCCTCAGTAATAAAATGATAGCAGCAACATGGCGGGCGGATGGATGGGGGGAAGAATTTGGAGGACCCCTCCCCTCATGGTACCTTTTCAGAAGTCTAAACCAGAGGTGATCGAGGCTTGCATGGAAGCCACAGGAGGACAAATGGAGAGAAGGAGAGAAAACTAAGAATTATGTAGTAGTATAATTTGAGAGTAATTAATAATCAGTTACATGTAGATTATGAAGAAGGGAGAAAAACTAATAATGGCTGAATTAACTGGTTTAGGTTACTGTGTTGATGTAGTACTCATTTAAAAAGGACATGAAATTTTAGAATATAAATGGATTCCAGGGAAAATAATGAATTCAATTTTGGAAAAATTCATAATGGGAGATTCATAATTTAGAAGTCAAAGAACTCATCAGAGCTAGATTTAAGAGTCATTAGCATTTATGTGGTAACAGAATCATAGATTAAGATCATCAAGGGATCGTATAGAAAAGGCAGTAGAGAACCAAGGATAAAAACCAGGAAGCACCATCATTTTATTTATTTATTTTTTTAAAGTTTACTTATTTATCTATTTGTCAGAGAGAGAGAGAGAACACAAGCAGGGGTAGTAGGAGAGAGAGAACCAGGCTTCTCACTGAGCAGGGAGCCTGATGCAGGGCCCGATCCCAGGACCCTGGGATCAAGACCTGAGCCGAAGGCAGATGCTTCACCAACTGAGCCCCCCAGACATCCCAGCACCATCATTTTAAAGACAGGTAAAAGAAAAAAGAAAAATGGTCAGAAAGAAGCAGAGAGAGAACAGCCACCAAAGAAGACATGTTCTAAAATCCAGGAAAAGGTCAAGAGAACTGAATCCTTAAAAGAAAATACCATAAGAATCGAAGAGTGACCATTGGTTTTAGCAATGACTGACTTAGCAGCACCAGTAAGGACGGGAACCAGACGGAATGATGGGAGAAGGATATGAAATGTGTACAGGTGGGAGAGGGTAAAAGCTGTAGAACCTTGTCTGAGAGGAAGTTGATGGGCAGACACCAAGAGGAAAAGCAGAAGTCAGACAGTAAGCATGACATCATGAAGCTCGGCATTTGAGGAAAAAGAAAAAAAAAAGTGGAAGAAAAGGTAATGGGTTCAACTGTATGGGAGATGGAACACTTCATGGAAAAGATCCAGGAGATGCTGGAGAGGAGTGGAATGATGAATGTGGCTGGAAGCCTCTGCCTTCGAGCCGGTGGGGAGACAATGAAATGCAAATTCCAACGTTCTCCTGATGGGTGGAGACCAGGAGGTGAGACAGTCCCCGCCTGGAGTAGGCTCATTCCTCTGTACAGGTGCTTTCAGGGTATCTGCTAGCGGGAGGGAGGGATGGGGGAAGGCTTGATCAGAAAGATTGAAGTTTAGAATAGCCACTGAGAGCCAAGGGAGCCCTGGAGCCCTGGCTGAGACTTCACGGATTGAAAGCATAGTGGTATTTGCTGCTTCATTTACATGCTAATGTATTGGATAAATATTTATTTATCTAGCATCTACTGTGCCCAGAGATGGCTGGGTGTTGAGGAATGAATGACAAAGAAAGACAGAAGTCTTCACTTACATGGAGTTGGGGGAGTAGAGAAGAAACATACACACATGCACACACCACACACACATACACACGCACACACACCACACACAGTGCATCAGTCAACTAAATGCCATCATACTCTGTCACCATTCCCTGACATTTTTGTCACAGGGATTATAGTTCTCATCTTCACAGGCCAATGTCAGCTTTATATGAGCATGTTAATTTTGATATTATTTTATTTTTTATTTTTTATTTGTTTGATATTTTTAAAGATTTTTATATTTTTTAATTTTTTAATTTTTATATATTTTCAAATTTTTTATATATGTTAAAGATTTATTTATTTATTTGAGAGAAAGAGGGAGAGAGAGAATGTGCAGAGAGGAGGGGTGAAGAGGGAGAGGGGGAGAGAGAATCCAAGCAGACTCTACATGCAGCTCAGAGCCCAGGGCAGGGCTCAATCCCACAAGCCTGAGATCATGACCACGGCCAAAACCAAGAGTCTGGATGCTTAACCAACTGAGCACCCCCACGTGCCTCTTGAAGGCACTTTTTAAATGATAAAGGACTCCATGGGTGATGACCCAGGACCCAGACCTTGAAAACAAGGGCCATAGCTGATGAATAGAACCTATGGGCCCAAGACAAGTAATAGAAAAGAAAAAAACTGCACACTCAGCACAAGATAACATAAGTTATGAATGAATATTAATATTGAGAGAGTGCATGTATGTGCCCATAAGATTGGCACGTGCCTAGAAGAGGTACAACCACAGCTCAGCTCATGGAGATCAGGCAGAACAGAGTGCAGGAAACGCCATGGTATGGATCTAGAGAAGTGCTATGGGACCATGGAGCCGTGATGGGTTCCCCCAGTCCAGCCCGTGGAACCCTGATGTGGCTAAGGCTTTCTCTTGAATACTGTGAAACAGAGCAAGTGATGAGGCAACAGGAATGCCAACCACATGCTGCTTCCACAACTACATTCTGCAAAGACAGGACATTCAAAGTCCCCTGTCAAGGCAACAGGCTTGACACCCCCCACCCCCCACCCCTACAGGTCGGTGGCCAATGTTCCTTCCCTCCTCCCACCCAAGGCCCCCTGAGTGCTGGTTGTCTACTCTCCATCCTGAAAAGAAAGGAGAACAAATAAAACAGGGTGAACAGCCACCCTTGAAACACACAGGACTGTCGGGAGACGGTTTTTTACTGAATCTGCTGGGCGAACTAACCCAGGTCTCGTGTTCTCCCAAGTATTCCATTTAAATTACCATTAAAGTAAAATTAAGTTGGTATTAACCTTGTCTATTCAAATGATGCCCCTGAAAGGTAAGCACAGCCTTCTGACGGGCATGGAAATGAAATGATGAATGGACGCGCGTGGTGCTGGGGATGGATGTGAGTCCTTCTAATGAGTGATCACCTGTGGCGTGAGAGCATTGATTGTGTTTGTACATGTCAAATGAGGCCGGCAAGGATGAACTTGAAGAAATCAATCTTGGAACTTGGGAGGATAGCAGGCTCCTACGTTCACAGACACTAAATCATGAACTTGCGAAAACATCGCAACCCAAAGACAAAATAAAAAATTAAAAAATGCTGCAAAGTTTGTAAGGCACCATCCCTTCCTGACTCTATTGGGTTTGGCGAAGGATTTCTTGTCAACTTGAAAGACAGATGAGTGCCAGAGAATGATGCTGGAGGACACCTCTCATCGTGAGAGGTCATTTGGAGACCCAGGCTCTTCCAACTGCCGTCCTCTTGGTACCCAGAGGAAGAAGGGTTTCTTTTTCTATTTATTGTTCTTCTCATGACAAAAATACATGGAGAGATCCACATTCTCCTGCCCCCTCTTCTTTCAGTACAATGATGAGGAATATCGGTGCTTCTTTCTCTATGTTGGATGTGAGATTTATAAGAAGGAATGTCTGAAAACAGAGGTGACAAAGTTTACATTTTTATGTTTTTTTGGAAGTGGGTGGTCAAAGACGCCCGGGGTCTGGTACACACGTACCCAAACAGTGAAGCACACGGCGTGATGGGCCTGTCATTCGTAAGGATCGGTTGGCCCAGGAAAGTGGGACACCCCACCTGCCTTCTTATAGTGCTGGAATTCAGGGGAAGAGAGGGAGCCTGGGGACCTATGGGGCCCCCATCCGTAGGAAATGACTTTTGCATCTATCCAGGAAGAAAACATCCTCGGGCAGATGTGGGAAGCAATGCAGAACCTGCCTTCTGAATTTGCTTTCCGACCAAGACTGAAGCAAGCCATCCCCCTTGGTTTCTGAAGACAGGCTCTGTGACCTAAGCCTGGCATGTCCAGGCAGGAATTCGCTGACCCCGCTCTCTCCTGAGGCTAGTGAGTGACCTTTGCACGGTTTTCTGTTTTTCTTTTGAAAAGCAAAGAAAGTCTGTCTACGTCATCCTGATCCAGCAGCCTGGCTGAGTGATGAACTTCTAAGTGTGCCTGGTGTGTTTTCTTCCACACAGGAAGGGAATCAGCCCAATTCAGGGACACACAGACCTTCAAGTAACAACAGGAGGGCACCTACTTGCCTGTCACTTTCATTGCTTTTAACTCATGCCTTTAGACACTGTCTTTAAAAAAAAAAAAAAAAAAAAAAAAGATTTTAGGGCGCCTGCGTGGCTCAGATGGTTAAGCCTCAGCTTTCAGCTCAGGTCATGATCCCAGGATCCTGGGATCAAGTCCCGCATCGGGATCCTGGCTCAGCGAGGAGCGTGCTGCTTCTCCTTCTCCCTCTGCTGCTCCCCCTGCTTGTGCTCTCTCTCTGTCAAATAAATAAATAAATAAATGAATAAATAAGATTTTATATTTTTATTTGAGAAATAGAGAGAGCCCAAGGGAGAGGGAGAAGCAGGCTCCCGCTGAGCAGGGAGCCCCAGGCAGAATTTGATCCCAGGACCCCAGGATCATGACCTGAGCTGAAGGCAGGTGCTTAACTGACTGAGCTACCCGGGCACCCTAACACAACCTCATTTCCTGAATCTCTGGTTAAAAAATAAAACAAAACAAAACAAAAATACCTTCCTTATCTTCCTTTACTAGTTGTTTAACAGTGGCAGTCCTTATAGGAAAACGTATAGAAAAATCAAGTATTTTATGTAATGAATTTGCCAGTGATTCCTATTGATGAGCGTCATGTCATCATCTGCCCCGGGAGGTTAAAAATCCAAGATCACGGAATCGCCACTCCTCTGTGCTTTCTGGGATGGAAGGTTCCCGTGAAGAAGCTGACTGGCTGTGTTGGTGGCTACGCGGGCCTTCTGACCGGAGAGGGCGAGGGATGTTACAGACCATAGGAGCAATTCGAATCTAGAATGATCGCCTCCTTAACTACGTATCACAATTCCTGTCATAACTTTACAGTCGTCTCTTTCTCGACCTTTGGCTCTTAAACCCAAGAAGGCAGGGCAGTGGCCATTTTCCTCGTGTTCCCCTCCTTACTGTCTCAACTATGGCTGAAATGAAACTGGAAATCTTCCTTAAAAAGGAGAATTTAACAAAATGATACAAGCATGTTTGTGTCAGGACAAAGGGGAGACGAAACTTTGACCACAATCAAAGATTTCTTGGAACATTCTCCCTTTGCAAATTGAGAATAAAAAAAGAAAGAGACGCATTTTACTTGTTTTTTTTTTTTTTTTTACAACTTTTAGGCCTATGAATTCATCTAATTTCTTTGATAAATAATACTGCCATGTAAAAAAATTTTGAACTTTCGATGCTCAAAGATTTTCCATCTTTCCTTTTCTCTTTCACCTTAATAAATATTATAAATACATTGAAAAATCCATAGCTTCCTGAATGAATTAGTGTTTGCGTGGGTTAGATACCAAGTATATTTTTAATCTTTTTATAGTTTAGCTACAGAGCCAGACCAAAGTTTTTCACTTTCAATTTTTGGATCCGTGAAGGCATGAAACTCATTTTTGTTTTCAAAGAGCAGTTCGTGTAATGATTATGACTTTGGCTTTTCAATTTGGTCCAACATGTTGGTATACTTAAAATTGTTTTTTGTTTTTTTTTTAAGTATATTAGAATGGCAGCAGTAATAGGGTGGTGTGTGGGTCTGAATGTGTACACATTTTGTAAGTGAATTAGTACTGGAGCTCAGCCTCTTGAAGATCCTAGTGCTGCTCTGTCTTGCAGGCAGTGGAGTTATCTCTCAGATTCAACCTTGGGCTGGGCAAAAAAGTAAAACAGAAATGGAAAATCCACACTACGGCCCAAGGTTTCAAAGAGTAGAAGTAGTCACTGTAGCATGAAACGCAGGCTTCACTTTCCTTTTCGCTTGGATAAGAATAATCACACCAGCAGTATATTATCATTACATAACGATAGATTATAGATTATGAAGGTAATTTCCAAAATGCTGAAAATCTGGAAAATGCATAGAAGCTTCAAGAAAAACCATTAGATCACCTCGAATCATCAGACAGCCAATGTTAACATCAAGCATTCTAGATCTGTGTCCAGTGTTTCCCTCTGCATAATTTCCTTAGCATTCTAAAAGCTGCAGGGGACCACATCCTGCTTTTTACTGAAATTATGGGAGCATTTCCTGAGCCTCTGAAAATTAGGTTGCTGAATAGTGAATCTCAAAAATAAAGATAGAGATTGGTAGAGGTGATTAAGGGCACTGTTTCATTAAGTAGTGGATTTTGCTTTAATTGTGTGTGCATACATGCTTGTGTCTGTGCACGTGTGTGTGCATGTGCTTGAGTCCATACCTGTGTGTGTGTGTGTGTGTGTGTGTGTGCGTGTGTGTATTATTTAAGGTAGTGTCACATTCAAGGCACTCAGCATGTGGCTCTTATATTTCATTTTTGATGGACTGTCAGAATTAACTGTAAAATAGATTTAGGACCACAGACATACATCGTCTGGAGTGTAAGATACCACCTTTACAAACAGATATCTCATCGTAACTCAGCTCATTATTATAAACATCACATCTAAATCCAAAGCAGCATGGGGCACCTGGGTCGCTCAGTGGGTGAAGCAGCCAACTCTGGGTTTCAGCTCAGGTTGCGCTCTCATGGCTCATGCAATGGAGCCCCTCCTTGGTCTCCCAGCTGGGTCTGCTTGAGAGTTTCTCCCCGTGCCCCTCCCCAAGTCGCATGCGCACATGCTCTCTCTTGCTCTCTTGCTTTCAAACTAATAAATAAATCTTTAAATGCAAAGCCGTATGGCAAAGAGTTTTCAGTATCGTCACATCTACAAAGTCCTTTTTGCATAAGGGCCCACGTCTGTTGCCAAACCTGCCCATCCCCACTTCCTAGTTCTGCGTTCTTCCTTATCAATATTTTAAGTATAGAAAGAAGCGATGGATTTCCTTATAAGCTAAGAGTCAAGTCCCTTTTTCTAAAAAGGAAACGGACCATTAATATTAGTCTCACTACCATGTCTTGTTCAATAATGACATCTATTTTGATGACTAATTATAAAAATGACTTTACTGTTGAAAAATCAAATTCCATAGCTCAGCGTCATCATATTTGAATCCAGTAGGTTTCCGGCTTCCGTCTTTTATCGGGTTTCTCTGTCCCTTTCTTCCTCCCTGTCTCTGCCATCCTGATTCCTCCTACCTTGTGTCCTTCCTGCCTGCCTTTCTGTTTTCCTTCATCCTGCCTTGAATCCTGTTCTCTTTCCATTTCTTAGATATCTGTGCAGTAAACTGATTCGAATGTGTTGAATTCGTTGGATTTCCTGAAGTGTGTACATGCA
The DNA here is from genome assembly GCF_030435805.1 of Mustela lutreola. Lineage (NCBI taxonomy): Eukaryota > Metazoa > Chordata > Mammalia > Carnivora > Mustelidae > Mustela > Mustela lutreola. The sequence goes on from NC_081295.1 coordinate 153,724,655, forward strand.
CAGCCTCTCTCTTCCTCTGCAGCCCGGAGGCTGGTGCTCCTTTTATCAGCCTTACCGACATGACTCTGATATCAGGAATCAACATATCGGCGCCCCAGAATCTCTGCTATAAACCAACTTCTCCTGCATAGACAGAACAACAAATGAACTGAAACCTTCACCCACCTTGGAGAGCCTTCAAGGTGCTAATGTCTGACAGCCGAGATTCTTTGCGGGCTGCCTGGCCAAGCAATAAAAGCCTTAAATGGTTTGGGGACCACCAGTCCCTGCTTTGTAAAGTATTCATGAAATGGAATTACGATGACCCGCTACCTTGATATAATTTTCAGTTGCCTCAAGCTCTCTCCGCGTTCAGTTTGACCTCCCTCGCTACCTTTGACATTGATCTATTCTTGAGGTTGTAGCTATAGGCTTTCTGTTTGGACCCGAGATTAAAGTTGGAAATAAAAGTCACCTTAATGGCTCTGCCTAGAAGTTGATGGGCTGGTGATGTTGTGGTCCTTTGTTACCAGTCCGGGTGGCCGCTGAAGGGTCTGCTTGCAAAACAAGACCTTGCAGGACCTGGGTGTCCGTGGAGCTACAAGTGGGAGGTTGTGGAGGCAGAGGAGGATGAAAGGAACAGTGTGGTTCTGGACACCGCCCCTGAATCAGAGAAGGAAAGCAGATGATCGCCATCACTTTGTACGTGATCTGGGCTCGTCCGCCATGTTCAGTGAGCAATGACCAGATCCATTTTTTCCCCTTTTCCTTGCAGGACTTGCTAAGATGTGTGGCTGGGCTTCCTTTCTGTTATTCATTCTGCTCTGCTTGCTTTCGACCAGGGAGCTTTTTTCACTTCTATGTCCCATCCCCAGTACAGTATGGAGTATTTTTATTTCTACCCTTTATTTCTGCCCTTTGTGGTTCTTCTCATGATCAGCAGTTTGCAAAAGGGAATGGATTTCTCTTGTTTCTTCTCTCTCTCTCTTTTTTTTTTTTACTATTTTTTTTCATTTATTTATTTTCAGCATAACAGTATCATTATTTTTTCACCACACCCAGTGCTCCATGCAATCTGTGCCCTCTATAATACCCACCACCTGGTACCCCGACCTCCCACCCCCAGCCCCTTCAAACCCCTCAGATTGTTTTTCAGAGTCCATAGTCTCTCATGATTCACTTCCCCTTCCAATTTCCCCAAACTCCCTTCTCTCTAACTCCCCACGTCCTCCATGCTTTTTGTTATGCTCCACAAATAAGTGAAACCATATGATAATTGACTCTCTCTGCTTGACTTATTTCACTCGGCATAATCTCTTCCAGTCCCGTCCATGTTGCTACAAAAGTTGGGTATTCATCCTTTTTGATGGAGGCATAATACTCCATAGTGTATATGGACCACATCTTCCTTATCCATTCATCCGTTGAAGGGCATCTTGGTTCATTCCACAGTTTGGCGACCGTGGCCATTGCTGCTATAAACATTGGGGTGCAGATGGCTCTTCTTTTCACAACATCTGCATCCTTGGGGTAAATACCCAGGAGTGCAATGGCAGGGTCATAGGGAAGTTCTATTTTTAATTTCTTGAGGAATCTCCACACTGTTCTCCAAAGAGGCTTCACCAACTTGCATTCCCACCAACAGTGTAAGAGGGTTCCCCTTTCTCCACATCCTCTCCAACACATGTTGTTTCCTGTCTTGCTCATTTTGGCCATTCTAACTGGTGTAAAGTGATATCTCAATGTAGTTTTAATTTGAATCTCCCTGATGGCTAGTGATGATGAACACTTTTTCATGTGTCTGATAGCCGTTTGTATGTCTTTATTGGAGAAGTGTCTGTCCATATCTTCTGCCCATTTTTTGATATGATTGTCTGTTTGGTGTGTGTTGAGTTTGAGGAGGTCATTATAGATCCTGGATATCAACCTTTTGTCTGTACTGTCATTTGCAAATATCTTCTCCCATTCCGTGGGTTGCCTCTTTGTTTTCTTGACTGTTTCCTTTGCTGTGCAGAAGCTTTTGATTTTGATGAAGTCCCAAAAGTTCATCTTCACTTTTGTTTCCTTTGCCTTTGGAGACATATCTCGAAAGAAGATGCTGTGGCTGATATTGAAGAGATTACTGCCTATGTTCTCCTCTAGGATTCTGATGGATTCCTGTCTCACATTGAGGTCTTTTATCCATTTTGAGTTTATTTTTGTGTACGGTGTAAGAGAATGGTCGAGTTTCACTCTTCTACATATAGCTGCCCAGTTTTCCCAGCACCATTTATTGAAGAGACTGTCTTTTTTCCACTGTATATTTTTTCCTGTTTTGTCGAAGATTATTTGACCGTAGAGTTGAGGGTCCATATCTGGGCTCTCTACTCTATTCCACTGGTCTATGTGTCTGTTTTTATGCCAGTACCATGCTGTCTTGGTGATCACAGCTTTGTAGTAAAGCTTGAAATCAGGTAACATGATGCCCCCCGTTTTATTTTTGTTTTTCAACATTTCCTTAGTGATTCGGGGTCTCTTCTGATTCCATACAAATTTTTGGATTATTTGCTCCAGCTCTTTGAAGAATACCGGTGGAATTTTTATCAGAATAACATTAAAAGTATAGATTGTTCTAGGCAGTATAGACATTTTAACAATGTTTATTCTTTCAATCCAAGAGCATGGAATGGTCTTCCATCTTTTTTTGTCTTCTTCAATTTCTTTTTTTATTTTTAAAGATTATTTATTTATTTATTTGACAGAGAGAGATCACAAGTAGGCAGAGAGGCAGGCAGAGAGAGAGGAGGAAGCAGGCTCCCTGCTGAGCAGAGAGCCCGATGTAGGACTCGATCCCAGGACCCTGAGATCATGACCTGAGCCAAAGGCAGCGGCTTAACCCACTGAGCCACCCAGGTGCTCTACTTCTTCAATTTCTTTCATGAGTGTTCTGTAGTTCCTTGAGTACAGATTCTTTACCTCTTTGGTTAGGTTTATTCCTAGGTATCTTATGGTTCTTGGTGCTATAGTAAATGGAATTGATTCTCTAATTTCCCTTTCTGTATTTTCATTGTTAGTGTATAAGAAAGCCACTGATTTCTGTACATTGACTTTGTATCCTGCCATGTTGCTGAATTGTTGTATGAGTTCTAGTACTTTGGGAGTGGAGTCTTTTGAAAAATCCAGAACACAGCAGCTATCTCTACACCTTAAAGAACTGGAGAATCAGCAACAAATCAAACCAACTCCACACATAAGAAGGGAGATAATTAAGATTAGAGCTGAGATCGATGAGGTAGAAACCAGAGATACAGTAGAACGTATCAATCAAACGAGAAGCTGGTTTTTTGAAAGAATCAATAAGATCGATAAACCATTGGCGACACTAATCCAAAAGAAAAGAGAGAAAGCTCAAATACATAAAATTATGAATGAAAAGGGAGAGATCACAACGAACACCAAGGAAGTAGAAACAATCATCAGAAGTTATTATTAACAGTTATATGCCAATAAGCTAAGCAACCTAGATGAAATGGATGCATTCCTGGAAAACTATAAACTCCCAAAATTGAATCAGGAAGAAATTGACAACCTGAATAGACCAATATCTAGTAACAAGATTGAAGCGGTGATCAAAATCCTCCCAAAAAACAAGAGCCCAGGACCTGATGGATCCCCCTGAGAATTCTACCAAACTTTCAAAGAAGAAATAATACCTATTCTCCTGAAGCTGTTTCAAAAAATTGAAGCAGAAGGAAAACTTCCTGACTCTTTCTATGAAGCCAGCATTACCCTGATCCCCAAACCAGGCAAAGACCCTACCGAAAAGGAGAATTTCAGACCAATATCACTGATGAATATGGATGCTAAGATTCTCAACAAGATCCTAGCAAACAGGATCCAACAGCGCATTAAAAAGATTATCCACCATGACCAGCTGGGATTCATCCCTGGGCTACAAGGATGGTTCAACATCCGCAAATCAATCAATGTGATAGAACAAATTAATAAGAGAAGAGAGAAGAACCACATGGTCCTCTCAATTGATGCAGAAAAAGCATTTGACAAAATCCAGCATCCGTTCCTGATTAAAACGCTTCAAAGTATAGGGATAGAGAGGACATTCCTGAACTTCATCAAATCTATCTATGAAAGACCCACAGCAAGTATCATCCTCAATGGGAAAAAGCTTGCCTCCTTTCCATTGAGATCAGGAACACGACAAGGATGCCCACTCTCACCACTCTTGTTCAACATAGTATTAGAAGTCCTAGCAACAGCAATCAGACAACAAAGGGAAATAAAAGGTATCCAAATTGGTAATGAAGAAGTCAAACTCTCTCTCTTTGCAGATGACATGGTTCTTTATATGTTTCTTCTCTTTTATGCTTCCTTTTCCACCCTTTCTTCCTCCCCTCCCCATTTCCTTGGGACTGGCCTTCGGTTATTCAGAATAAAGGGAAAGCTGCCTCGTTAGGAATGCAATGCCAAGGGGAAAACAGAGTTGAACCTTGCAGGTGTTAAAAGGAGAAGCATGAGGGAGAGGAAGGCAGCAAGAGGCTGAGAACCAACTGCCCTGGTTTTCAAGCAAAGGGGCTCTTGTCTCTAGCTAATGTCTACTTAGAAACAGAAGACATTGGGAAATGGAGAGGAGAAGTGAATTGGGGGAAATCAGAGGGAGAGACAAATCATGCGAGACTGTGGACTCTGAGAAACAAACTGAGGGTTTTGGGGGGTGGGGGGTGGGGTGAGCCTGGTGGTGGGTATTAAGGAAGGCACACAATGTGTGGAGCACTGGGTGTGGCGCATGAACAATGAATTTTGGAACACTGAAAAAAATTAAATTAAAAAAAAAAAAAGAAACAAAAGGTTTTTCAGAGGCCAGGGAAAGAGGAGACTGAATGACGTTCCAATTTTCATTTCTGTTCACATCATATTCCTGTTCAGTTGACTAGAGAAAGGTTCTTTTTTTTTTTCCTTTTTACAAATGGAAGAGTTGAATCGAGTTTTATTCCCAATTACTGTTTTTCTCAAAATTGTCTCTGATAACCAACGAAATAAATTCTGAAACCTATTTTTTGTTTTTTTTTTTTCTTTTTTCAAATTTGCACTAAGTGACTGGAGCAGATAAGGCTTGGTAAGAGAACATTGTTTCGAGAATCAGAAGAGGTAGGTTGTAACCTAAACTCTGTCATTAACCGTGTGATATTAAGTAAATCATCTAAACTCCTTGGTCTCCATTTCTTTTCTTACAAGATTAGAAGTTTGTATTAGATAAGTGGTACTATCACTTCCAGTTTAAAAAATAATAAAGTTTGGTCTTCTTTCACCTCAATAATTCAAAAACAGCTTTTCCTGGAGCAGAAAGGATCTGTACCCAGACCTGGTGTTGGAAAACTACCCTCATGGAAATGTCAGGGACCATGATTTAAGAACTACTCTTGCAAACTCATGTTTTTCAAACCCTGGGCTGCCACCTGCTGTGGCTGACGGACGTCTAGAAGGGTCATTGGGTGCTTTGAAAATGTGGTGCTTTACTGCTGAATTCTGTGGCATCATTCATTCCTTAAGGGGTTGCAGGTGAGAATGAAGTTAGTAATGATTTTAAAAAGAGAAAGTGCATTTTTTAACCTTCGCCACTTAGATTAGTGATTCGTCAGGAAGCCAGAGTCTAGGCTTTTTGAAGGCATGGAAATAATTCCATTCTCTCCTAATTGGCACGTTTGGGATCAGGGACTCAAACATCATCCATAGGCAGTCGATAGAGGTGAGATTGATGACTGAGAAAGGCTGAGAATTCTGTTATTTTAAAAACAGTTTCAAAGCAATGGCGTTCTGAAAGCAAGAATAATTTTTTGAGTTTTAGAATATGCAAAAAAAAAATCCCCCAAATCCCCCCAAAAGCAAAAAACAAACAAACAAAAAACCCATAAAACAAAACCCTACAAAATAAACAAAAAGCAAACAAAAATAAATAAAATATGCAACGTACCATGTGTTCTCTGGGAAAAGACAAATAAGCTGCTGTGTATTTGCTGATTTCTTTGATCTAACTTTCTTCCTCCTGTCTTCCTTCCCTCCAGCCTTTGCATCCCTAAACTTTGCTCCTCTACTAGGAAGGGATTCAGGACAATCCAGGTGAAGTGGGCGAGCAACAATACCCCCTTAGAGACGCGCCGCCGCCTCCTGTAGCTCGTCCCCTCGTGGCTCTCCTTCTACCCCGCATCCAGCTCACTCCTCTTTGTCCTTCACTACTGGGTCCTGGCTTTGCCTCTTTCAGGAAATCATCTTTAAGCCAGCCTGCAGGGTGTCTTTTGGTGTGTTCACAGGAAAACCTGACCTTACCTCTCCAGTGGCGCTAATCAGACTCATAACTAATACGATGGCTTCCTTGTTTCAATTAGGGAACCTATAGCCACAGACAAACCAGGGTCTCTGGAATTTGCTTAATATGACAGCTGGCGACACAGACAACATTTTAGCAGAGCCTCCAACCTGTTCCACTTGTTTCCCCCAATTTTCTCCCCTCTTGGAAAATTCTCCCAATTTTCTCCCATTCCCCACAATGTATTTGGAAATGGTTAGTCTTGCTTCTGCCCCAAGTTCTTTATAGCAAAACAGAATCTTTGCTTTTTTCTCCTATTTCCCTTACTCAAGCGTTCCTCCCCAACCTGGCTTGCAGTCACGGAAGGCAGTGAAGACACTGCAGAGGCCCTGCCCTTTCCACCTTTGTGCAAGAAGTGCACAAGTGGCAACTGGCTGACCTTAGGATGAAACACAAATCCCCTTGCCAGGGGTTCCGGAGCTCAGGGATGTCAGGCTATGGGCTCCCAACGTCTCCTGCTTCACATGATGGTGCTTCCTTTGCCAGACACACAGCCTTCACTTCCTCTCTCTCTCCCATTTCAAGATGGTCCCCTCCTTTTTGCTGCTCATCCTTTAGAAGTCAAGTCCTAGGAAGCTTTCAGCAGCCTCCATGTGTTCAAGAGGGTAATTAGATAAAGACACACACACCTGAGACCTCTCCTTAGTCCAGGTGTCTAATACACTGAAAGACCACTCTTAACACTTAGCGGATCCTGGGCACAGGAAAATAAAGTAACAATAGAGGAAAGAAAATTATCTCATTGGGTGGCTCTCTGGAGATTGAGATAAAGCAAGGTTTCTTTTTATTTCTTTTATATTTATTTTTGCCTTTGAATGTAACTCAGAGTTCCCTTTTTAATTCGCTGATAATGGTGAGCTACATCCACTCCCCATCCCCCTCCAGTCCTGCCACCACCAAACACACAGCTGGGAGAAAACATTTATATATGCTATTCAAAGGATTCAGCTAATTCAAATCATGTGGGATTGCATAATGAATTCATTTCCAAGTATTCTAATATTGCATAATAAAATACTCCTGTTGTAGTATAAATTTAAAACATTTATAATAAGGTATACCTCGCAAGGCCCCTTAATGTTTCAAATAAACAATAGATACATATTTGTCACGATATTAACAAGTAGATGTTCAAAGCATACGCTTTCACACGCATGCTAATTGCTGTACTATGAATAGCCAATAATTGATTAAAAGGTATTTTGCAGATGTTACATCTGTTTGAATACATGATCATCAAAAGAATTTTAAAAACCCAATAGCTAAGGGCAGAGATAGGAAAAATAACCACACTCCAATTACTTTAATAAAGGAACAAAAGAGATACATTTTCTACAAAACACTGAAACAAAATGTGTTTGTTACTGCATTTAATGATACTATTACCGATCTTATTAGAATCACACGTGGGTTATCTGTCTAACTCACAAATGTGGGAGCCCTTCTAGTGATGGAAATGGTGTCAAGAAAGTAGGTTGGTGGGTCTTATAGAGGGCACGGATTGCATGGAGCACTGGGTGTGGTGAAAAAATAATGAATACTGTTATGCTGAAAATAAATAAATTTAATCAAAAAAAAAAAAAAAAAGAAAGTAGGTTGGTAAATGGATGTAGTGCCAAAAAGGAGATAGCTTTGAAATTTATGAAGTAACTATGAAAATACAGAGCTGTGATAAAAGCAAGCAACTGTAATATCTATGGGAAAATACTGCTGACTACTTGTAATCTCCTCTTTAGTATGTTGAGGTGTGTTAGGTTTATCCAGCTATAGGAGCAGGTGAAGAAAAGAAGAAACACCTCTCCTCTGTGTACCGTCTATGCCAAGGGTTATCCCTTAGAAGAGCGATCTACCTCTCACCTACCAGTAATCTATTTATTCATCCATCTATCACTCTATCCTCTCATACCCAGGAAATAGTTATTATTTCCCCAATATTACAGATGAAGACAGAGCAAAGAAAGCCCATTATACCTCATCCAAGGCCACTGGAGCAGATCTGGATCCTGAATTCACATATGTTTACCCCCAGGCCAATACCACCCAAGGAGTCTTGTTCTGCTTAGGGGGATTCGCTTGTAATGACGACCACACTGTATTCTAATGGGCTTCCTGAGTGCTGTTTTCTCAATACCCTATAGGCTTTAAATCTAGGGACGGTGACATCACCATTATCATATCCACCTCTACTAGTGACATGCCTGGAACTTGGCACGTACTTCACAAATACCTACTGAGTTGACCTAGAAGCATGCTAGCTGTGCTAGTTAAACTGCATTATAATCCCTGTTGTTCCCACAGTCCCCATCTTGGAATCAAGGACTGGTATAACTTGACCATGTACCTAGGCAGCCAGTTATTTTCCAGTGTCCTCATTCTTGAGTTCAAAGTCACCTGATATTAACTCAATTCACATGAGAACAAAGGGAAATTTTACCCCATGACTTTTATTTTGGCAAATTCAAGTTTCCACTTCCTTCCCCCCCCACCCCCACTCAAATATTTATTTCCCCAACTCTCAGGAAAATTTTATTTCTCCTGTTTTCAAAACAATGGCAGTCCATTGATTCAGGCGTTTATAATTTTATATCTTCGCTGTGGGCTAGTATGCTTGAAATTCAAGACAAAGTACATAAATGCTATTAGCACAAGGTTGTTATTTTTATCATTCTAGTCATACATGTAAGGCAATGTTACAATCCACAGTGAATGTTGCTGGCATGAATACAGAGACCGTAGGAGAGAGAGAGATATTTAAAGTGACAGGTGGGTTATGCCTTAAGCTTTATCAGGACCTATGGGGGGAGGTCCCCTTTTTGCCAGGTACTATTGTCCTGACTTGCACAGTAATTATTTTTCTTATAGCTACCCGAGCAGACTACTAGAGTAAAACCTAGTAAAAATGATCACCACGGCCTGCCTGGGAACTTGAGTGCTGTAATTCCTGGTTCCCACTGACCATCAGTCCAAGGCTGGATATCCTAGTAGTTGGAGCAGCAAATGCCTTTCTCCTCTTCTCCTTAACTAGCAAACCATACTACTTTAACACAAGGTGAGGGTATCAAGCTGACAGTTTTCATACTTGCTAATAAAAAAAAAAAAAAATTCCATTCTGTCTGTTGGGATCAAAGCCTAGAAAAACAACTATCTCCGAAGTGAGTGAATGGTGAGCACAGTCAGCAAACTATGGCTTTGGGCCAAATCCAGCCTTCCGGTTCTTTTTGTATGACTCACAAACTAGGGTTTTCTTTTTTTCTTTTCATTTTTAAAGGGTTTAGTGAAATAGAAAAAGAAAAAAAATATATGACTTTAAGACTCTTAGATGACTATGTTTGATTGGACTCTCATCTGCTGCCTGGACTCTTGACCCAAAATTAACAAATGTTTTAAGGTTTCCTAAAACCTTATATACAGGTATATACAACTGCATATTTTTTAGTTTTTCCCCCAATTGCCCCTTAAAAATGTAAAAGAAATTACCATGGGGCAAAAATAGAAACACACGTGTGGGCTGGATTTGGCCAGGAGGCAGACCCCTATCCTAGTGGATGGTTGACTCATAGGATAGAATGGAACCGGCGCATGGAGAAAAGTACTCCCTCAACCAAGAATTCTTCCCGACAGGAGCACCTGCCTAGCACTGTCATGAGACGGAAGAGTAAACACCCATGATATGTGGTCCAGGATGCATGTTGGTCTACGTATTGTAGTCATCAGCCTCCCCTAACTTATATGAAGAAGCATAGTCAAGGTAGGACTCCCCAAACAGGTGACAGTGAACCACAGATCTGGAGGAGAGAAAGCCACACAGATACTGCTGAGAAGAGCATCCCAAGCAGAGACCCCTGAGTCGGGAGCACGTCTGCACGGTCTGAGGACCAGACAGGAAGCGCATCTGCGTTAGAATGACGAAGATGGGGGGTATTAAGATTTGAGGTCAGAGGAAGAAAGAGGCGTCTAGATGATTTTTTTTTTTTTTTTTTTTTTTTTTGGTAGATCATCATGGATCATTGTTGGGTTTTTCCCTCAGAGCAAAATGGAAAGCCACTGGAGAGTTTGGAGCTGCATGAGGCATGGCTAGGCATAATAGTGTCACTCTGGCTGTTGCCCTAGAGGTATGGAAAGGGAATCCAGGGTGGGCATGGGAGGTGAAGTAGGAGACCATCGCATCATTCGAGTGAAAAACGGTGGGGAGCTGGAATAAAATGACAGCAAGGGATAAGGTAGAGCCTGGAGCACTTGCTGATGGAGTGACGTGGTATATGAGAGCAGGGGAGAACAGCAAGATGACTTGACGTATTTTGTACCTGGAGAAGTTGGTGCTTACTGAACTGAAAACTAGAAGAGAGATAAATCTGGGAAACATCAGAGGCCCAGCTTTCTGCGTGCTAAGTGTGCAACGTCTGTCAGACATTCAGGGGAGAGGTCACTTAGAAAAGTCTCGGGTTTAGGAGAGATGTGAACAGGCTCCCTTTCTAATCTGTGTTCTTTTCTACAGCACCCCCATTTTAGGGTATAGAAATCCAACATTTTGTTTACATTATTTCCCTCTCTTTCTAGGTTGTCTACTTATTGAAGGAAGGTCTGATTTATTTTTAAATTATAACAGGTCCCGTGGAGCAGACAGTGCCCTGAATGAATGTGTTTCAAATTGACAAGTGAGTTTAGGTAAGTGAGTCTACAAACACCAGAAACAGTGTAAAGGTCCCACGCTTGTTCTACAGGTAATTGCAATGCGAACTAAAGTTTGGGACTATTGTTATAGAATTATAATTGTACATTTCCTTTTTTTTTTTTTTAAGATTTTATTTATTTGAGAGAGAGAAAGTGAGAGAGCACAAGCAGAGGGGAGGGGCAGAGGGAGAGGGAGAAGCAGACTCCCCACCGAGCAGAGAGCTCAATGCGGGGCTCCATCCCAGGACCCAGGGTCATGACCTGAGCCAAAGGCAGAGGCTTAACCGACTGAGCCACCCAGCTGTTCCTATAATTTTACATTTCTATATGTGAAAGTATTCATAACAATTACATTCCATATCCATGATTCATGGGAAACTACCACCAATTATGCATTTTTTCCCATTCTAGGCCTCAAGATCTATCTGTGGTTCTGTCCACTTAACTATAGGAAAATAGCCTGAATTTTGTTATTTTCCAAGAAAAATGGCAATGAAAAATAGAAAGGGGGGAAAATCACCCTTCATGCCCTATGATAAAATTCTAAATGTCTGCTGAAATAAGTTTACAAGGTATGCAGGTGACCTATGGAATATATTTATTCTGTCAAGGACAAAATCAATACTGTACCTCTCAAATGAATGAGAAGCTACGGCTTTCCTTAACAAATAAATTATAGCGGCTATTGGATGATCTCTTTGGATTCACAAATGCACGTCGGCATCTTTAATTTATTTCTTTTCCCCTAGCTTCCCAGGGAGCACTGCCAGAGACCTTCAAGCAAGGTGGTGTTTGTCTCCAGTCCCGCCTGGGAGGCTGCTGCTGTGGGTGGAAATGAAACGTGAGGGCTTACATAGATTATGGAGTAAGAAGGGATCTTTAGCAGGTTAAAGCAATTACTTAGTTTTCCTGGTTGTGACAGATTTTCATTGTTCCCCAACATAACCCTCCACACGCAAGGGAGGGCCATGTTAACCCGCTCCGTCACCTGGACAGCTGACTCATCTTTCTGCCTCCCACAAGCGTCAGACGGCAGCCCGCCGCACCCCCCTCATGCAGGCCCCCGGCGCCCCCTCCCCCCCTGCAAAAGCCAGACAGCTGGCACATGAATGGTGTTTCGTGTCTATTTGGAGTTTGTAATTTTGAAATATGTTTGATGTTAAAAAAATGTTTTGACCATTGATGATTTGCGAATATCCTTAATTCCTGGTTCCAGTATATTGCAAAGACAGAGATTTATCTCAAAAAACGATTAACCGTCCCATAGGAATTCTACCAAATCTGTCAGATTCCTGGAGTTTTCAAAGTAAATGACAGCTGTAGGTCTGGCATGTGAATGTGTGTATTTCACTTCTAACATACTGACATTTCAGAGTTACCCATACGGATGAGTGATGCCTGATTTTTTTTTTTTTAATTAACTAATCAGTAAATCTAAAAACCCAGTGAATAGGGCAGTGATAACTCAACAAGTTAACCCCAATCTTTCCTACGTTGAGTTTCAAAAGCTTTTTCTTGGGGCACCTGGTGGCTCAGTCAGTGAGTGTCTGACTCTTAATCTCAGCTCAGGTCTGGATCTCAGGGTTCAAGCACCATGTTGAGCTCCATGGAGCCTACTATTAAAAAATGAAGAAAGAAAAAAAAAAGCTCTTTTTAAAAAAATGTATTGCCAGTGGTCTGATCAGAGCTTAGGGAAATAAGAACGTTCCACCTCCCGGTATCTTGGCCACATTGGTTTGGGACAAGATTGGTGGTGAGGGCGTAACACACGCAAAAAACAACCTGCACTTCCCTATCACATGACTAGGTTGGAAAAAACAGGAGCAAAGCTTTTAAGGACTGTGACATAAATGACATTTGATGAAGCAGAAAGCCTCACTGCCCATATGGCTTCTATATGACCCTAGAAGGTCCTCAGACAAGGGTTTTCTAAAATATGTGTTAGCATCTAAGAAATATGTTATCTGATTTGAAGTTGGGACAGTTTTGTCACAATCAGTTTTTTTTTTTTTTTTTTTTTTTCCCAGATACACAAATGTCATCCACGGTAACTGATTAACTCTGATCCTTCTTTGTTGACATCTTAAATATGAGTGGCATTGAAGACCGACACATGGCACTCTGACACACGGCACAACCCATAGCATTAGTCCTGTGGAGGCAATATTCATAAGCACAAATATGGTAGTACTCTATTTTCTATGAACACCTCCCTGATAGAGTGTAGTTAAATAAATGAATAAAGACTTGTAGCTAACAATCGTTTTTCTTCACCTGTGCTGCAAATGGATCTAGGAATTTAGAAAACAGCCTCTTTTGACGGCCTCTCTTGTAGAATGCAATGGCCAGGAAAAGGAAAATTCAAAACTTGTTATATGATTGAGTGTAAGCCACAAATATTTTGGTCCCTGATTCTTGGCCTATTATTGAATGCTGCCCTTCAGTACAATAGCACTTTAAAAAGCCTGGTCTAGAACAATAACTAGAAAGTGCCAATGCAAATCAGTAGCAGGGAAACTAGAAATTGCTTTCAGCTCAGTGCATCAAGGTGTAGAAAAGTATTTTTCAAATGTTAATCAACAAAAGTGACTTTGATTCACAAAAGACATGATGGGTTTAAAATGTAATCAACAAAGACCATGAGTGACAGCATTTCCCCCTCTTTTCATAATTAAATGTACAGTGATTAAATTTTAGAGCAACCCAGGCTCACAGCACTTGGCTGCATAGGACCCTATCACAATGCAGAAACCTCCTATGTCCTGCCGGCGCTCTCCCGTGTCCCTGAGCAACTCATGCAGTGACAATGATTAATTTCGGTCTCCTAACCTCTCCCTGTCTCTGTTTTTCTCTCTCTCTCTCTATGCCTCTCTCTCTCTCTCTCTCTCTCTCTCTCTCTCACTTTTTACCCTCACCTCCAGCCATTAACAATCCCATTTTGTCTCCGACTTGGATGAGAAAATTGAACTCATCAGAAACATCTTGAAGTTCTCATTTAAGAACTTGTTATCTAGGAGTATGCGATCCTCATTCATTCCGGACTCACGGATTCAGCTGACATCTCCTGAATCAGTAAAAACCATCTCAACAAACGTGGTCCTCTTATATTTCTGGACCTTTTCTGACAAGGAATGAAACAATCATCCACCCAGTATATGTCCATGATATGTGAAACTCCCGTCCAACTCCAAAATAGAACAAAATCCTTTGATTTTTATTTCCAAAGTATCGATAGAAACCCATCTACTTTCTACCATCCCTGTTACCATCAACAGTTCATCGGTCACCCAGCATATGATGATAACTTCTTGTGTGGTTTCGTTTCTCAGTATCCTCTCTTATGCCCTCCAGTTCCTTCATCACAGGCCACTGGGACAATCCTTTCTAAAGGCAATGTACTTAGAATAATTGACTTTTCATTTTGCTCTCGTAGATGATCATACGTCTTGATTTCCTAGTATGCTATTGGTACATGCCTGTTGTCCCAGCCTTTTCTGGATTTGTGAATTTTTATAAAGTAACATTATTAAGAGTTGTATTTTTAGAAAAGTCAGGGCTGGGAAGGGGCATGCTTGGTGCCTCAGTGGGTTAAGCATCCGACTCTGGATCTCAGCTCAGGTGTTGATCTCTAGGCTGTGAGTTCAAGCCCTGCACTGGGCTCCACGTTGGGCGTGAAGCCTACTTAAATCAATCAATAAATCAATAAATGTAAAAACAAATAAAAAACCAGCTGGAAAAAGGAAGTGTTTGGTGGACATCTATTTTCTCCCAGTTTCTGCCAATGCCCATCGCGTCATGTATGGAATACATGGGCAGGAGACAAGGTTCTCACTTTAAAGTCTATTCCAGTGGTGACAACCAGCAAAAACTCATCTTTTCTCTGACTCAATACAACATCTCTGTTTCAATTACGATGTGGGGCTCTTGCTGTTTGAAAACATGGGTTCAGACACAAGCAGCTAGAGACGAATCACAGAGACCTGTGAGGTGCATGAAGCCTCCAGGCTGCCAGTCGCCAGAGTCAACAGCAACAACAACAGAAACAGGAAACTACAGGCGTTGGTAAGTCAGTAGGGGAGCCTAGCCTTCATCTGCAGAGGTTATGAGAGTAGTCTTAACCATTTGCCAGTTTCTGGTGTGTACCTGTAATTCCTTTATTGATTGTAAACTTGCATGCGGTACATCTTCCCTCAATAATTCGACTACAAAATAAAATTGCATGTTTAATGAAAAGTTAAATACTGACAAGATGTTTCTTTTGGAGGTTGATAGTGAATGTGTGACTTAACACAGTGTTGACCATAAGAGTGACAGCAGTGGTATTACAGATTAAATGAAAGTAAGTCCCAAATCCACTGAAAGTAATTGGTATCTACTTCAAGAGTTGACCATTATTTTCAGACAACTCAAATAACAATTTTCCATACCTGTCACTGTAAAAGTTACATTTACCTATATCCGTATGAACAATGACTTTTCAATAAGGTCGAACGATTATTTTAAAGCTTTATTTCACTCATCTTCAATTCCAAATGTTCCTATGAACTAATGAAATCAAAATGATAGAGCCGATTGTCTTGGCCCCATTAGCAGAACTTCAGATTATTGCCACGATGCAATACTTCAAAGACAAAATGATTTGGGTGGGTGATAACAGGAATACATATTTTGAGAAACATCTCATTACTGTAAACCAAACCATGCCCTTAATGAGTAAAATAGCAATGGAGAAGAAATTTACTTGGAATAGAGAGTACAGTAGGATAAAAATGGCTGCAGACACTTGGGTTACTCCTCTTATCGAAAGCTAAAGGCTCTTTCCCTTCCCCTTAAAGCTAGTGCCAGCCCCCACTGACTTGCTTCACAATACAGTGCAGCAGAGAGAGCTGACATCCTGTCCTTCTGAGGTTCGTTCAAAGGAAGCCCATTTGAAGACAGATCCTTGGGGAAGGCAGAAGCTATGAAGCAAACTTTGAAATCAAGCTAAGCTCTTCCAGCCGTGCTCACACAGGCACTGTCCATGGAAGCCCAGCCTAGAAAATGTGGGGAAGAAACAAAAAGAACACAACTCCAGCCAGAACTGAGCCCCAAGCAGGCTGTCTGGGATACCTCTAGCCATGTAAGCCATGGCAATTGAGATCCTCATAATTCTAGAGCCAGAAAGGACTCATGCCTGTTATGCCTGCCACATCTTTATCCAATCTATTCCCTTCCAGCTTCCAGTCACCAGCCGGATAATTCACAGTGACTCCTGATCGATCCAACTAGCACCCAAGATGGTCGCCAAATGGGGATCATCATGCCCATCTTTCTTCCTACATTTATTGTCAGAGACTTTACTGCAAGGAAGAACTTGTCTTTCTCTTTTCAATTTCATATAATTATTCATTTTTTTAAAAATATCAGAATGATTCCAATTCCATTCAATGAATTTGACTCTGTTAGACTCATTACGTATTTTGATTTTCAAATTTCTTATATTTGCCCCTTCAGGCTGACTCCTGGGTCTTTTTTTATGTCCGGCCATTGTTATTTGAGCAATATCATTCTTTTGAGGGGAGAAGGAGACTCCAAACTCATCTCCTTTCCCCTTCCTGGACATTTCTCGGAGCATTCCTGGTTTTCTTTTTTAGGGAAAAATGGCATTTGGAAGACAAACTCCAAATGCTTGGTGCGTTCACTGCTACTGGGCTATCACAGCAATCCCAGTCCATCCCGGATGGAATTTTTGTGGTCCTTCCAATGACGGTCTGTAAATAACTCCTCAGACAGAATACTGACCCCCATGACTGACCACTCACTTCCCTGCTCCATCAGTTCACATATTTGCTCAGAATAACCAGTCACTTAGCCACCTCTATCACCTGTCACCTCCAAGCCCTGCTCCTGTCATCCAACTTTTAAATACCGGTGTCAGTTAGGAGGGGGAGAGAGAAGCAGTATAATTCTAAATAACCAGGAGTCAACCAAAAATCGGTCACAAAGGAAATTTAAAATATTGTGAACCGAATGAAAATAAGGACATGTAATAACAAACTTGTGGAACACAAGTAAAATACTCGGGTCTATGAAAAAAAAAAGACAAGTGTCTTAACCATTCCAACATTATTTAGCTATAAAATACAACTTTCCAACAAATTGCAGATAATTTTCTGAAAAATATTAAAATGACACTGTACTAAAAAAATTTCAATATTCTTGACAAGGTACTAGAGACAGATAATCATGTATATGTCATTGTAAGATTCACATAGTAATGCAAAATGTTTTTGTTTTTAAATTATGCTTTAAGTATATGCAAATTCTAAAATTCTTTAAGAGTAATAAGTAAAATAATAAAATGTAAAGTAAAAGCTGAGAGATTGGTATTTTGTGGGCCAATTAGCTAGGTGTTCCCTGCAGATAACATGGGGCTGTGTTAAGGGGTGGGAATTATGGTGAAGCTGTATGTCAGCCCCTCCTACCCAGCTGAGCGTGGGTATTAGCCCTATTGTGTAGAAGTTGCTCAATTAGCTTCTGCATTTCTTTCAGAGGGACTCATAAGTCCATAGAAGGAGAGAAGTTCAAGAACTATTTGTGAAGCCAACCTGATTAGAAATATTTTATATATCCACCAATATATAGCAAGACTGGTTTGTCATTGACCAATCATATTTCAAAAATATATTTGAAATAGCCATATATTTTATTTAATTATATGTGTGTATTTATTATATATAACATATATTATATATACTATATGTATTATACACACACACACATATATTTCTTCTTATCACCTCCCTTCCAGTTGTCATGTACCATTTGAAGAACTCAGGATACTTTTTTTTTTTTTTAAGTCTCTCCTCAACCTCAACCCCTCCCCCTTATTTTCAGACATTGGCAAACTGGCCTTTATTCATTCCTTCATGTTTCAGATGTCATATGCCAAACTGTCTCCTCCTCAGGGCCTTTGGAAACATTCCTATATTTACAGGAAATGGTCTTCACTCTGTTTCCACATCTTTCAGGCTCTTGGTCAACAGTGGTTTCTGTGACCCATCCTGATGAGGCAGATCTCCATTATAAAATCTCTCAAGGAAACCAAGACTTCTTTCCCTGTTAGGATTTATCGCAGTTGGAATTTGGTGGGTAGTTATGTGATTATATGTCTCACACAGGATAAAAAATAGCTGCAAAGACGGGAACACATCTGTGTTTTCTCACTACTGGTACTAGTACAGTGCCTGTTATACATGCTCAATAAATACATATCTGGTGAATAATAAATAAATGAGTGATATTTTATTTTTTTAAAAGATTGTATTTATTTGTTTGAGAGAGAGAGAGAGCACGAGGGGAGGGAGAGGCAGAGGGAGAAGTCCCCACTGAGCAGGGAGCCTGATGTGGGGCTCGATCCCAGGACCCTGAGATCATGACCTGAGCTGAAGGCAAATGCTTAACCAATGAGTGGCATTTTAAGTTAGCCTGCTCTTCCAGCCAGGTCCTTATATATTCAAAAGATCTTGCCCTACTCTGTCCTAGGATTCCTTTGATTCTAGGAGACATCACAGAACTGCCAGGCACCTTTCTGGATGATCATTTCTATAAATTGAGTTAAATAAATATGTCTGGCTATGAAACAAGCCATTAATGAATACTTTGAAATAAACAATTATATCAGTTATAATGCATACTGTTAATAACAATTTCTACAGAATTTTGGACATAGGTCTTTCCATCAAGAATGAAACTTCATGAGGACACCTGGGTGGCTCAGTCATTAAGCATCTGCCTTGGGTTCTGGTCATGATCCCAGGGTCCTGGGATCAAGCCCCACATCTGGCTCTTGGATCAGTGGGAAGCCTGTTTCTCCCTCTCCCATTCCCCCTGCTTGTGTTCCCTGTCTCACTGTGGCAAATAAGTAAGTAAAACTCTTAAAAAAAAAATGAAACTTCATGGTTACATGGGTGGTTCAGTCGGTTAGGCATCTGCCTTTGGCTCGGGTCATGATCCTAGAGTCCTGGGATCCAGTCCTGCATTGGGGGGGGGGGGTGTCCATGCTCAGCGGGGAGTCTGCTTCTCCCTCTACCCCTCCCCAACTCATGCACATTTTCTCTCTCTCTCTCAAAAATAAAAAATCTTAGGGAAAAAAAAGACTGCAACTTCATGGTATAAAACTATTTTAAAAACTCATCACTTTACACTGACATGATTTTCTAAGGAACCTAAGTGGAAGCAATCCTGAAGACAGGTATGCTGGGCTGGAAATAATACTTTTAATTAGGAAAATTTTTTTTTTTTACATTTTTAAATATTTTTGAATTAAATATTTGTTAGAAAAGCTATTATTTTTAAAAACTCCTCTTGTAAAGCAAGGCTGCAGTTTGGGTTTCCTGGAGAGCAGACTCTGAGGCAGAGTTTAGTGTTCAAGATGTTTGCAAGGGAGGGCCTGTGAGATGAGCTCAACCTCTCTGGAAGGCAGGGTGGGGGACAGGAAGCAGGTGCAGGCAAAGGGTGAAGCAGCTTCTGCCAACTCCTCTGGGAACTGCAGAGCTGAAATGACTAGTCGTAGGTATCCTGCTTTGAGCCTAAATAGGGAGACTTTTAAAGCCTATGCTTTGATCATCGATGCATATGGTTTTCCCCAAAGGATTCGGTATCTCTCGGCCACAGAAGCAATCCGAAAAAACACTGCCAGCCCGGTGCAGTCTTCTGATGGCATTTACAAATGGTGGGGGCCTCAGGTCTTTCCTTCAAGGAGATCTATGTGCACATTTCCATGTTCATTACTAGCTTCTTGTCATGTCATTATCCATTCTTGATTGTTCAAATAACATTAGCTAATTATTAAATGCCAACTATGAGCTAGATACTCTTAAAAAAGTATTCTAAATGTGTCATCTCATTGAATATTTACCAACTCTATCATCTACCGTAATGTTAGCTCCATTTCACCGATAAGGAAACGTGGACACAACACTTAAATTTCCAAAGGACGCGTAAATAGAATTTAGACCCAGAGCCTCCAGCTGCAGACACAGAACTTTTTAACCCTATGGTATAGCTGCTTTCCAAAAAGAATGCAAAACAAAATAATGGCAATAAATCATTTTGACTGTCCCAAATTCATTTTGGGCTCAGTGAACCTGTTTCCATTTAGATCTTATTAAGGTGAGTTACATTTGTATGAAAAAGAAAATTTTCTCTAATTATGCCATTGGGCTTAAGAGGGTGAACCTTGTAGTGATTAATGTTTGATGCCAGAAATACAAATACAAATACAAATAAATACATTCAAACTCATGGGTGTGTGTGTGTGGGGGGGGGGAGCCAATATCTCCACCTAAAAGTGCTACATATATAATCAGAGATATAAGAAGGCCGAATGATGGAAGATCTCCAAAGTGATTTCTTTCACATTTAGACCTCACCAGGTGACTGACTGACAGGAGACATGATACTGACAGAAAGAGAGAAGGACAGTTTTTTAAGGATCTAAGTCTCAAAGAGCATGTTGCCATAGATTTTGCAAACATTTAGAAATAGCTTATAAATCTGAAATGTACTATGTACTTATTCCCCTAGAGAATATTCTCTACAAACCTAAAACAGCATATTTTGTTATATACATTAAAGACTAAATTTTTTTTTGGAATTTAAATCTTTTATACTTTATTTTATATTTTTTGAAACTTAATTTGAAAAATTTGGGAAAGTTCTGCATTACATATTTTGATATAATTTTTTAAATTAATTTTTTATTTTTTATAAAAATATATTTTTATCCCCAGGGGTACAGGTCTGTTAAAGACTAAATTTTATGAGAAAAAAAATAGCTAAACATTGAGAGCTATCATTGTGTGGACAGCTTTCCCACGGGATATGATAGTTGAACCAACACTAGAATTACTGAAACTAAGAATGGACAAAGCACATTTATGGGGTATAGAAAAAGCAGAAAGGGACAAGTTGCTCTAATGGTTCATTTATATCTTTCAATTGCTAGACTGAATGGTTATTATGATATTAGATAGGTACAGAAAATATTAGCCACAACTTATTAAATCATTACAACCCATCAACAGCCACTGAAGCACAGTTATTTTATTTTGAAGAGTTACCCATTTCACTATAAATGGTTTTTAAAAACTTGCCTATGGAATTTAATGTAATATAATGGACAGTCTTTAAAGACAAAGTAAATGCATTCGAAATCACTTGATATGTTATACCTGTCATATACTCAAAGAAATTATTTCCAAAACTTTTATATAAGCTGCAGTCCACTCACACCATTGGCACAAATATATTATTACATCTCCATAACTCAGCTCGTATGCAGCAGTAAAATAACTAGCAACACTATTTTAAAGAAAATTAAAAAATAAGAAAATTTAAAAATATTCAAAAAAACAGAGGTCAAAATTGGCATAGATTTAAGACCACAGGGGTGTGTGTGTGTGCATGCGCATGTACATGCATGTGTATCTATCTCACACATATTTTCTTGGATGCCTGCCAGCACTGCTTTCCTGAAAAGATTTATGATACCTCATATGCCGATGCCAGGTATATGGAGAAACAAAAACCAGCCAGGACATAATGATGGTTAAAAGCTACTTTTTCACCCAGTGACTTTGATGGGAGTGTGAAAGTGGTACATTTAAACTGTCCATCAGGACTTGCTCTAAGCTTTTTAACAGATACGTATGGACCATCTTGTATTTCTCCGTAGCACATTTATTAAACACACAGTAAAGACGTTATTATAGGAGGGAGAGTGGAGAGAAGGCTGGGCGCCTTTGTCTTCTACGCGCACATCCATTTTCCCCGCTTCACTCATTCTCCAGCCACTGCCATCCACATGTGGAACGTCTCTTCCGTTTTCACCATAACCTTGAAAAGCCCCCACTCTCCTGTGTGTGTTAAGTTCCTATCTTGTACATTGAGGTATCACCTGAATTACTTCCCAATCAAACCCTCTCAAGAGGATATTTGGCAATTTCTCGGGTCTAAACACACGACTACGACTTCCTCTCTCCCTCGGGTAGGCACACGACAAGTGACATTCTATCCTTTCTGTTACTTTATGTATCAAAGTCCTTCACCCTAAGATTCCCAACAGTAGAAGCTTTTAAAATTTAATTCATTGTGCATCACCTTTAATTCAGGGCTGCTCATTCTTCCTGTAAACGATGCAAAACATACCAAAATTCTGTTTCCTAAAGGATCTCCATGTGCTTGTCTTCTCAGCAATACATTTTTTTTTAATAGCAATTAAATAGGGAGCCAAAGAATTCCTCTGAGATCAGGAACATCCTCTTTGTCGGTTTAGAATAAAACACCTAAGCTCTTTTTCCCCCCAGGAGCTCACATTTTTTCTGCCAACATTGTATGCCTCCAATTTGCAGCCTGGCCTATGAAAATACCACATTCACATTTCTAAACACACCCAAAGATTAGAATAGAATAGATTTGTGGGTGAGAAAACACTGCTGTCTGGATTAAGCTCTGTGGGCATGACTCCGTGGAAGCCTGAGCAGCTGATAAGGTGGAAATTTAATTTCTGCCTAAATGGAACCTTAGTGGGAGAACATATCTCTGAAAACTTCAGACGTAAAAATCTGATGATTTTACCCAGATGGCTTTTTTTTTTTTTTTTTTTTTTTGGTATTCTAACCAATGTAGAGTAAAATGTCTTTAAATGGGTTATTCTTACTGTCCGTGCTCCAGTCAGGGAGTACAACACATCTCTAGCACTGATGTACATTGTTGAACAAGATACCCAGTTTTCTTGGAAATACTCTTTTTGAAGAAAGATATTCTTTTTTGTCATTTGGCAACAGGATGTTCTAAAAAAGAAGGTTGTAGGGGCGCCTGGGTGGCTCAGTTGTTGGGAGTCTGCCTTCAGCTTAGGTCATGGTCCCGGGTCCTGGGATCAAGCCCTGCATTTGGGCTCCCTGCTCAGTGGGAAGCCTGCTTCTCCTTCTCCTACTCTCCCTGGTTGTGTCCCTCTCTTGCTATCTCTCTCTCTGTCAAAGAAATAAAGAAATCTTAAAAAAAGAAGAGGAGGTTGTACACAGAGGTAGAGGAGTCAGTTAAACTTAGCTCTTCTGAGTCTCATTTATCCCATCATCACCGAGACTAGCTCCTTCCCCTAATCCTGGGTGGCTTTTCTCTTCCTCTTTTTTAAAGATTCTTTTCCTGCTGACATGGGAGCAATGCACGTAACAAGAACAATTTCATCTCTAACGTGCCGTGATTCATGCACCTAAAGGCCCGCCACAGAGCTGGTTCCCACACCTCGGCAAATGAAGCCAAAAAATAGGTAAGTTGATGGGGTTGAAAGATTGAGAAATTCTGTGCTGCGCTTCGCTGGTTATTGACGTGTGCGGTGTGAAATTAACGAAGATACCGTTGATGGCCAAGAGCTCTATTACTTTGAAGCACTATAATGTAGGTAAGTACACAAGAGTGTATTTTAAAACACTGTTATTGGAATCTGTATCTTGCCTTTTCGGCAAATAAATTCAGATTTATGCCCTTCATTAATGAGAAACCTAATTCCATTTAAGATTGTGCAAAGCATACTACAGCGATAAGGTGTATACAGAAGTTTTACTCCTAGATGTTTAATTCCACCCCTGAAATGGAACAATACTTAACATGCAATTGTTCTAAAATTTCTTGGCAAACAGTTTCTCTAAGCCTTGGCCCAGTTTCTTCCTCACTGCATTTAAGTAAGTTCCCAACTTTATTAAGACTTCAGGCTCTTCGTTGCCAAGAAGAAAACCCACTGAAAAAGTAAACAATGGGAGTTGGGTTTTCAAATAAATTTGGATTTGTTTAGGCTGTTTAAAATTTGGTTTGGAAGAAATCAAACATTGTTCAAGCTTTCAGAGCTGAATTGTGTCAGAGCACCCGCATTTTTATGAGATTTTCAACTGAATTATTGCCTTTGGACTGGAAAAATTTATTTTCATAATCATTGCATTAAGCATTCCTTTTATTTTAACTAGGCTTTAATAAGTAAAAAAGTGAAACTCAGCTTGATTGCTTCAGGTTTTTTTTCTTCTACCAAAACTATTTGGCAGCACTAAATGTAGGATAAATTATAATCCCCCAGGAAGTAATTTTTATTGCCAATCTGGCTTCCTATGCCAGAAGACTATACATCATCTACCAATGAACTATGAAATACTTCCTAAAGAAAACAAGCAAAACTCTCCTTTGTGATGATTTTGGTGTGCCTGATTATAAGTGGATACAGAATACCAAGCACTTAAAATTTCAATCCATAGAGATAATTAGTGTTATATAAAAATTAAAGATGAGAGGAAAAGCTGCGTTGCAAGATTTCCTGTTCAAAGCTGACACCGAGCCTATGGTTAAGACTTGGCAAATGGTAAATACAGTCTAAGAGTCACCTAGGTTGAAGATATTTTGAAAGGTCCTCCAGTGTTATGGTCTTTAAAAATGACTTCCTTTCACTCTCTGCCTTGCCTCTTCTCATTTTTAAAGATTAAACTGAAAAGAAAACAGTCTTGTACTTTGACCATCATTTCCATCTTGAATCTCAGACAACTCCCCCTTACCAATACATTGAACCTGAGCTCTCAGGTACCATTTTGTTGTCCGCTTCTCATCCTGGGGAAGATCCAGCCACCATTATCAATTAGCTAGCACTGTGTATTTTTCAAGCTTATTTTGAAACCACTTCTTAATCACCTCGCTTCCAAACTAAATAATCCCAATTCCTTTAACCTACCCTCAGAGGTCCTGTTTTACACTCTTTAATCATCTCTGTGGCTGTTCTCTGGAATCCCTGCAAGTTCCCAATGTCCCTAAAAGGCTTTGAAACCCAAAACTCAATAATAATTTGTCTCTCTTTCATCTGTTTTCATGCGGTGACAGCTGTGGGTTTGGCTTCTCCTATGACCTAGATTGTAGACAACTTAAGGGTAAACATTATCTTTCTTTGCTTAAGAAGCATTTTTGCTGATAGCAATTTCCTATAGAATTAGGTACACCATGGATGCTTACCCGTTTTGTTTTTTTGGGTTTTTTTTTTTTTTTTGGTCTTGTTTTGTTTATCATTGTGGTCACATTATTCTTGAGAAGAGCGATCTCCTGACTCTTGTGTTATATAAACTTATATAGGTACTCTGATCCCCTTTCCTATTTTGCCACATAAAAGTCAAATGTTGCACTCTGTTGAAAAGGCCCTTGACACAAGTTCTACATAATGTAACAGTTGTTACATATGGCTTTAAGTTTTACAATTGTCTTTAAATGTATGGTGACTAACATATAAAAAAATAGAAGTCAAATCTCACAAAGTATACTGTATTTGTTAATAAAATGCTAATGATTAAAAAAAAGAATTAGTGGTACTGTAAAAAAGTAAATGTATTGAAAAGGAAACAGGTATTTGTTATTAAATATTTGCCAACTTCTTTTCAAACCAGAAATGAACAATCTTGTCAATCTAAGCTATAGGAAAGACATTTGACTGGGGGGGAAAAGGCCCCAAACATTAATTTCTTTTTTGACTTAAGTATTCTTGTACTAAAACTGGCTCATTGGAACATATGGCAAAAACTAGTACACACATCAGAAATAGCATTCATTAATTCTTGGCAAAATGCTAAAGTTGAAATAGCCTATTGAGCATGAAATCTAGACTCTCATTGTAGTAATAATAAATCATAGAAGATAAAATGATGCACAGGGCATCATGGAGTTTCTTGGAAAATTTAGAAAGAACTGGCGGAATGTACAGAAATAGTGG
The DNA here is from genome assembly GCF_030435805.1 of Mustela lutreola. Classification (NCBI taxonomy): domain Eukaryota; kingdom Metazoa; phylum Chordata; class Mammalia; order Carnivora; family Mustelidae; genus Mustela; species Mustela lutreola. The sequence goes on from NC_081295.1 coordinate 153,750,439, forward strand.
CTTATGTTAAAGACATGTAGAGAATAATAGTGATACTTATACAACCTAAATTATATATTAAAAGTACTCTCCAAGTGTATATTCATAAAAAGCAGAGCATGGTTGATTTGTCAAGGACATTCATAGATTCTGAGTTGGACATCAAATCCATGACATTATTAAATTCATTCATTGAACATTTACGTATTGATGCCTAGGATAGAGCAAGGGCTAGTCTACATTTAGCAATAAACAAAGAGGCAAACTTTCTGCCCTTGATAAAGCTAAATTCTATTTATGGAATAGCTTAATTAAAGAAAAAATATGTAATTTATTAGTGGGTTGTATATACTGAAAAGAAGAAAAAGATAAAGTGGGTAGGAGGAGCTGGGAATGCCAGGGAGGGGTAGGTGGCTTTCACCAGGAAAAAGGTCTCTGATACAATGCCATATTGGCAGAAACCTGGAGGAAGTGAGGGAGTGAACTTTTCTGAGTCCTGGGAAAAGACAGTTTTGGCACAAGAATCCTCAAGTACAAAAACTACAAGGGTCGGGTGCACTTGGTCTGTTCAAGAAACATCAAGGAACTCAGTGTGATGGCAGAGGAGTCCATGAGCGATCCAGAGAGACTGGAGAAGATGGGGAGCAGAGTGATGGTAGAGGGGCCAGACCAGATCACGCAAGACCTTTTAAGCCCATGGTCGTGACTTGGGTTTATACTCTCAGTGAGGTGAGAAGTCATCTGAAGACTTGAGTCGAAGATTGATACCATCTCTTAAAATAACTGATCAACTGTATGGATGATAGACTATTGAGCATGAAAAGTGTCAAAGTACTGAGACCATTTAAAAAACAGTTTGGGGGCACCTGGGTGGCTCAGTGGGTTAAGCCGCTGCCTTCGGCTCAGGTCATGATCTCAGGGTCCTGGGATCGAGTCCCGCATCGGGCTCTCTGCTCAGCAGGGAGCCTGCTTCCTCCTCTCTCTCTCTGCCTGCCTCTCTGCCTACTTGTAATCTCTCTCTGTCAAATAAATAAATAAAATCTTTAAAAAAAATAAAAAAAATAAAAAAATAAAAAAAATAAAATAAAAAACAGTTTGGATAAGGAGGGGGTGGTGGTGATAAGAGCAGAGGAGGTGAAAAGTAGTCAGATTCTGGTCATGGTTTGAAGAAGGAGTGGACAGGATTTTCCAACAGATGAGACAAAGGTGTGTGAGAGAAAGAGCAGAATCAAGGCTGACTCTAGTTTTGTGCTTGACCAATGTTGTGTCAGCCCCAGTATATGAAGGTCATGCTTTCACCTGGGAGTGCCTAAAGCCCTCACCCAACCTGAATTACTGATGGAGAGCCCCACAGACAATAATCCTACCAGGTCCACACCCTTATAGTTCTTATTACAATCACAGGCTAGACTTCACCAAGAAACCATCGAGGAACTTTGAGGAACAAGATTTATTACTTAAAAGTCCTGTGGAGCACCCTGCTTGCCTGAGGGCCACCCAGTGATGGCACAGAGGGAGAGAGACAGATGGAGAGGAGGGACCTGATACTCTGCCTTTAATAGGGTACAAGGGCGAGAAATTTGCAGTTTCTGGGCTCACTCACTCCTGGCTAATCTGAAGCACAGGAGTGAGAATTAGGGCATGGGAGAGTGGACACAGGGTTGCTCAAGCAGTCAGTCATGTAGGTCACCCAGGGTTTTCTGAAAGAGGCACTCCTTGGGTGATGGAAGCCTATTTGCTAACTCTGTCACACAGCTGGTGGTATATTTATTCCAGAGAATGTCTTTTGCAAAGGATGCCTCAGCACTGAAAAGTTTAATGTCAAGCACTTATACTACAGCCAAATAAAAGGATGAAGATTCAATTAACTGTGGTAGGGAAAACTGGTTGAAGACAGTCCTTCCTTTGTGGGAAATCAGCTGTGCTTCTCTGTGTTCGTTTGTCCTGCTCCGTGGATTCCTGTGCCCACCCTTCTGCCAGGACCACACTGTTTTGAAAACTGTAGTCATAAAATAAGTCTTAATATTGAGTATTCTGATTTCTCCAACCCAATTCTCTTTTTTCAAAATTGTTTTCACTATTCTATTTCTTTGGCCTTTCCGTATTCATTTTATTATCCATATTTTCCAAAAAATCCTGCTGGGATTATGATAGCAATTACATTAAACCTCACATCTATTTGGGGGAGTATCACCACCTGGATGATGTTGGCTATCCCAATCCCTGACCAAAATCCTCTGTTTATTTAGGTCTTTGATTATTTTCATCATCATTGTGTACTTTGCACTATACACGTTTTGTTATATTTATACCTCAGCATTTAACTTTTTGGGTCTGTCTCCTAAATAGTCATTATTTTTAACACAAGTTTATATTTGTTTATTACTCGTATGTAGAAATATGTTTGCCATCTTCACACAAGGACAGAAACGTTCCCTTTCTTTCTTATCTGTATGCATTTAATTTTCTTTTCTTGCTTTATTGTACAGGCTAGTATTCTAGTAATATGATGACCATGAATGGTGAGAATAGACATTCTTAACTTGTTTCCTGAGAAAGACAGCATTTAGTCATTTAGTCTTCCACCACCATTAACAGTCAGTTTACTTGTACATGCTTTTCATCAGGTTTAGGATGTTCCATCCCACTCCTGATATACTGAGAGATTATACCATGAGTGGTTATTAAGTTCTGTCAAATGCTTGCTCTGCATCAATGCATATTGTCATGTGTTTTTGCTTCATTTGGATCTTAATTTGCAGGTTACTTTGAATCATCTTTGAAATATTGATTCATTTTTGCATTCCTGGAAAAAATTCTATTTGATATTCACATGTTATTTATTTTATACATTGATAGATGCAATTTGTTAATATTTTGTTGATAATTTTGTGGTGTATGCTCATAAGGGATATTTTTCTGTGGTTTTCTTATATATTTTCTGTCTGGTTTTGGTATCAGAATAATGCTGACTTTATAATGTGAATTGGGAGCTGACATCTTCTGGAAGAGATTATATGGAATTAGTGTTATTCTTTCTTTAAATATTTGGCATGATTATATTTTAAAAGATTATTCTGGCAGAATACATTGAGAAGATGTGCAAGCAAAACAGATTCAGGAAGGAGTCCATTTTCCTGAGAGATAAAACTGTCCTGGACAAGTGACAAATAATGAGAATGGACATAGATGACTATGTGTATATATAATACCTAGAACACATGCTGGCCCGTAGTAGATAGTCAAATCCCTTTAAGTTTCTTCTCCGTTTTTCCCTTAGCTGAATTTTCCTGGAAGAATTATAAATAAATCCAGTGAATGTCTCAAATAAAGGTCAGCCAACTATGGCCTCTAGGCTGCTGGCATGTTGTGTAAATGAAATTTCAGTGGGTCATAGACACACCCATTTTATACCTATGTTATATGGCTGTTTTTGCATTACAACAGCAAAATTGAGCAGCGGAAACAGACCACAAGGCTCGTGTATCTAAAATATTTATTACACAGATATTTATGAAAAGGAGTACCAATCCTACTGTAGACAAGTCTAAAGATGTGAATGAAGTTGGTAAACTATATGCAGAGGTTTTTAGTAGAAAATTTCCCTCAGAATAAAAGCCAACATCTTGGGCGCCTGGGTGGCTCAGTGGGTTAAGCCGCTGCCTTTGGCTCAGGTCATGATCTCAGGGTCCTGGGATCGAGTCCCGCATCGGGCTCTCTGCTCAGCAGGGAGCCTGCTTCCTCCTCTCTCTCTCTCTGCCTGCCTCTCTGCCTACTTGTGATCTCTCTCTGTCAAATAAATAAATAAAATTTAAAAAATAATAATAATAAAAAATAAAAGCCAACATCTTTACAATTTCTCTCAATGACCTACACCAACATGCTTCCCCCCTCGCACCCTCGCCCTCCAACTCTCTGACTAACTACTTCTTACTGTTGCATCATGCAACATTCAGACATTTTTCCTTCTTGGGACCTTTCCCTGGACATTTCCTCTGTTGGAATTTTCTTCTGCCAAAAGTTCCCATGACTTGCCCCTCATTTTCTTCCATTCTCCAGTACCCTTCCCCATTTCTTCATGAGGTCCGCTCTGACCAACCTATTGTCTAATTTAGACTTTGGGAACTCTAAACTATCTCTAAAACGTTGATCATCCCCAAATCTCTAGAACATTCATAAACCCTTTAACAAATTATAATAAAAATGCTATTTACATGGATGCCTAGATTTTAGCATCTCTCAGTATAAATATAGCCATTTCAAATGGTTTAAAATCCCCCTTTGCTGCAAAAAACTGAAGTTCTTCCAATAGAGATGGAAAGGCTCAAATACGAGTTGAGGTCAGTGAGCAAATAGGTCGTGGCCTTGAAAGTTTCTTCGTTGTCTCTTTTAAAATTCTTCTACTGGGAGCTTGAAAATATGGATTGAACTAGGACTTAAGGAAAACTTGGGACAAAAAGGCCAAAGGGCTCAGGAATTTTTTTTTTTTTTTTTTTGTACCAAGGGACTATTCTTTAATGGGATGCCTGACGCATAACCGACTCATCCTAGCAATTAGCTTTCCTTCACAGAAGTCACCACATTAGGAAAAGCGTCATCCCCACCACACCATCTCCTTTAGACAAATGTCATTCTTACTCTGGGAAGGGTAGAGAGGACCAGGATGTTTCTATTTGATCATGCCAGTTGGGGAACGAAAAGAAAGGAGAATGGAAGATTTGAGAAAAATAAATCATAATTTCATTATCTCAGTTCGGACTTAAAGCTCGGGAGGGCAAACCATCCATTCCCATTTCTATTTACCATATGCCAAAGCTTTATCGGTTTGATTTTGTCAACAGATTTCTAACTGGTTTCCCTGATGTCTGTCCCTGTTCTGCCCTAACTGTAATCGCTCTCTTCCATTTCCAATAGATTTAAATTATAGTAGATAATATACATGAAGGATTTAGCACAGTGTCTGGGTTAAAAAAATGTTTGTTACTATTTTTATTCTGTTTAGCAAACATATCAGACAGCATTCCCTGTACAGGACTAGTGACCTCTTTGGCTAAATGCATATGTGTACATACATTGTAGCCATATGTACACATTTACAGATATACACACATATACACACAGAGAAGGAGAGGCAGAAGCTCTTAAACAGTAACGCATTGACTGGCTTCAGGGAGTTTGAACCCTCTGAATGTCTGCATCCACGCACATACGTATCTTCATTTTTACTCATGAGCGACCCCAAAACTTACTCCAACCCCGTTATAGTTTCACACCCTACCTACAACATCTAGCTCCAACCTTCGCCCCAGCGTCCACTGTACATCTCAGCCCCTATCCTGAATCTCATACCCCAAGTGGCTTCCTGCTCTAAGTCAACAGAATTTCATCCAGAGTTATAGGGTCTGCATAACCAGCCTTCCCTGCATACCCAGCCTGAGCTACTCAAGACACAACTTCTTACACTAGGGATGCTAGCCACCTCCTTCCTCTGTGCACATTCTCTCCCTCTGCATCCATTACTTCACCCTTCCTCCACCCCCTGAGTGGAACGCCTTCCTGCTCCCCTTGGTTTGAACCCAGACTGTCCTGCAAGACTGAGCCCAACTGTGCCCCTCCCATGGAAGCATCTCTTACTTCAGCTGATAATCTCTTGCTTTTTCTTCTTTCTTTGATGAAAATCCACCACTTGTGCTAGAAGTATGATCCTGGTATTATTTACAGCTGATGAGAGGACATGGGACGTATTTTAGATAACCAGACCCAGACTAAATAACTAGACTGATGTGTGAGAAAGTCAGTAAGTAGAGAAAGGTAAGGTGAGGACCTAGACGGACCATTTGCTAAAGCCTTAGGAACCCACTCATTGATAGCTTGTCTAGGCCAAAGAAAATTATTATTCCATTACCCACCGTACACATGGAAATTCTATAAGGAATCAAATAGCTAAGAAATGTAGAAAGCTTTCTATGTGCCAAGAACTGGGGTAAGAATTTTACCTACATCAAATCATTTCAACCTAATGGTAAGGCCACGGTATGCCATTATTATATTATTTTTATACCAGTGTAGCACCTGAGAAAACCAAGTCTCAAAGAGACAGGTATGCAATGCTACACATTTAGCATGTGGTGGGGCCAGGACAAATGCAACCCCTCGGGCTCCTGACTTCAAAATCCATGCTTCTCATCATGGATCCTATTTCTACACCTTTCCAGGATGTACAAATGACAACATTCCTGCTTTCCATTCATATGTTGGTTTTACTGTAAATTCAATCAATCATTTTTTTAAATTGGTCTGGAAACACTGGCCAATGATACAGAGGCCAGTGATACAGAGATGCTTGCTTTGGGGCTCACCTGATTCACATCAGCTTTGGTGACAAGTTCTTGATAGTTTTCCTCCTGTAGAAGGCTCTTTAGCCACCTTTTATTACCCTGAATTCCATTACCTATTAAATAGGGATGCTTCTTTCTGAATGTTTTGATCTTATAGTATTTTGTGACTATAAAAGATTTATGTTATTTTGACTGGTTTTTGATTTACTGATCCTGGGTGTCAGAAAATATAGAAAGGAATATGTGTGATTCCAAGATTTGGGGGAAAGCCCAGACTGATCTAGAAATGTCCCAGTATTCATAAACACTGCTAGTGCCCACGACATCCTGAATGGTCACAAAAATACTCTGTGAAAGCTGCCAATCAAAACTGAAGGAAGTAGAGGAAATTAGAACTGGGAAAAATTAAAAGGGCAAGATGAGAGAACTCTTGTGTGTTGTTGTTTTCTTTTTTTTCACACTTCAGCCTAAGTAGAAAATGGAACCCCTCAGAGCGAGTATGATATTATTAAGAACCTTCCCCCTTTTCGGCAGCTCTCAAAGGAAGGCAGAGAGTAGGAAGGATATGCTCGATGTGGAAGACTATTCTATTACTGACATTGTTTAGAATTGTTAGTGCACAATGATAATAAAAACTGGAGCTATTTTTAGTAAGGTTTACTATTTTTTTCAATTCTCTGCAGATGATATGCCCCCCTTATGGCCTGTCTAGGGACAACCCACTCTCCCTAATCCCCCTACCATATGCCACTGCTTGTCTAATACTAGGAGAGGTCAGGACCTCAATATCATGTCCCAAGATTATTTGAACAAGCAGGTCTACATCTTCTGTATTATACAAGAGAACCCAAGGGAGCCACATACAACAAAAGGGCCCAGTATGGGTAACAAAAGCATGGAATTCTGTAATATTTAATATATATTGATTTTGAAAAGTATTTAGAAATAATTTGCCTTTGAAGATTCTAGAGCAAATGTCCTAGGATTCCAGTATCTTCTTATAAGTTACATGATAATTGAGTCTGCTTTTGGATGCTGGAATATATGGAAACATCATTGGCAAAGGGTAGAAGACAAGAAGACAAGAAGGAATTGGTTGAAGGAAAGGTTAATTGCCTACCTCTCCTAATAGAATGATTCATAAAATTCAGGGAGAGAGAATGTGAACATAGCAACACCTCACAACGCTGTGTGCTGCTTCTGATCAAAATTAATGAGTTGTGATCAAGTTGGATAAATGAGTAGCTAGCTAATTAAGGGGGAAAAAAAAAGTTTTGACTCTTCCTTCCAAGTTGGAAAATACATCTACTTAAAGTACACCAAGGCTCTCCAAGAAACTGTCAGCCGGGATTATAAGGATGGCCTCTCAAGACTTGACCCATTGCCCGGGAGGCCAATGCATGACCTTGATCTTCGTGGTAAAACAGTATCTATAAATAATGCATTAAGCATTTTCACATGCAGGCTGAGTAACATTCTTCATATCTGCTCATGAATTCACGCTGCTTCTTATGATGCTGCTTCAGTTTTCTGTGTAGTAACCTTTAAAAGGTGATTACATGCTTTCCTTTAAAATGAGAGCACAGTGCCTATGAATTCCAAGATAGAGCCAAGGGCTGTGAACTGTGAGAGGGAGAAAAAATAACATTCCTCTAACATCAAGTTAAATGTTTGACAAATTTGTTTTGATAAAAACATTTTACCTTTTTACTACTTCATATGCAAAATGAATTCGTGTCAGTCCAAATAGAGCCATTTTTTTGCATTTTTTTTTTCCTCAGATGGTGCCCACCTAGTAGGGCATTCTGGGGCTCTGGATTAGCTGAGCAAGAATAATTTACAGAAACTGATTTTGTCTCCCTCTAAATCCTCAGCAGATCTGTAGACTTACACAAACACAATGAAAACGGGTCCTCTTTATATCAGGAGCTTTGGGGTTTGGTGTGGTTTTCCTTCCAATCATCGTACTTACTATTAATGGACAATGCACATAAGGCTCTCAGTTTGCATCTGACAATCTCTGTCTAGAAAATCCAGGTTAATGTTGCATAAAAGCATAGCCAATCTGCTGGAAGAAGCATAGAATTGGGGGCGGGGGTGGGCAGAACCAGAAGGGACTGGCATGGCTGACTTCCTTTCTTTCTCAGAAATACACGTTTACCTTCTCGTTTAAGCTTAGATTTTAGGCCCAACCAGTTTCTTTTTGTAATTAAACTAATTCTGAAAAACTGTAACAAAGAAACAAACCAGAAGACCACTCCCTCACCCCACAAAAATCCCCATAATGCCTGAGCTTTCAATATTGTTTAACATACATTTTTTTCCCTTACCAGCTTTAATTGTATATCAGCTTTTCTGAATGAATCTTGTACAAAATGAACAGATTTTATTTGCATGTTTTATTCCATATTATTTTAGACAAGAGATGGTTGTGTGTGGGGGTAGGGGAGACAGTAAGTGGACTTCCAAACTGAGGTATTACTGCCATCTAGTGTGATGTGCTGTAACCCAGAGGGGAGGGAAGAAGTATTGAGGAGACTCTTCTATTTGAGACTGTGGAGGTTTAGAAATACCCACCCAGCCAGTGTATTTGCTATATGACGAATTCCTTTGCTACAAAAGCTTTCGTAGATGTGGTCCAACACTACAGAGTAGTCTTTCTTCCAGTAAAACGGAAAAGCTCTGGCCAAGTCTAAAAGCAAGTTCTTTAGGAGAAGGCATGTCCCAGCTGTAAAGGTTGCTAAACAGCAGGCATGATTTGTTCAAGGGAGGAATGTCCACGTCCTCTGAAAACAGTCCAGACTGTCCAATGTCTACAGCATTCTATAAGGACGGTCATGTTTGTGCACAGCTAGGTGCTTTCCTTTTTCAAGCCCTCGAATTCCATAAAATGAAAATAGTATTTGTCATTCACGCCCGTAAGCAGTTCATAATACATCTGCTGCTGACAGATACAGGACATTAGTAAAGATTCCCTGAGCGGATTCTCAAACTGAAACCTAACCACATAACACAGGACATGATACGTGAAACCAAAGATTTTTTTTTTTTTTTCCCTTCACACAGTACAAATGTATACATAAAAAGTCAGGAGGAAAGAAACATTGTCTTTGTCTAATCTTCCATAATCTCCTTTCTCACAGGTTTCTCCAGTCTGGTACAGATTGGATCCGGCATCCTCTGGTGCCTTCAAGGCTGATACCCAGCACCATTTCTTCTGTTCATCGTAGGACAAGTCTTCAATTCTTTATTTCACGAGCTACCTCAGCCCTGCTAACACACACACACAGCCCTCCCATCCTGTCCTGCGGGGGGCTGTGACCCCATACATTAAGGACTCTGGTGCCCTGGTTATATTAGAGACTTGCAACTCTAAAAGCTCAAAAGGCAGAAACCTATCGGGATAACAAAAGCTAATTGGGAGAACCGTGAAGTGTAAAATCTAAGCTCAGAGGAATTGTAAGTCATTACCTATGTCAGAGTAACCTAGAACTGCAGGGTGTTTTCGCTGGTTCAGAAAGTGACCTGCAGCTCAGGTATCTCAAATGAAAAGAGCAAGGCTATCCCCGCGCGGGTGCAGACCTGCCGAGGGAAGGATGTGCATCACGGCCATGTTCTTCTGAAGGAAAAGGTGGGTGCGGGGCTTTGTTGACCTCACAGCCCAGACTCGCGGAATCTCCAGCTTCTCAGGCCACCTCTGGGGTAGAAAAATGTAATGTAAATGTAAATGGAATTGTTTATAGAGCTCTTCTCCGGTTTTGCTAGCCGTCCGAGCTTGAGAGGGGAATTCAGGTCAATGTTCTGCTACTGCTGTCCTCACGTGTGAATTAGGAAAACAGGAGAAGGCGGAGGAGCTCCCTGGAGAAGGGAGACATGGAGAGAGAGGCTGTGAGGTCGACGCATGTTTCATAACCCTCCTATCATGGGGGATCTGATTTAACTAGCTCTGAATATTATTTGCAAGAGTCGTGTAGCGATTCAGTCACTTTTCATCAACCCAGGAGAAGCACAAGCAGAACTGTGAAGTCTTGGGTCCTATAATCCAATGATCTGCCCTTTGTTTCCATTCCTCGTATTCTGTAGTTGAATACAAAAGTCAATCTGTCAACTTATCATTAAAGTTAGATCAGAAACAAAGAACATCTTAATCTTAGCACAGAATTCAAGTCGATCTGCTTCACCAGAGGCCCTTGGATTGAAACCTGAGCTCCCCTGAAAAAAAGGTGCCCGTTGCTCTCTGGTGCCAGAACCCAGATTCCCTGCTTCCTCACTTCATTTTTCCTGCCGCTCTGTATTTATAGGTTTGCATCTGACATGAATAATGTTACAACCTGGAGAAAACACAGCCCTCTGGTAAGGCACTCACCCAGCTTTTCTAGGATTAATCACAGACTAAAACCTTAAATAACATACTGATATATTAACTCCATTAAAATCTAATTCAGTGGCAATAACTTTTAGAAAGCCAACAAAGGGCTTATGAAGAACAAAGTGAGAAAACACTAAAAAAAGGTAAATCAATGCTCAGCCCGAAGGTAAATCAGAATTAAAGACAAGAGTATGAATTAAAAGAAACCAGTCTTGAGTCCCAATCCTTACCACAAACTCATATATTCTTGTGAGGTTTACCTTTGAATCTACATATAAATTTAAGCGTGCAATACTGATGAGCTTTCAACCAACGGCAGGCGTGCACACGTTAGGACGCCCTATTCAAAATCTAGGAAATGGAATATCGCCAAATGGATTCCCCTTCTGCTTCCAAAGACCCTTTCCTAAGAGTTTCATTGTGACTTTCTGTTACTTAACTCTTTTGAAGGCTTCTACAAGGACAATTTTCTAGATTGGGGCACAGAGAGGGGAAGGAAATCAAGTAGATCTCTGCTCTCCCTGAAGTTGCCAGGGTGCATGAATCGCACTGGAAACCACCCTGAGAGGACAGAGGACAAGACAGATACTCATGTGAGAAGGTACAGAAGGAAGACGGAAGGACATTGGGAGAAGACAGCCGGCCGCCAGGCAAGCAGAGAAGCCGGACATAGGTTCTCCCTTCCAGCCCCCAGAAGGTTCCAAGCCTGCTGATACCATGAACTTGGAATTCTGCTCTCCAAACCTGAGACCATCAAACAATTTGTGTTGACGGAGCCACCCATGTTGTAGGACTTGGTTATGGCAACCCTAGAAAGCGAACGCCAATACTGGAGCTACACGGTTTATATCCGATGCATACGAAAGAGGCTGGGATTAGACCAGGGAGTAGGAGAAAGCTATTCCAGGAGAACAGGCCAGGACAAGCAAGGGCAGTCCATGGGAAGTCACAGTGTACTTCTGAGTCCTGACTTGACATGGGCAGAGGTGCAACTCACACCATTCCTGTCTTGAAAAGTTGCCATTCTTGTGGCTTCAACCCTAATTTTATAATAAGGAGATAGAAAACCTCCCGTCTCTAATTCTTTTCCACTGGAAGTGCTATTCCTCCCAATTTGATATTTAAAAGAATTTTGGACACAGACTAAAAAAAGAAAAAAGAAACGGGTAATGTCAATATTTTTGAAAACTTTCATTCCCATCATATATACTATTGGACTAGACCTAGTTAACATCAAGCTCCTAGATTAAAAAAATGGGAAATTCTGGAAGATAGACAGTATTTTTTTAAAGACCTTATTTTTTAAATAATCTCTACACCCACTGTTGGGCTCAAACTCACAACCCTGAGATCGAGAGTCACATACTCCACTGACTAGCCAGCAGCTCGGTTTCAGCATTTCATCAAGAAACTAAAATTAAGGGACTACCTGGGTGGCTCAGTTGTAAAGCATCTGCCTTCAGCTCAGATCATGATCTCAGGGTCCCGGGATCCAGCCTCGTGTCCAGCTCTCTGCTCAGTGGATATTCTGCTGCTCCCTCTGCCTCCACTCATGCTTTCTCTGTCTCTCTCTCAAATAAATAAATAAAATATTTTTTTAAAACCCTAAATTTACATAAAAAACAACATTTACATAAAACAAAAATTGACATAAATATTACATGTAGCAAAACTGAAAGATGTAGAAGAATATGGCACATTTTTGGTCCCACACATTGCCTATGCCCATACGTGTGTGTGCACGTGTTTGTGCAAACCTGCACTGATTTTCCCTGGTCTGACTAATATAGTCTACCAAATGCTGGTTTGTAAGTCTGGTGCCCAGCACGATGAACGAGCGTTTCTGTAAGACTCGCAAGTGCTGACTCAGGTTCTCACTGTGCAGTTGCCTTGTGGCTTTGGGTCAGTTCTCCCCTCTGAGCTCCAGTGGCTTCTGTGGACAGGTGTGAATTGAAAAAAGCCATCCGGCTTGTCTTAAAAGGTTACTGTGACATCCAGGTGGCATTCTGTAATTGAGAGTGTGCAGTAAGAGCAATAATGCAATAGTGATAGCAGGTCCCTGGGTCATTCATTATCCGTTAGTAGCATATTAAAAAATGTGGCCAGTTTTAATATTCAAAGAACAGTGCATTTCAATATCCTTCTTGTTGATGGTATCAGAACCATTGTTGGTACTGAGCACTGTGTTCTTCAAGAAAGGTCATGATGTAAAATAAAAAAAAAGCATTATCTTCATACATAGAGTGCTCAGCGCTCTTCAGGAGTGGATCAGTAGCTTTGGGGAGCTACCAGAAAGCTCCACATTTCTTAAAAACCAAAACCAAAATACAGCCCATTGATGTTTCTTCCACTTGAGAACACCAGCTACCTAATCTCACTCTGCCAAGGACCAGGTGGTTTGCAGATTAAAGGGGGAAAAATCTAGAATTTAAGACTTTCATCCACAAAAAGAACTTAAAATGTGCTTTTGGGGGTCCCTTGAGACGTTGCTAGAAGTTCTAGAGAAGAAAAGAAACAGAGTACATTGAACAGAGCAATGTTTATCTGGGCCTCTGTCTTGTTCTCCACTTTTCCTTTACGATTCATTCACATTCTCCTTTAGGTGGCTGGTGTCTTGGCAATGTGTATCAACATGTGGAACATCATAAATTCCCTTGGACTCCCCTTTCTTTTTTAACCTCAATTTGAGACCGACTCCTACAAAGCCTCATGCTAACAACAATTTTAAATGTAGAGTTGGAGGTCAGTGGAAGTTGGGTATCAGCCTAAAATTTCCTAGGAAATTCTCGTTGTGTTTATTGGGATGTGGATCCTATTTGAATACAATACTTGAAGAGAGAAATGATCTCTATCTAGGGACATCAATAGGAGAATATTTCATTTCACTGGTGTCACTGAGGCTGGACCTTAGAGAACAGAAAGAATTGGGCCTTCCAGAAATGTTAGATCTTGTAGGATAAGAGAATAGCATGAATTATCCATGTAGTCCAGAGAGCAAAAAGGGACACCGGGAAGTGGACACACTTTTCATATTACTATGAATTGGGCAAGAATTCACTGGGACCCAGGGCACCTGGTTGGCTCAGTTGGTTGGGTGTCCAGCTCTTGATTTCGGCAGAGGTCATGCTCTCAGAGTTGTGGGATCAGACCCTGCCTCGGGCTCTGTTCTCAGAGCTCAGCGCAGAGTTGCCTGTCTCTCTCCCTCTGCTCCTCCCCCAACTTGTGCTCTCTCTCTCAAATAAGTAAGAAAATCTTACCAAAGAAAGAATTAACGGGAACTAAATTGTAAGTGGTCTAAGGGAGTCTGACATATTTTTTTTTCCCCCACCCCAAACGATTAAAAGTCGTTGATGTAAAATGCTCCTTTAACATTGCAAACATAGGGAGAGGCTGTAGGTTGGCAGTCAAGGTTTCAAAGAGGATGCGTACCTGAGAATGACATTGGAAAGGAGATCCAGGAGAGCTGTAACAGACCTGACATGGCTCACCCATGGAATGGATGTGGACATCATGAACATTGAATGGATGTGACCATGGAAATGAGCAGCTACAGAAATTCCAGGCGGTGCCCCTGAGTGAAGGTGAATGTCGAGGAGACGAGACAATGCAAAAGGCAGCACTAAGCACTCCCACTTCTTGCTCCAAAATGTGCCAGTGAAGCAATTCAGGTCTCTTCTCAGGGCAAGTCTGATCCTCAAGGAGCAAAGAAAAGTCCAGAGTGCCATTCTAACTGGAAGAACCATAAGTGGGTCATGGGGAAGATGAGGGGTATCCTGGAGCCCCAGGAGGGATCCTAATAATGCATTTGAAATTGATCCAATGGAAAGAAGATGGCCAAAGACAAATCCTTCCTGAACCCTCAGATGTCTCCTCTCTTAAATGTCCCCGTCTCAGTCATTGTCACATCTCCGTGCTCAACTACTCAAGCCAGACATCTGGAAGCCATTATCAATGCTCCTGACTCCTCTGTTTGACAAGTTCAACCTATCTCCAAATCTGTTGATTTAATCTCAAAATCCTATCTTGGATATGGCTCTTGTCCATCTCCATCCACCATATGGACAAGGTCCAGGCCACCATCATGTCTCACCTGAGACTGACGTCACCACCTTACTGGCTTTATTACTACTATTCTTGCTTCTTTACCATCAGCTCACCACACAATCATTTATTTTTACAATATAAGTTGGATTATGTCACCTCCTGCTTAAAATCCCCCCAAACCAGCCTCCAAATTCTAACCGCGGCTCCCTAGGCCGTCAGTTGCTCCCAGTCCCCCCCTGCCTGTGTTTGTTTTTGTCTCCCACCACACTCCCTACTGCTCACCCCAGTAGCCTCTTTTCTCTTCTCAGTGACAAAGTCCTGCCAGCCTCCTGGGTCTGGCACCTTCTACTCCCTTTGCCTTGAATTCTGTGCTATGAATCTTTACACCATTGGCTCTTTCCTCTAATTTCCAGCTTCAGTTCCAATATCATTTCCTCAAAAAGACCTCCCTTTACTTCAGCATCTCAGGTAGCCCTATGTCCTACCCCCATTCCTTCTCTATTATGTCCCCTGCTTTCATTGTCTTTAAAGTACTTATCATTATGTTTGTTGGGGAACATCATCAAAAGGATGTGACTGCCAGGGGACCCATTAGCAGGGCCTGGGCACTTGGAGATGGTTAATCACCCCCTCTCCATCCTTTCCTGCTCCCAGAGGCTGTCCCAAGGACATGACCTTGAGATGGTGATGTGGTGCTGTGAACACCAGCTCAGTAGAGGTGACTGAGCCCAGTTAGGGCCTCTTCATAAAAGTTTAAGATTTGGCAGGTGGACGCTGGGATCCATTTATCTTGCTCCCGTCCATGTAAGTTCCTCTTTGCTTATCCAACCTGCCACCTACAAACCCAGGGTGGACCTGCCTCTTTCTTGGGTCTTTCCTTGACCACCCCCTAAGGGGGAAGTTTCAGATCATTCCTGGGAAGCTCAGGAGTTCGAGAGGGTTGTGAACCAACCATGTTAAAGTACCTCGTTTATGTACATGTTCATCACTCATTAGTCCCCCTCCCCCCCCGCCCCAGCATACTGGAGGTTAAGCTGCAGGAAAGCAAGGGCCTTTACTGTCCCGGCCTATAGCTTACTCCAAAACTGCTGATGCATCAGTGAAAGGAACAATGTAAGTTGAGGAGATCTGAGCAGAGCTGTCTGGATGAAGGTGTAGCCATGGGGACTGGGCATGCACACAGACCAGGGGAGGAAACCAGTGCAGAACAAGGGGATGAAGAGATGTTGGTGCTGTGAGGCTTCATACCTGGAAGGAGCCAAAGAACTTACTAAGAGTAGGCAGCAGACAAGATCAAGTTCCTTCTTGTAAGTAGGAGAGACACCTTCCTTCCTTTAGGAATCTGCTCTCCATTAGCAAAAGGGATTGACCTATGTTGCTGCCCTTGCAAACAAAGGCAAGTTGGCCAGAGGGAAGTTTCCTGTTTCCTGTCGACTGGCTCTATGCGTCAGATGCCCTGAGCATTGGCCCCTGAATTCCCAACATCTGGATAAAAACTAATCACAACAGAGATGATTTTACCTCTTCCTTAATAGCACCATTAGACAGGACTCAGACAGAATTCACTAGCCTAATCCAACTGTTATGGCCAGGCGTGTGAGTTTAATAAGTGAATTATAGGATTTTATTTTAGAAGGGACCTTAAAAATCATGAGAGCCAACTGTTCCCCGTGTTACAAATGACTCATCCAATCTATATTACAAATAAAGAGAAAAGCCCAAGAGTTTGACCAAAACTCTTTCTCATTCCTAATTTAAGGCCGTTCCCATGCTTCCCACCACGAAAAAAAAGCCAAAGTGTTTGCTGTTATCTGTTCCTCTTCCTTCTCTGCCCACAGAAGGTCCCAAAGTGCGATAGAAGCTGGCAGAAAGCATGGTGGAAATCACTTCTGTGGAGGTCTGCCAAATGACTTGAGTGTTTCACTTCAAACTCAGCCAAACCCAAGGCAATTCTTTTCCAAGTTTCTCAGGCCTCGGTCCTTTTTCTCGGTGCACTGAGTCATACACTTTCCAGGGCTGCTCAGAACACATCCCCCCAGCGCAGGCACAAAACACTGGCAGGAGGGTGTAGCCAACCTATCCGGGTGTGCTGTGCCGTCATAACACTCCCTGGTTCATTTTTCATGCAAAGTGTTGACGTTTTCAGACACGACACTCCCCTTTGTTCTCAGCAGTCGCTGCTGGCCTTATGACAGATCCGGGGCTCGAAAATGTCACTCGTACATTTCCTTTGTCACCTGCGCAGGATCTCTGGGAAATCAAGGCTTCTTCCTGAGCTCTGGGAAGGCTCCCCTTTCTGCAAGGAAAGGCATCCAAGACAAAAGCGCCCTCCTCCTCCACGAATAACCAAAGAAATCCCAATCGAGGCAGGAAATGAAGTGGGAAAGCAAGTGCATGAGCCCCGTGTGTGTTCTACGGCTTTGTCTTCTCTCTGGAGGCTGCTTTCCACCACCATGGTGACTCACGCTTGAGAGGGACACCAGCGTGTCATGTCCTGGGCTGACTGACCGATCTGTCAACTTGGAATCGCCTGGTGGCAAAGCGGAGCTGTTTGTCCCTTGCATCGTCCTCGCCCTCTGCTTGGCTCGTCCTGCCCCGCTCAGGATGTGCGCGTTTCTTCTCCTCTTAGGGATCCTTGCTGACTCTTTCTGCTGGTGTTTTGCCTGCTAGAACCTGACTGAAAAGTACTTCTGTCCCTCCCCCGCCCCATTCCAGCCCCCAGAAAACTGGCAGTCTTGACACTTCCCTGACATTTCTAAACAACTCGGGCTCTTCCTGCCAACTCCCAGTTGCTCCCTAAACCTTTTTAATCCTGTAGAATGCAAACTAATCTACTGAGAGAGAGGGGCCGGGCCCGGCCTGGCAGCTGGAGCTAGGAATGTCGGAGTGGGGAAAGTGATAAATACACCTGCCATAGAGGAAGAGAGAGACCCCGGCCAGGCCCGGCACCGCAATGAGGTTATTTAATGTGCGGAGATAGGCAGGACACTCTCCAGTCCCCTCCGGTGAGACTGCATGGACGTGATTTGTTCAGGAAGAAAAAATGACAGCTATTGATAACGTGCACAGTCCGGAGCTGGCCGCGTGGAGGAAGACAGGGAGATGAGGAGCAGAAACACTCCCCTGTCCCCTCAGACCACTCCCAGCTCCCCTCCTTGATCCGGGGTCACAGAAGTCCGCTAGTGTCTTGTGACCTACTCCTCCGAGCTGGGCGAGGAGAGGAGTGGCCTCCTCCTTCCCAGAAGCAGCTGGATTGAGTGGGTATCAGGCTGGCCCAGAAGCCAAAGGGTGGCCTGGGGAAAAGGTGCCTTTCTACATTCTCTGCTTCTCCCTGGTGGGGAACAGCGTAGCGGCCAAAGCACGGAGCACGGAGTTTAGAGTTCTATTTGAACTGAAAAACTGTGCAAATGCTTCTCTTGTCTTTCTGTCTTAAGTCAAGCAATTATGCCAGGTATGTGACCTGATAAAACGTTACCATGAAATTAAGATATGGACACAGGCCTTGATGTGTGCATGTGGAAACACACACACACATGCACACGCACACACCCTTTCAATCAGAGACAGTATAGCTAGTGACAGGGACTTGGGAGGGGGCTCAGGAAACAATCCCAGGCTAAATCACAAGGGAAAAGAAAAAAAAAATCACAGACGGAGGTCCGCAAGATTGCCTTAACCGAATCTTTCTAAGATTATGAACTCCTGGAGGTAGACACGATATCACGTCACTTAATTTTAAACCTGAAAACATGGAGCCAGCCATAGTGAGAGAGTTGGGAGTCATTTGGGTGACAATGGCACTAGTGACAAGATAGTTTAAACTGTTAAATGCACACCAAGTTATGACATAGGGAATTGAGTCAATTTCTTAGAGCAAAATGAGATTGGTTGATACATCAATGGATAAGGACAGATACTGGGAACTAAACAGGCACCACCAGAATATTGAACTTAAATAAAAAGCTGGTCTTTCCTTTCCTAGCAACACAGACAAATCCACTAGCAACAGGACCTTCCTATGGAATCAGACATTCCAGGTCTTCTTAGTTTTTTTTGATTGTTTGTTTGTTTGTTTTTAAGTAAGGAAAATATGGCCACAACTGTGTAAGTTAACCTAGGTTGAAAATAATGTAGCCCAATAAATAATATGCATCCATTTTCTTTCAAACTGCCGGCCTTATAGGAAGCAAGTAATACTAATATTAAAAAAGTAACCTGATTTCCTAGAATACTTTTTTTATGGAAAAATCAAAGTATGTCCTAAGGTCCAAAAAATTAATTATGAGTTATTCTGAAGCATATGTTCTAGCCTTAAGAGGTAGATTTTATAGAAGCATTTTGTAATCATCTCAAGACTAGCCACAGATAACTTTTTCATTTAAAAATTATTTTTCTTTGACACTGAGGTCAATATTTTCCAACGTTATAGCCACAAACCTCAGAGGAAATGTGTGTTACTTTATATTTCTGTTCTAAGCCAATGGAGCCGGCCAAGGGGCCACTGAAATCCACATATACCAATATGTGATGCAGTATATTCACAATTCTTACAAGTTCTAGAATCGGACATTGCTGAGTTTTGAACAGTGCCAGACAATAGGAAACTGAGCTCTTTCCAGAGCTTTCCATCATTGGACTCTTTATGAGATAGATCGTTTTTGCTGAGAAAAACAAGTTATACGGACTTCATGCAAGAGGGAGAGAAAAATCTTGGAAAAAATATATTTAAAGTGACAATATTTTATAAGTACCTTAAAATTTAAGTATATATGTACATAAACATATAGTATATATAAAATTACTTTGGGCAAGATTCATTATGCTCCTAGGTCAGGTTCGGTTTTGTGAGTTTCTGAAAAAAGGGAGGCTGATCTTGAAAATTAAACAAGAAATACTATCTGATCATAATAACATTTTATTCCTCATGATCCAGAGAAGATGAAATTCATCACATGGTATGCAGGGCTCTGGCCCCAAGAAGTCAGTGAAGACACATTATAAGAATTCTATCTCCTAAGGTGAAGCTGTAAGTTTTTCACAACATTGTGTCAGACTTCCGTATTTGTTAAAGAAATATCATGAAATTAATCCAAGTCAACACAGAGTCATTGAGCACTTATTAAACACCCAAACTAGAACCAGAACATTCAAACTAAGCCATAAAAACAAAATTACACCAAAAATGTCTCAGAATCATCCTGATACCTCAGGTACCTGTCTAGTGAGATAATACGTAAGTGTCCAAACAATATTTAGTAGCCTTATATAAATCTCTCAGCAATACTATTTAAAAATTAATCAATTTCTTTCATGAGAACTTTATAGTTTTCTGAGTATAGATTCTGTGTCTCTTTGGTTAGGCTTATTCCTAGGTATCTTATGGTTTTGGATGCAATTGTGAATGGGATTGACTCCTTAATATCTCTTTCTTCTGTCTTGCTGTTGGTGTAGAGAAATGCAACTGATTTCTGTGCATTGATTTTATATCCTGACACTTTACTGAATTCCTGTATAAGTTCTAGCAGTTTTGGAGTGGAGTCTTTTGGGTTTTCCACATATAGTATCATATCATCTGCGAAGAGTGATAATTTGACTTCTTCTTTGCCGATTTAGATGCCTTTAATTTCCTTTTGTTGTCTGATTGCTGAGGCTAGGACCTCTAGTACGATGTTGAATAGCAGTGGTGATAATGGACATCCCTGCCGTGTTCCTGACCTTAGCGGAAAAGCTTTCAGTTTTTCTCCATTGAGAATGATATTTGCGGTGGGTTTTTCATAGATGGCTTTGATGATATTGAGGTATGTGCCCTCTATCCCTACACTTTGAAGAGTTTTGATCAGGAAGGGATGTTGTACTTTGTCAAATGCTTTTTCAGCATCTATTGAGAGTATCATATGGTTCTTGTTCTTTCTTTTATTGATGTGTTGTATCACATTGACTGATTTGCGGATGTTGAACCAACCTTGCAGCCCTGGAATAAATCCCACTTGGTCGTGGTGAATAATCTTTTTAATGTACTGTTGAATCCTATTGGCTAGTATTTTGTTGAGTATTTTCGCATCTGTGTTCATCAAGGATATCGGTCTATAGCTCTCTTTTTTGGTGGGATCCTTGTCTGGTTTTGGGATCAAGGTGATGCTGGCCTCATAAAATGAGTTTGGAAGTTTTCCTTCCATTTCTATTTTTTGGAACAGTTTCAGGAGAATAGGAATTAGTTCTTCTTTAAATGTTTGGTAGAATTCCCCCGGGAAGCCGTCTGGCCCTGGGCTTTTGTTTGTTTGGAGATTTTTAATGACTGTTTCAATCTCCTTACTGGTTATGGGTCTGTTCAGGCTTTCTATTTCTTCCTGGTTCAGTTGTGGTCATCAAAATCCTTGAGGAGAACACGGGCAGCAACCTCTTCGACCTCTGCCGCAGCAACATCTTCCTAGGAACTACGCAAAAGGCAAGGGAAGCAAGGGAAAAAATGAACTACTGGGATTTCATCAAGATCAAAAGCTTTTGCACAGCAAAGGAAACAGTTAACAAAATCAAAAGACAACTGACAGAATGGGAGAAGATATTTGCAAACGACATATCAGATAAAGGACTAGTGTCCAGAATCTATAAAGAACTTAGCAAACTCAACACCCAAAGAACAAATAATCCAATCAAGAAATGGGCAGAAGACATGAACAGACATTTCTGCAAAGAAGACATCCAGATGGCGAACAGACACATGAAAAAGTGCTCCATATCACTCGGCATCAGGGAAATACAAATCAAAACCACAATGAGATATCACCTCACACCAGTCAGAATGGCTAAAATCAACAAATCAGGAAATGACAGATGCTGGCGAGGATGCGGAGAAAGGGGAACCCTCCTACACTGTTGGTGGGAATGCAAGCTAGTGCAGCCACTCTGGAAAACAGCATGGAGGTTCCTCAAAATGTTGAAAATAGAACTGCCCTATGACCCAGCAATTGCACTATTGGGTATTTACCCTAAAGATACAAATGTAGTGATCCAAAGGGGCACATGCACCCGAATGTTTATAGCAGCAATGTCCACAATAGCCAAACTATGGAAAGAACCTAGATGTCCATCAACAGATGAATGGATCAAGAAGATGTGGTATATATACACAATGGAATACTATGCAGCCATCAAAAGAAATGAAATCTTGCCATTTGCAACAACATGGATGGAACTAGAGCGTATCATGCTTAGCGAAATAAGTCAAGCAGAGAAAGACAACTATCATATGATCTCCCTGATATGAGGAAGTGGTGATACAACATGGAGGCTTAAGTGGGTAGAAGAAGAATAAATGAAACAAGATGGGATTGGGAGGGAGACAAACCATAAGTGACTCTTAATCTCACGAAACAAACTGAGGGTTGCCGGGGGGAGGGGGTTTGGGAGAAGGGGGTGGGATTATGGACATTGAGGAGGGTATGTGATTTGGTGAGTGCTGTGAAGTGTGTAAACCTGGTGATTCACAGACCTGTACCCCTGGGGATAAAAATATATGTTTATAAAAAATAAAAAATTAAAAAAAAATAAATAAAAAAAAAATAAAAAAATAAAAATAAAATAAAATAAAATAAAGGAGGGTTTAAAATAAATAAATAAATAAATAAAAATTAATCAGAAAAAATGTATTTCATTTCAGGTCATAGAATAATAGTTCACTAGCTTTCTGTCCACTGACACAAATTTTTTTAGAGTCTTTAATAAAAATATCTTACCCAAGCAAAAGGAAAATGGGTTTTACTACAGGAATGATAGTGCTCCAGGAACTGAGAACAGATCTAGGAGATCAAATATCTTAGTTTTGATTGATGAGGAATAACATATTTTTAAAAACAATATGTTATTATTCCGCTACCTGCTTTTCCAGTTTCAGATCTGCAAACTCCATGAATTTCCACTGTGTTTTTACTAAAGTAATTCTGAGCAGTGCAGTCCTGTGAAAAAGAGCAGAGCAAATAATCACGAGACAAGGTATTTGAAATGCTTCCTTCTAACAGCATATGAATTTGAATACAAATTCATTTATTTGTATTAAAAATAAATAATTCCTCACTGAAGAAAACACAAAGTCTAAGTAGAAGCAACAACAATCCACATAAACTGAAATTGATAAAAATTTGATTTCACACTGTCCACTACAATAAGCAAGCATGAGATGGTTTTGGTTGAAGTTGATTCAAATTCATAAAACGTGATTCCATGAAGCTGGAGATTATACTGAAATCATCTATTCAACTCACCCTATAGCACAGTCATGAAGGAAGTTTGTTATTCTTACTACCTTAGTATAGAGAGCAACAATAACTATCTGTATGAAATTCACAATTTCATAAGACCAAGAACATAATTATAATCATTTTTTATTAAAGGCACAGGTCAATAATTTGAAGACCATTTTCCATATCCAGATAATACTACAATCACAGTGCCATTACCCACTTCTGACCTGGGATTATTAATCTTTCATTTACCCTCCACTCTTACTCACATAAGTGTGTTATTTTAAATGGACAAGAGATCACATTCAAGCATTTAATTAGAATACAGGCAAATGTTACTTCTCAAGTGTTGTTCCACATTTGTAGATATGTAATCACTTCTGGAACCTTGTTGCTGAACCAGAATTAACTTGGAATGACAACTGAGAAACTAAGGAAATTTAAGGGAAAGCAATAATATAGGACAATATCCCCGATTTAATACTAAGTGATGAAGGGTGATTACACCGTGTATAAATTATTATTATAACTACATTAACATCCTAGGTGAGGAAAATCCCCAAGAATGGACCCAGTTGGTGTGCTAAGTTGGTAAAACTATATAATTCCCATTTTCTTCATGGTGCTTTTCAACGTTACCAGTTTTCCTTTTTATAGTTGCTCCTTTTCTTGAAAAGGAAAAAGGTATCCTATGTTAAGCATATATCATTTGTATTAGCTTATATATATACATATGTATGTATATGTATACACATTTGTATGTATATATGTATTTATAAGCATAAAGCAGTGTTAATGGGTTTCAGCATCTAGACGATTTTATTCCCAATCTTCAAAAAAGCTCCCTTAAGTAGTTGGTTTTAAACATCTACTCAAACTAGAACAACAACAAAATGTTTCACAGGATTTAACAAAGAATGCCCCAAACATCAGAACCGAAGGGCAAGAATAAAAGTCTGGATTTATAATTGAAACTGAAGAGCGAAGAGATACAGAATATGGGCACCTTTACAAGATGCCTAGAATCATCGGGCCTTGAGACAGACGGCCCACGTTGCCATAGGAAAACTTACAGAATAAACAAGCAATCACAGAAGCATTATGGAGAGTCAGTTATGTGTTTTCAAATCTATGGTGTAATAATGCTAATTCAATATGAAAATCATCCCATTAGCCATTTCAGTAAAATGGCAAATTAACTGATCTCTTATTATAGAAAGTGCCATTTTCACAATTTAATAAAACACAAATCCATTATGGCAAATAAGGTTAATGTGGAAAAATGCCATAGAAAGTTTAAAAAGGAGACTTTGTAATGTGCTAATGAATTCTCCTAAAAAAAAAAAAAAATAGGTCATTTTGGCTCTGCTGCACCATTGTTCTGAAACTAGTCTGGGAAGAAATATAGAGTAATAACATCAAAAACATAGAAGCAAACACTAATTTGTGAATTCATTTAGATTCATAAACCTCTTTGCGTATTCCTATAAAATATTTCTTTCAGCCACAACAAAAAAAAATGTTCCTCACAGCCCAGGATTTAGAAGGAGGAAGAAAGGAAGGATTGTCAGGTGTCCTCTGTATTCAGGTGATTACAGAGAAAGGATACTCATCCTCTACCCAGGTTCCCAACTACCTTGCTATCTTGTCACCTATTAACTATAATCTCCTAATACATTTTATTACATGCCTGTATAGGAAAAACACTAGTTTTGTCTAAGACACCAGCAATACAGGGCTTAATAAAGAAAATTTTTAAAAAAGAGCAAATTTCAGCACCGAGTAATGAATTAGGTTTTTGCAACCTAAAATAAAGCTACATTTATGTGGCATCATAAATATTGTGCTTTATGGTTTAGTGTTCTTTCAAATTAGAAGAAAGAAGGATTAATATTATTTTTCATTGTACTTGGTCTCTAAGACAATAATAAGTCTGAATGGAGAAGCAAGAGAGAATCAGAGATGTTTAGATAGAAGTTATAACGTGGCTTTGTTATAGAATAATATAAAGGGTAGAAAATGTGAAGTCAACAATAGTTCTATGGATTTTAGCTACACAAAATAGAGGAATAATCTATGGGAGATGGGAGAAACGACCAGAGTAGAACCAAAGACACGTTACCTTTGATTCCTGTTTAGTTTGAAGAGACCACTAAGAAGCATTAAATGATTTGATCACAAAGATGACACACAAGATCCCCAAAATTGTATTTGGGTCTGACGATGAGGTACAGGAGGTCATTATTAGATGGCATGACCAACTACAAAAATACATTTATGTCCATGAGTATCTCAAACCTTTCTTAGCTCCCACACCTAAAGATTTGATGATATTAAAGGAAACAGCCAAGCTGACTACTAGCATGCATTATTTTGTTTATGGTGTTGCTGTTTGGTTTTCTACTCATTGTCCTAGATGTAGTCTTCTCCAATCTTAGAAGCATGGGGGGATGAATGACAATCTGAGGCACCCATGTCAAGTTACATACCAATAAACTAAGTGACACTCATTTGGCTTTTCTGTTTTTGTTGTTTTGTTTTGTGTTTCAATCACTTTGATCATTTTTAGCATGAGGGTAACACGACCTTCTATCTAATTAACGGAATGTGCCTACTGGTTGGTGAGAAGGTAAGAAACAAAGAGTGAATTCACAGAGGATGGGTAAATTTCATTTGTTGGAGTCAGCTCTTAACTTCTGTTTTGAATTCTAATTATTTGATTAGTGGTAGATTTGATTAGCAGGCCCCGAGGAGGTAAAGTAGGAGGGAGAGAATATTCAGGAGTGAGTAACATTTTGATACTGATGGTAGCTTACCAGTGTAAGCTGTAAAATCCTGTATTCCTGTGGTCCATCTCCATGTTGCATGTCCATGAATCCTTCAGAGTCCTGCTGTGTTTGCTTGAAGGGAATTTGGACTCCATGATCCACTCTTTAAAAAAAAAAAAGAGAGAGAGAGAGAGAGAGATGATGAAATGGATGCTCAGACTATATAGTAAGTCCAGGATGATGTAGATAAATACAAGCATGGACCAGGGCTTCCAGTTAAACTCCAGCACATATAGAACTGGTAGATTGCCATCCCAACCTGACAACGAGCAAGCAAGCAGAATGCACTGAATATCAGTGACTTTTCTTGAATAATCTGAGACCTGTAGTCCCAGCACAAACCACCCACCCCGGAATCTAGAGACAGGCATCTGAGAGAGATATAACTTCTGAGGTTTGCTTATCTGGAGCAGAAGCCACTGGAATCTACAACTGGTAGGAGGAGTTGAATGACTATTTTGATAAAAGGAGATTGAGTTCAGACTAGTGTGAGAATGAGAAATTGTTGGGGGTAGCCATCTTAGGGTGGTGCTACACTCATACAAGCTTTCCATTCCAGAAGTCCCACCAGGTTCTTGTAGTGAGGACTGGAGAATGATCCCCTTACAGCTCAGACTGGGGGAAGAAAAGAGTTGTAATCGTAAAACCCACTCAGTTTCTGTACCCGGACAAAAGCCTAGACCCTGGAGGGAAGGGATTCTCCAGAGGGCAAACCTGAAACCTAATCACAGTGAAGGAAAGAACCGTCCCCCATTCCAACCTTCCTGTCTTCCTTGGGAAACAGGAAAGAGAGAAGGAGAATGGAATATAGAAAACTATACTACTGGAGGAGGAACAGAAGTGACTGGGTAAGTTTCTCCTGTGAGACCCAGGCACACGAATGATGGAGTCTTAATGAGAAAATTACAGAATGTCACCCAATCCTCCAATCCTGCAACACCACCGAGTACCCAGTATAATAACAGTGGATTATAACTGAAAGACACCTATTTATAGTTGGAGGCTTCAACATCCCTCTGTCAGTAATTGAAAGATCAAGCAGGCAGAAAATCAGTAAGATTATAGATAACCTGAATGACACTATCAATCAACTTGATCTAATTGACATTTATAAAATATTCTATTCAACAACAGAATACATATTTTTCTTAAGCTCTCCTGGAATGTTTATAAGGATAGACCACATTCTGTTCCATAAAATGTGCTTTAATAAGTTTAGAATGGTAGAGATCATACAGAATCTGCTCTTAGAGCACAACTGAATTAAACTAGAAATAAAGAACAGGAAAACAGCTGGAAGATTCCCCTATATTTGGAAATGAAACAGCACACTTACATGGGTGCAGGGGAAAGTCTCAAAGGAATATAAAATGTATTATGAACTAAATGAAAACAAAGCTATATTCTCAAAGTTTTTGGAAAGCAACCAATAATATAGAATAATAATATACATTAGAAATGAATACATATCTACTATTCTCCCTTAGTAAACTAGAGAAAGAAGAGCAAATCAATCCTAAAGAGAGCAGAAGAGAGAAAACAAAATTTAAGCAGAAAGCAATAAAATTAAAAATGGAAAAGAAATGTTAAAAAAAAAAAAAAGTCAATGAACCCAAATGCTGGTTTTTTGAAAATGGTAAAACTCTTGTCATGCTAACCAAGAAAAAGAGAACAGAGCACTTTGCCACATCATGGGTTAAGGAGGGGGTAATCATTACTGATCCCACAGAGAGCAAAGGATGATAAGGGAACACTACAGACAATTTTATATGCAAATTTCATAACTTGGGTAAAATGGACTTTATATTTGATGACACAAAGTACCAAAATATATAGATAAGCAGAAATGGATAACCTGAATAATTTTGTAATATTTATTGAGGAAGTTGAAGAAGCAATTAAAAATCTGCTAAAAAAAAAAAAAATGGTTGGCCCACATGGTTTCATCAGTGAATTTTTTTAAAAACATTCACATAAAAAATAAAGTAATTCTATACAATCTTTTCCCCCCCAAAAAGAAGAGGGCTCACCTCACAACTGACTTTGGGAGGATGGCATTACCCTAATAAAGCTATTGCAAGAAAACGAAAGCACAGACCAATTTCTCATGAAGACAGAGACAAAATCTTTAACAACATATGAGATTATCTAATCTCACATAACAGGATAATCACCACAACCAAGTTGATTTCATTCCTGGAATGCAAGGCTGGTTCATTATTTGAAATGTAGCCAACATAATTCATCATACTAACAGACTAAATAAGAAAACCAATGTGGTCATATCAACATATTCAGGAAGATCATTTGACAAAATTACTGATTCATAATAAAACTCTAAAGAAAAAAAAAACTAGGAATAGAAGGAAGTATCTATAACCTGATAAAAATACAAGTCTACAGCTAACAGAATACTCAACTGTGAGAGACTAACACTCTCATACAAACATGAGGGGAAAAGCAAGGGTGTTCTCGCTTGCCACCATTATTCCACTTCACATTATAGGTAATGCAATAAGGCCAAAAGGAGAAATAAAACTGTCTTCTATTGCAGATGGTAGGGTTGTCTATGTAATAAGCCCTAAAAACCGGTTTTCTTAAAATTCCTCGTAAAATTCCTCGTAAGTTCAAACACATACTAAAACTCTATATTTTTACTCCCTCTCCCCAACATTTAACATTTTTGACTTCACAATCTACATTTGTGTTAACAAACTGTGGAGTTTTAGTTATTTTAACGTTTGTCTTTTAACTTTCAATCTTTATTGAAAGTTAAATAAAGTTCAAGGATATATGGTAGTTGTTTTTCTAGGTCCTTTGTCCTCTGAAAAAGAACAAAGTTGGAGGATTTGCATTACCCATGGCTTGTCAGGCTACCAGAATCCAGATAGTGTGGTATTGGCAAAAGAAAAGATATTGATAAATGGAACAGAATAGAGAGCCCAGAAATGGAACCACAAAGATGTGGTCAACTGATTTTTGACAAAGTCACAAGGACAATACAATGAAGAGAGGCATCTTTCGACATATGGGTCTAGAACATTCCTCTCTCTCTCCCATATATATATATATATATAATCTCCAGATGCAAAAAATGAATATACATACATATATCCAGATGCAAAAAATGAACATAAAAACAAGCCTCACTCACAACTTACACAAAAATTAAAAACATCAATTATATAACTAATTATAAAAGACGAAAAGTCTAGAAGAAAACATAGGAGAAAAATCTATGTAACCTTTAGTTTGGTGATGAGTTTTAGATACAACATCAAAGCATGATCCATGACAAAAACTGATAAGATGGACATCATTAAAATTAAAAATGTTTGCTCTGTGGAAGTCACTGCCAAAAAAATAAAAGGACAAGTCACAGATCAAGAGGATATATTTGCAAATCACATATTGGATAAAGAACTTACATCTGGAAAAAATACAGAACTTAAAATTCAGGAATAAATTAAAATCCATTTGAAAAATGGGCAAATAATCTGAACAGAAAAACAGCACAGAAGATAAAGAGATGGCAGCTAAGCCTATGAGATGCTCAACAACATTTTCCTTAGGGAAATGCAAATTAAAACAGCAATGAGATACCACTACACATCTAGTAGAATGGCTAAAAGCTAGAGAGAGAAAAAATAAAATAAAACCGATAATACCACTTGCTGATGAAAATGAGGGGCGACAGCAATTCTCATTCATTGCTGGTGGAAATTCAAAATAGTATAGCAACAAAGAGGAATGAGCTATCAAGCCCTGTAAAGATACGGATGCTATAAAATGGACATTGTTAAGTGAATAAAGCCAGTTTGAAGAGACCATTTAATGTAGGATTCCAATTCAGAACTCCAGAGATGGAAACCACATCAGTGGTTGCCAAGGTTTTAGGAGTATTATGGTTGAATAGGTAAAGCACAAAGCATTTCCAGGGCAGCAAAACTATTCTATATAATATTAGCATGGTGGACACACAATATTGTGCATTTGTTAAAACCCATAGAACTTTTCAGTACAAGGAGTGAGTCAATAAAAGATATAAGGGCTTCTTGGCAAAGAGGATGGTTCTAGGGTTGGGGCAGAGAATATGGAAGATGAACCTGAAGCTTCTAACTGTGCTAGAATTTAAAGATGTCCTAAAAATAACACAATGATGAGAGAATGTCCAAAGGACACAGGAGCCAACTGAAAGATCTCTTAATAACTAAAGCTGGGACAACTGGAGCAATGAAATGGTATAGTATAGGGTTATAACCCAAAATATACAGTAAATATCCTTGGGTCCATATTGATACAAATCCACAATAGAATAAATAAATGGAGTACAAACAAATCTCCCAAACAGAGAAATAAATAATTTTGATAAATGCTCACTTCTTAAAGTGTTAGGGCATAATTCTCCACCTGTTAGTGTGAGCTGCACATGGTAACTTTTTTCCAAAGAGGACAGGAACAGAGAGAAAGAAAGGGGCTTTATAGGGCGAAACTGACAAACGCTACTTCAGACAAGTGCTCAAGATTAGTAACAAGAGGGGCACCTGGGTGGCTCAGTTGGTTAAGTGTCTGCCTTTGGCTGGGGTCCTGATCCCAGAGTCCTGGGACTGAGCCCGGTTTCGGGCTCTCAGGCTCCCCACTCAGCAGGGAGTCTGCTTCTCCCTCTCCCGTAGCCCCTCCCCCTCACTCATGCTCACTCACTCTCTCTCTCTCTCTCTTTCAAATAAATAAAACGTAAAAAAAAAATTATTAACAACAGTAGTTAAGTCAAGTTTTGAACATGTATCACATATTTATGCTCAACAAAAGATGGTTCTCCTCTGTGATCTTTCTTCCCCAAACCCAGAAACCTGGTTTAACCATGAGAGAAACATCAGAAAAACAAAAACAAAAACAAGTTGAGGGACATTCCACAAAATACCTGACCGGTAATACTCAAAACTGTCAGTCTTCAAAAACAAGGTAAGTCTCATAAATTTTCAGTCTAAAGAAGCCTACAGAACACCCTGATTAAATGCAATGTGAGATCCCATATACGATGCTGGAACAACAAAAGGACTTAAAAAAAAAATCATAATATTGGAATAAAGTATGGGTTTGAGTTGTAATAATATATCAACATAGGTTCATTAGTTGCAACAAATGTATCACCTTAATATTAGCAATGGAGGAAACTTGCAGCTGTGTGTACAGGAACTCGGATACATTTTTGCAACTTAGAAAAGAATAGAAAAGAAAAAAGTATAGCATATCACATACCACACTAGACTGCCTCAACCCATCTAGGTATTTTTTTAATGTAGCAATCTATATTTATTTAATATTATATTTTACTCTTTCCCCAGTGCTCTGTACACAACAACACTCAATAAATATTTCCTGAAAGCTAGTAGAGTGCCCTTTCTTAAGTTCCCAGACAAAAATATTATTTTAAGAGGGAAAAAAAGTTACAGGCACCAACAAAACAGAAGTTCTTCATCACTGCATTCCTTTAAGAGGATTCTTTCACATTCTACTTCTTTGAAAACAGAGGAAGAACCAAATTAATCCCTAACAGACGACAGCTTGGAAGCTGGAAACCATGTCCTTTCACGAAACTTCTCTTTTCAGTCCTATGAGAATCACAATAAAAGGCATGGGGCAGTTTTAAATGGAAAGAAAGCAAAAGAACAATACACGCGAGCTTACAAAATTACACAGTGGAAGGGTTCAGGAAGGCTCTTCAATTACAAAATTAATCCCGGAGTAGAAGAGAATTTCAGATTCTACAGCTCACGTCTGAGAAAATCCCCTGCCTTGGAGCTTTTAACTCTGTCTTCAACAGGCAGCTGTTTTAACTAAGTGGCTTCAAGCGGCTGAGGTAGGTAAAGGGGTTATAGGTCTCACCTGCCTCAACAAAGTCCCAATTCACAAGGGGCCTAAAAGAATTAGGATTTCAGGGCACACAATCACAGGATCACTGAATACTTCAAATCGGTAATTCTCACTCTGCAGATACATTTCATGACCATCTGCCCCCAAATTTCATGTGGACAACATCTTGCTTAACAAGGGCATTCATTAAGAGTCTCTATTTTGCTGGCCTAGAAAAATTAGAAAATGAAAAAGAAGATCTTTTATCCACAGAAACATGGAGGGGAGGAATGAATATTGCTCTTTGGAAGGGGCAGGGGAAGTGGTGAATCTCTTTGTATCACTAATATATTAGAACAGCTTGCTTCTATTTTAAAATTGGAGATCTCACTGGGATCTTTTTCTCCCATAGCTCACCTTCTTTTATCACCCTTTCCTTTCTGAGGCCAGGATCCAGCAGGAATGGAATGGAAACAAGCATGAAAGAAAGGAAAAAAAAAAAAAAAGTTTTCACAATGAGTTAGAAAATCCCCAGTTTATAGGGTATGCTGTATTTTTATTTCCTAGTTATACCCTTAAGATGCTCCTATTTAAACATTTTATGGCTTCCTCTTTTAAAGCCCTCTCTCTTTTAGTGGTTAAGTACCTTGAAGCCAAGATCTTACATTAAAGTAGAATCTAATTAGACCTTTCAGTTCCGACAAGCTACCGGACTCCTTCAGCTCCATTATAGAAATGTACAGTAAAACCTTTTTTTCCTCTCTGTGGTGAAAATAGCAGTTATCTTCAAGGAAAAAAAGAGGGGAAAGACATGAATTAGCCCACCTCAATTTAAGCACAAGGCACAGGTAGGTGACCCTGCCTCTTTGTCCTTCTACATGAGAAGGATTTCAAATTTTGAGGCTGCAACTGGAAGGGGAGATGTGGAAAGTGCCTGGTTGCTGCTTTTAAACCCTCAAATGCACCACATCTAAAATGCCTTCACACTAAAAGCTGAAAATTGCAGTAACTACTTCAATAAGTAAGTAGTTTAAATATAATTTCTGGCACCACATATATATTCACAGGGAAAATGAGTTAAGAGAGACAGTACATAGTTTCATAAAAAGGAAAAACATAAAATTCTAAATATTCTTGCCACTGTGTACCCACGAAAGTAACATCATTTAAAAAAAGAAAAATTGGCTATTAGCTAGGATTCCTATTACTAGTGCCACATGTCCCTTACTCGATAGTGGGCCGCCCACAGAACAAGGAGCAGTGACAAGAAGATACCAAGGATCCCCCCCCCCAAAATACTGGTGTGATGTTTGAAGATGCTGAAATCCTAAAACGTGTTTCTTCAAACAGCAGTGTACCAATGTAGATAATCTGATACTCCCCACATTTCTAGCCACCCTCTCTCCCAGAGCTCTGGAATCCACAATGAGCACATGAGTTGAACTCAACGGTAAATATTTAGGTCAGGAAAGTCAGACCAAAAGAGAGAGAGAAAGAGAGTGAGAGGGAGAGGAGGAGACAATTGTCGCTTTCACTGTTGGAGGTTGGCTAAAAACGGGCCGGGTGTTTTAAGATGTCAGCACAGGAGCGTGCTGGACAAAGAGAATGGGATTTAGCAACAGTGTCTTGGTTTGAGTCCTGAGATGGGTACACAGTGGCTGAGTGATACCTACAAGTCATTTATTCACTCTGAATCTCAGAGAAAACCAGAGCAGCCCCAAGGCAAGATGTCGGGACAGGGTGGAACATTCCA
Organism: Mustela lutreola; assembly: GCF_030435805.1. Lineage (NCBI taxonomy): Eukaryota > Metazoa > Chordata > Mammalia > Carnivora > Mustelidae > Mustela > Mustela lutreola. The sequence goes on from NC_081295.1 coordinate 153,783,840, forward strand.
CGTGGGATTAAGGACTCCTGCAGACCTCACATCCTTCCTATCTTGCCTAAGATGAAATGGACAGAGGTGGTCTCCATTCTGAGTTGCCTCCTACTGTGCCGACCTGTTGTGGCAATAGTAGAAAACACAGCTTAAAATTCACTTGATCCAAAGATTTTTGAATTGCCTGAATGTTTACTGAATGTTTGACTTTCAGACTTCTTTTGCACAATTTCAAAACTTTTATGTAAGACTTAACTAGCTTTAATTGTTAGTCTTGTTATAACAGTGTCGGCATTTATTTTTTTGTTTGTGTTTTTGCTTTGTTTTGTTTTGTTTTTCTCCAAACTCAGTCACACTGTACCTCCTCCTGTTTTTTATTTTTTATTTTTATTTTATTTTATTTAAGATTTTATTTATTTATTTGACAGACAGAGATCACAAGTAGGCAGAGAGGTGGGCAGAGAGAGAGGGAAAAGCAGGCTCCTCACTGAGCAGAGAGCCTGACGTGGGGCTCAATCCCAGGACCCTGGGATCATGACCTGAGCCGAAGGTAGAGGCTTTAACCCACTGAGCCACCCAGGCACCCCTCTTCCTGTTTTTTAAACTGTGGTTTAAAACTGGGGGGCTCACTGCGTTAAGCGTCTGGAGTAGAAGAGATCTTCAGCTCAGGTTGTGATCTCAGGGTCTTGGGATCAAGCCCTATATAAGGCTCCCAGCTCAACAGGGAGTCTCTTCCCCCCTCCCACCTCCCCAACTCATGCTCTCTCTCTGTCTCTCACTATCTCTCTCAAAATAATAACAAATAAATGAAATCTTAAAAAAAATAAACCTCTGGTTGCCCCCATCACTATCATTATAGTTATGAATTCAGGTGAATGAAAGCTATTTTCACCTGCTTATTTTTCTCTATATTCAACATGGATGGATTCTAGTATTTTTTTTTAAGATTTTATTAATTCATTTAGAACACAAGAGCATGACTTGGCGGGGGGGGGGGCAGAGGGAGAGAGAGAATCTCAAGCAGACTCCATGCTGAGTGTGAGGAGCCCAACAGGGGACCCCATCCCACAGCCTTGAGATCAGGAACTCACAGTCTTAAGATCAGGACCAGAGTGGAATTCAAGAGTCCCATGCTTAACCGACTGTGCCGCCCAGGGGCAGGGCATGGCTTCTAGCATTATGTGGAAAGAGGGTTGTCCTCCACGAGGGTGGTGTAGTGACAAACACGAATGATTGTGGATATAACATTTCTTGGGTTACGCCAATTCATTAAAACAAAACAAAACAAAAAAAACCAAAAAACAAACAAAAACAAAAACAAAACAAAACTCTGTTCAAAGGCAGTTATTTTGTGTGCATAACCCAAAGCGGGCAGCCGAGTGCTGCAGGAGGTGCAACAGGTAAGATGGCATGCACACCTGAATCTTCTCCTTAACGTGTCACATGTCACAGCACTGCCACCACTATGTGTCTGCTGAAGCTGTTGATTCAGAAGGCCACTTGCAGAAGACCCTGCCTTAAGCATGGAATCTTTAAAGAATCAGAAAAGGTTGGCTTGCTTTTTCATTTATCTGTCTTTGTTGTTATTTCTCCTCCACAGTTACAAATGGCATTATAAGACACATCCAGGGGACTCCTGGATGGCTCAGTCAATTAAGCATCTGCCTTTGGCTCAGGTCATGATCCCAGGGTCCTGGGATTAAATCCCCCATCGGCTCCCTGCTCAGAGGGGAGTCTGCTGCTCCTTCTCCCTCTGCCTCTGCTTATGTACTCTCTCTGCCTCAAATAAATACATGAGATCTTTTGGTGGTGTGTGGGGGGGAAGACACTGCCAGAATTGAAGGGACTACTTAGATGAATATAAAAAGGGCATTATGAGGGCACCTGGGTGACTCAGTTGGTTAAGCGTCTGCCTAAGGCTTGAATCATGATCTCAGGGTCCTGGGATTGAGACCCACATCAAGCTCTCTGCTCAGCGGGGAGCCTGCTTCTCCCTCTTCCTCTGCCTGCCTCTCTGCCTACTGGTGGTCTCTCTCTATCTCTCTGTCAAATAAATAAATAAAATCTTTACCCCCCCCCCAAAAAGGACATCACAGAAATCACTTTGTGCGATGTATAAAAATAATGTATCACTATGCTGTGTACCTAAAACTAATAGGATATCACATGCCAAATATATGTAAATTTTTTAAAGAAAGGATATGCAATTTTCAGACGCAAGATACTAAACAACATTCTTTGTCCTCTGGCCATAATTAAAGCACCACAAAACCTGTTCCATTTAGCAACTTATTTGGCAATGATCAAAAACTTTGGAAAAGTCTCTATATTGGAGAAAATAGTAGAAATACAATGCTTAGGTGTACTGTGAAATTATTTTTAAACGTGTCATCCCTTTTTAGAAGCTCAAAGACAAAAATCTTTACTTTCTTTCACATTTACTCCTTCAAAATATTCATTTGATCCTTGAAAAGAAATTATCAACGCATTCATCCAAGTGTTAACTTTGCCATTTCATTCATTAAAAATGTGTATTTCAGCAGAATGTGGGCAAACTCTATTTCATTTTTCTTTCAAATGAGGAAATTGATTATTTACCCTAAAAAGCCAAGATTAAATTATTCAATCAGAAGGGAAGGTAAAAATGAGGGAGTTGGTGTGAGTGGTAAAATTATACACATACAGTGGTTAATGTCAATAGAGACAATAGGCATTTTTCTTTCAGTTTTCCAGTTTTGCCCAATGCTCATTTTTTGTCCCCTTTAGGGCTGGCCTGCAAGGCCAGCTTTAAGGAGGATGGTTATATCCTCTAAGGGTCTACCTTAGAAATGACCACCATGGGACCCATTAGAACACTCTTAATGGTGGAGATCATGATTTGTGTATGCGCCGTAAAACACCTTCCCCCTTCAAAGTCCTAACTCTCCACCTGCTGCCCTGTTCCTCTCTCACTCTACAGCCATATTCATTCGCCTCCTTGCTCTTACTAAAAACTCCTGCTTTGTGTCATTTTTAGAGTCTTTGTGTTGATTTTTCCTTCTTTCTGGAAATTTCTTTCCCCCCTGGGAGGACTAACTTTGTAACTCTCTCCCCTCCTTTAAGTATTCCTGAACATCACTTTTCGATGGTGCCTACACTGAGCACCCTTTTGAAATGTACAACCCCATCTCAAGGACGATGCACCGGTGGATTCTAACCAACCTCTACATTCTTTTTCATCGTGCTTCTCGCCTTCTGACCTAGAATTATTATGCGCTGCGTTTACTGTGAACTCTCTTTCCCTCATCCCAGCTAAACAGTCTGTGAAGAAATCAAAGGTCTCAAATAAATCACGTTAGCTTCAACCTTAAGAAACTAGAAAAATTAGAGTCAATCAAACCCAAAATAAGGAGAAAAGATAAAATAGTAAACATCTGAGCAGGTATCAGGGTAATAAAAAAGAGAAAATCAAGAAAACAAATGAAAAATTTTAAAGTTGATCGTTAAACCTCCAGAAAGACAGACTAGGAAAAGAGAAAACAGATGAATCACAGACTGGGGAAGAGAGGGAGTCACATTGCAGAGTCTGTGGATTTGGGAGGCTAATAAAAGAATACTACGGACAACTTCATGCCTTTGAATTTGATATCTTGAATGAAATGGACAAATTCCTTAAAAGAAATTAATTACCAAGGTCATCAAGAAACAACAGATCAGTTGAATAGCCCTATATCTTTTTTGAAAAACTTAGTTTATATTTATCCTTTCCATGAAGAATACCTCAAGCCCACAGAGCTTTCCAAGAGACCATGTGCTGAAGGAAAGAAACTCCCTATTACACATAAAGTCTGAAAAACTGAAGAAGTTCTTCTTTCCAACTCAGTCTTTGATGGTTGCTTTACCCAGAGACAAAAACCAGGCAAATTAATTGTAAGAAAAGTAAACTACACACTAATATCCCTCAAGAATATAGATATAAAAATTCTAAACAAATTACAGCAAAGCTAATTCAAAAATACATAAAAATATTAATAGGCTGTGATTAAGTGAGATTTATATTAGATATGAAAGAGTTATCTATCATGAGGAAATCAACCATATTAACAAACTTAGGAAAAAGCAACATGATTACTGAAATAGATGCCAAAAAATTTATTTGACAAAATCCAATATAAATTCTAAAAAACTAAACAAAACAAAAAAGCAAAATAGTAACAGATGGGAACATCCTCAACTTAATAAAGAACATCTATGAAAAACCTGTAGCTAACTTCATCTTTGATGAACATGTTTGATGACAAAGACCTCATTCTCCACGTGTATCATCAGGAAAACACAACCGTATCTACTCTCATCACTTCTATCCAACATTGTACTGTCTAAGCCCTTCAAAAAAGTTAGAAAAAATAAATACAAAAAAAAAAAAAGAATTTAAAAAAAATACCAATATATCAGAAAGGAAATTGGAAAAAAATGAAAAAAAAAGAAAAATAGAACCTCATGGTCTTGTAAAATAATAGCAAGAAATCTAATGTTTGAGTAAATGGAGTCCCCAAAAAAAAAAAATAAGAGAAAGAATGGGAAAGAAAAATATTGAAAGTAATCATAGACCCAAACTTCCAAATGTGGGGAAAGACATACATTTACACTCATGAGCTGCCTACCAAATTCCAAACAGAAGAAATAAAACGAAAACCCCACTCTTGCAACCCAAATAAAAAGATGGTTAAGTCACCAGGAACACATAATAATGGGTGACCAGTGATGTCATTAATCACAGACATCTCGACTAAGACATCAGAGACCAGACCTCTGCGGAGAACTGAAAATCAAGATAACCCAGCCAATCCAGAGTTCTACACCCAGACAAAAATATTTAAGATTTAATAAAGACATTAAGATAAAACAAAGACATTTTCATTCATTAAAACATTAATCAATAAGATAAAGACATTTTCAGATATTAACATGAAGATAAAATAAAGACATCTCAGATACTAAAACCAAGAGCTTGTTGCCAATAGATCTTGTTATCCAAAGTCGGATAAAGAGAGTTCTCTGGGCTGCGGGGGAGTGGTGACAAGCTCTACTGGAAAGAGGGACGGGCACTGGAAATGATAGATATTTGGAAAAATAAAAGATTTTTTTTTCCCTCTCAATGTAGAAAATAAATATTTGTATCTTTTAGGAAGACCTTTCTGCCTATCTGCACAGCCGGACCTCCAGGAGAAGAAGTATGCCCTTCAAACACCTGTTCTTGCCTTTTTTACATTAAAAGCTCTGCCCTTGACTGCAGTCATACTAATGTTAGTAATTCTCAACGTGATTGGTAATTCCCAATAAAACAAAGAAACAAGCAAGCAAGGAGCATCTCTATTCAGAGATTCCTCTGTTGGTTTAAGTCTCTAGTAACACAGTTTTTCCCAGAGATGGTTCAAAACTGTTTTTGTTGTTGTTGTTCTATTTTTTGTTTTGTTTTGTTTTGTTTTGTTTTTTTACCAACCTTAAAGGAAAGAAAGCAGGTAAAAAAGCACAGAGGTGTATGTCACCAGTGTGATGGCTTTTAATGCTGGCTGCTGTAATTACGAGCCCTTAAATCTCCACGCGGTCATGCAATACGCTGTTAGTCACCTGAAGCCCCATTGGTTGGGATGGGAAAGAACTGGCAGAGTCTTCGGGAAAGCAGACGGACACGGGTTTCTTCATCCTCAGCCAGAAGCTTCTAAGGCTACCCTCTGCCTTCACATCCAGCTGGAAAATAGCATGATGAGATCTGGTGGTTCTTCCTCGAAAGTCTCCGCGGAGTCGTGATTTTTTTTAAGAGACTAAAGAGGAAAAAAAAAAAAAAAAGCAATAAGGAAAGTTTATTTCAAACAATGGAGAATGTCGAGCTTTATAAGCTGCTCTGGGCCAGAATTTCCCTAATAACCGCCTCATTCATACCCTTCTTTAGCACTGGCGATGCGTTCTCGGTCCAGTGAGGCTGCCTACTGGCAAGTGCTCCTATGCGTTAGGTGAGCCGAGAGCTGACGGAGGGAGGAAAAGCCAGAATGACCAGAATGAAGGGCGCAAGAGGAGCCCGGCTAAAGGAAAGAGAAACGGGACAGGTGGCAGACAGGAGACAAACAGTGAAAGTGATGAAGAAGAAAATAGAGCTTGAGTATCTTAAGCAACTGGGAGCGTTTAGACAATGGGACTATTTAGGGCATAGATCAGCCACATCTTGGAAACTCGACCTGGTAGATGATGTTTTAAAACGTGAGAGAACTGGCCTACGATCACGTACGTTCAGTCTGCGCACTCCCTCCATCACCTCTCTGTCCCGTCCGACTTCAGCCTTTCCACAGCAGCTCAAGTCCCCGGGGGGGAAAATCTAGACCTTCGAGGGCTCTGTTCAAAAACCACCGACTGATACATAGCCAGAGGCCATCACAATGAACCTGCCACCACCCACCATCTCATCTTCAGCAAAATCCTTCTCGTTTCCCAGCGACCAGCTCCCCCAACTCTGCCTCTCTGTCCCTGCTCCAAACCCCGGGAAGAATGAACCCCTCTTCATCTGTGACCCTACTGCATCACAGCACGGTCCCTAGTAAGATTGCTTGGAGTTTCTGCTGATCGTCTTATATACCCGCAGCTCCTACAGTGACTTTATACTCTGCAGGACAAGGCCAGGACCCTTTCTGCACCTGTGCTCCTCGGTGGGAGCGGACATGTCTGCAGGGGAAGGGAACTGAAGGGAATGTCTTGAGCTGCCTTCAGCAGTGCCCAGTGGACCAGATGAAAGGCAGGACTGCACTGGGGTTGGTTTCTGGATTTCTAGAAGAATCTACGGATGGGAACTCAGCTGACAAGAGAAAATGGGCAGAACTTCTAAACCGCACAAATCCCAACTCATGCCGGGTTGCATATTTGCATGTAATTTTTACACAGTGAAAACCGCACAGTGGGAACTGAAGTTGATTCTCATAATCGTGGATCTCCGAATGCAGGAGGAGTGCTGACTCAGTGTTTGGCAGAGTGGGAGCGTCGTGAGAAAATTGTGTCAAAAGAGGGGGAAAGACCATCTTTCTAACACAGGAATGCAAGGAAGAAGGAACTCTCCAGACCTCCTATTATACCAACAAAAATTGTCAGGAAGGAAAAACGAAAATGGTAAATTCAAGAGGATTTTTGAATACACACCACACTAGGCACTCTTGGGAGATCATTTTAATACGTGATCAGATTGTCTCTCCCAAAAACGCAGAGATTTTGTAGAGGACAAAAAGGACACGGAGGCGAGTTAAGAGTCGTGTTCAATTTCAAAACATGTGCCCTAACCTGGAAATCAAGCCTACGTCCGCACGTCCTGTCACCGTTCTATTACAGCGACACCTGCTCTGCCCAGTTTCACACTTCAGGATCTCAGCTACCGCCCTCGTCACCTTCAGGCATTTCAGGTGAACAATCAAAAAATATCTTGATATTTTTGATGTTGTTAGTTTGTTTGCATATCACTCGGGAGTCCATCATACCACTGTAAAGAATCATAATTATAATTATAATGTTAGCAGTGATGGCCAGGGGACTTCCAAGCAGCTGTAGGCAACAGCAGGTATATAAGAAACAACTTCTCCGAACCTCCTCCCCAGCAGTATGAAATAACCACATCGATGGACATTCAAAGCCAAACCGCACTCTCAAAGTCACTCAAAGACACAGAAGGCAAAACTGGCAAAATAAGTGCATGTCAAAAGAGAAAAATAAAGAGAAGCAAGTGCTGGTCTCACGTGGTACCACCCCATCTCTGCCCTTGGTAGGACTGGCAGCGCAAACTGAGAAACAGAACCAAACCGCCAAGGGAATCAGAGCAGAAACTTCAGCCAAAGGGCCTGACTGTGAATGGGTGTGACCACCAGGAAAAGTAAATTCACTCGAAGTCTGAGAGGACAAGTAACTGGGCAGATCAGAGCAAGAAGCACACGGGAGGAATTTCAAAGTATGTCTTAAACGGGGAGCTATCAAAAATTAAAAAAAGCAAAGTCACCACTTCCATGAGGCAACAATTGCTGGAGAGGCAGATTAGGAGAGCTGGCTTGACTTGTGCGAGGCAGGTAAGACTTGGGCAGAGATCAATCAATGTCCGTAAGATCAACTCTAATACAATCAGAAGCATTCTAAAGTCCATGATGGTCAAGTATAAAATTTTAAGTAAAGACAGCATCTGGCTCTTCGCTTCTACAAGCCTGCCTCACACATGTCACTGTAATCCTGGCCCACATTCCAATAAAACTTTATTTATGAAAACAGAAGGCTCTCCCATAGGCTATACTTTGCTGGCTTAATCTTTTGAAATAATGCAGTAAAAGATTGTTTGACCTTGATTACCAAGTGTTTTGGTGCCCATTACCCTTCGTGCCTAAGCTGAGTGTATCAGTCCCTCTTCCCTTGTCTTAGTCTTGCTGATAAAAATTTTTAACTTATCACTCTCCATATAAAACAGATGAAGTTCCAGATATTAAGGAAAAGGACAAAAAGTTGTTAAAGAACTACCCTGTAAAAAAAAGCCTACACGTTTTCACAGGGAAATTCTGCTAAATTCTTCAAAAGGCCAGATATTCCTAATCCTCTGAATTATTTGAGGGCACTGAAAAGGAAGGAAAACTATATGATTCCTTTTTATAAGCCATAATACCTAAACGAGATAGTGATAGTAAAAAAAAAGAGAGAGAGATTGGAAGAAAGGAAAAAAACGCAGACCAATATTTCTCCTTAAATAAATTCAAAATTCTAAAGAAAATATTAGCAAACAGAATCAATACCTTAATAATACACTAATCAATACATTACTAATAATGATATACTATGTCAAGTGGCACTTATGCAAAAATACAAAGTTAGTTCAATAGTTCAGCCTTCTATCTCTAGAACTTTGAGAGAACACGTTAAGTTGTCAGATTGAGGGTACTGTTGTGGCAGCCCTTGGAAACTAATGCAGACTAATGCATCCCAGCTTTGCCTTCTAGAAGGACCTACAAACACTGACATGAATTCTAGGCTTCTCAGCCTCATTCTTCGTCATGAAGGAACCAGGGTATCTTGGGGAGAATGACTAACTCCAGGGTTAAGGCAGAGAAAACACGGGATGAGTCTGGCACATCTGATTGCATCAGAAAGGAAGAATGTACTCAAAACAGATGTGGGCTTGTCCCAGCAAAGGGAGCCAACCTGGGGATGCTCCTAATATAGACAGCTGGAATAATCTGAATGATAAAATACATAATAGGAGAGTTATCCACAGATTAGATTTAAAATACATCAAAAATAATTAAGTAGCCTGTACCCCTGGGGATAAAAATATATGTTTATAAAAAATAAAAAATTATATTAAAAAAATAATAATAATTAAGTAGGAGAGAAGAGAAAGTTCTGTCTTATAGAATTCCAATTAATAAATAGGAAAGCATGGGGCACCCGGGTGGCTCAGTCAGTTAAACATCTGCCTTCAGCTCAGGTCATGATCCCAGGGTCCTGGGATCTCGGGGTCGTAGGATCAAGCCCCACATTGGGCTCCCTGCTCAATGAGGAGTCTGCTTCTTCCTCTCCCTCTGCCCTTCCCCCTGCCCATTGCTCCCTCTTTCAAAATAATAAATAAAATCTCTTTAAAAATATATAGGAGGGGCGCCTGGGTGGCTCAGTGGGTTAAAGCCTCTGCCTTCAGCTCCGGTCATGATCCCAGAGTCCTGGGATCGAGCCCCGCATCGGGCTCTCTGCTCAGCGGGGAGCCTGCTTCCTTCTCTCTCTGCCTGCCTCTCTGCCTACTTGGGATCTCTCTCTGTCAAATAAATAAAATATTAAAAAAATAATAATAAAAAAATAAAAATATATAGGAAAGCAAAGAAGACACAAAGTACCAGGAGGCAAACACCACAATAGTAACTGTTGCAGACCAGCTTCTGCTGAGTGCTCCATTCAGAGGCAAATATTTGAGTAGAAGCAGGATTCACACAGTCTCAAAGTATCTTCCCTGAGTTATTTATTAGCCACACAGGGTAGGATGGTAACTTTACAGTGGGAAAATTAATAGAATCTATCTTAACCAAGTAATCAAAGGCAGTGTCCCCAGCAAGAAGACACCTAACATTATCAGCCCTCTGATAAGACGGAGTGAGGAAGACACATCACTTCTGTGATATTCCTACCAAAGATGTATAATCTCAGCACGGGGACTAGAAAACATTAAGCAAGCCCAGATTAGAGGGGGAAAGGAAAAAGGATATTTATATTTCAGCCAAGCATTAGAAACATGTTTAAATTAGTTTAACCTCACTTAAGGAGCATTGGAAAATTAACTGATCCATCATCTTTACAAGTGTCAAGGTCAGGACGCCTGGGTGGTCAGTGGGTTAAGCCTCTGCCTTTGGCTTAGGTCATGATCTTAGGGTCCTGGGATCAAGTCCCGCATCGGGGCTCTCTGCTCAGCAGGGAGCCTGCTTCCTCCTCTCTCTCTCTCTGCCTGCCTCTCTGCCTACTTGTGATCTCTGTCTGTCAAATAAAATAAATAAAATCTTAAAAAAAAAACACAAACATGTCAAGGCCATGAAAGACAACATTGAGGTATTCCCACAGCCTGCCGGAAAGTAAGGAGATATAAAAGCTAATCACAGGGTGAAAACCTGGGTAGGTTGTTGGAACAGAAAAAAAGAATATTGGCAGAAAAAGTGGTGCCATTCAAACGCAGCACTTAGTTGAGTTAGTAGTATCCTACCAAATGTTAATTTCCTGTCCTGACCCTTCTGCCCTGGCTAAGTAAGATGATAACAGAAGCTGAGCAAGGAAACCCATACTGCTTTTGTGACTTTTCTGTAAATCCCAGTTTTGTTCAAAATTTTCAAAAGTGACTCAACCCACAAAATAGATGAAAATAATACAGTTTACTGGACAGTTTGTTTAAAAAACACAAAATTAAATCAATATTATTAGAGGGTGAAGGTCTTCTCCACTATTTTTTCCTTCCCCCCTCCCTTCTTTTCTTCTTCTTTTTTTTAAGATTCTATTTATTTATTTGGAAGACAGAGATCACAAGTAGGCAGAGAGGCAGGCAGAGAGAGGAGGAAGCAGGCTCCCCGCTGAGCAGAGAGCCCGATGCGGGACTCGATCCCAGGACCCTGAGATCATGACCCGAGCCAAAGGCAGCGGCTTAACCCACTGAGCCACCCAGGCGCCCCCTCCCTTCCTTTTCTTTCTGTTCCTTCCTTCCTTCCTTCCTCTTTCCCTTCTTTTCTCCCCTCCTTTCTTCTTTCCTTCCATTTTTCCTTTTAATCTTGATGAGGAAACACATCCCACAGCAGAATGTTTGTTCAATCCTGTTATAGTTTTGGGAGACTTTCAAAAGCCTCATTAGAGGGACTCAAGATACAATTATCTGATTAAAATCAAGCCTGGAAGCAATTTGTTTCCATTTGACAAACAACCTCTTTTCTCTGAGCCAGGTTTAGCTCCGGGGCTCAGACTGCTGGGGGAAACTGTCATCAATAGCTATTTACTTCCACTAAGCTGGGGAAAATAGGAAGGGAACATAAAAACAGGAGGATGTTGGAATGGAAACAGGTTTTAAGAAAAGAGGGAAATAGACAAAGCCAGTCAAAGTTCTTTTTAGAGAGCATTTTTGTTCATGATTAGGGCAAAATGGACAGTTTGCCATAATTACTATAAGTTGGGGATTTTTGAAGGGAGGACCTTAAGAATGCACAATCTGAAATAAATATCACTAATAGTCAAAAACTTATTTAAAGGATCAAATATAGGACAAGATCCAGGACTCTTTTTTCGCCTATGGGAGCATTGGGGTCAGGTGGGAAACAGATCCATTAGCTATCTATTCATGCCTCTTGTAAAATTTTCCAATGCCCTCACCATCGCCATCATCCTAAAAAACGTCTGTATGTCATTACCTCACTGCCCATGTGGCTCTAACCGCAATCAGATAACAGGACAATGCCATGCTTGTTTTTTAAAAATAAGTGGGGGGGGGGGAGAAGATGAGGGCTGTTTTTTGTCCTGAAGAAAAGAAGAATCTATTGTCAAAGGGAATATTAAGTAAGGACTAATCTCTCATATCCTATAATTATGATAATGTCAGACATTTTTCATGAAGGGGAGTAAACCAGATAAAAGAATTAACAGAAAATGATTCAAAGGCCATGTGCTATGAACTAGAGGGAAAGCTTTGTGCAAATAACCAGAACACCTGGGGTCGTGGGTCCTTAGGCAAGTTAACTTTTTCAAATTTCATTTCCCCCTCTAAAATTAGGAAGCCTAATTACATTGTTAAATGCTGTCCAGACCTCTAAATTTGTGCAATTTCAATAAGCCTGTTGAATTTGACTTCAAGTTGAGTGATAATTTTGTTCATACGCTTGATTCTTTCCAAAAACCTTTTTTAAGTCTACGATTTAGTTAACATATTTTGTTTTTTTTTCTCTAATCATCACACTGCAGTTGAGAAATTTTGTTTCTAAATATATAGAGGGCACGTATTATATATAGTGTATTTACCTACGTATCCCAAAGAGTGCAAATTACGGCTTAGACTTAATGATCTTAAAGACCAGAAATCACAGTTTTAGGTGAGTTTTATCTGAGGAAAGCAATAGTAGCAGGGAAAACTGATATCCATATAGAGGCTCTAATCATAGGATCCTATGGTACCCACAAAACCCTTGCTAATGGCATTATTGATAACTTCATTTTGCAAATCAGTGGGTACTTTTAACAAATGTGGTTAACAAGTATCTTTATTTGTAAATAATAAATACTATTACTCGTAAAGCTTAGCTCCCCTGGTCCTTCTCGCATCATTAGATCTATTCCCTGACCCCCAGATACCCTCCGTTCCTCAGGCTTCACCTTCTCCCTGACGGCTTGCTTCAGTATTTATTCCCAGGTAAAGTAACAAACACGAAACAACGCCTTTGAAAGAAGCATTTATTACATTTTCCATGAGAACAGGGCACGCTGTACCCTGGAAGACCACGTGCTGAATCACCACATTTTGCCAGGAGGAGTGAGAGGAAAGCCCAGATTAGAAGTTCCTTTGGGGTTTTCTATGGGATAAACAATTGAGGATTGGGCTGTTCCTGGTTGTCTTCTACCTGGCCCTGGGCTGTTTTGGGGGGGGGGCGGGGGGGAGGGGTGGTTAAGGTTTTTATTTATGTATTTGACAGAGAGAGGCACAGCGAGAGAGGGAACACAAGCAGACACAAGCAGGGGGAGCAAGAGAGACAGAAGCAGGCTTCCTCCTGAGCAAGGAGCCTGATGCAGGCCTTGATCCCAGAATGCTGGGATCATGAGCTGAGCCGAAGGCAGACACGTAAGGACTGAGCCACCCAGGTGCCCCACCCTCCCCCCAACACCAGACCCTCAGTTGATTTTGAGCAGGGGGCAAATATGGGCTCAGTGTGTTTGTTAGATAAGGAAAAGATGCAGAGAGTTGGTTCTAGACGGCAGGACGGAAACCACCCTGGTCATTTGTTTGGTCATGTAATCAGTACGGGCCAAACCGACAAGTACGGAATCTAAGAAAATACAGCCAGAGTTTACTGTCTACTTTTGGATTTTTTTTATAAAGATTTTATTTACTTATTTATTTGACAGAGATTTTGTTAACTGTTTCCTTTGCTGTGCAAAAGCTTTTGATCTTGATTAAATCCCAATAGTTCATTTTTTCCTTTGCTTCCCTTGCCTTTTGCGTTGTTCCTAGGAAGATGTTGCTGCGGCAGAGGTCGAAGAGGTTGCTGCCCGTGTTCTCCTCAAGGATTTTGATGGATTCCTTTCGCACATTGAGGTCCTTCATCCATTTTGGGTCTATTTTTGTGTGTGGTGTAAGGAAATGGTCCAATTTCATTTTTCTGCATGTGGCTGTCCAATTTTCCCAGCACCATTTATTGAAAAGGCTGTCTTTTTTCCATTGGACATTCTTTCCTGCTTTGTCGAAGATTAGTTGACCATAGAGTTGAGGGTCTATTTCTGGGCTCTCTATTCTGTTCCATTGATCTATGTGTCTGTTTTTGTGCCAGTACCATACTGTCTTGATGATGACAGCTTTGTAATAGAGCTTGAAGTCCGGAATTGTGATGCCACCAACGTTGGCTTTCTTTTTCAATATCCCTTTGGCTATTCGAGGTCTTTTCTGGTTCCATAGAAATTTTAGCATTATTTGTTCCATTTCATTGAAAAAGATGGATGGTACTTTGATAGGAATTGCATTAAATGTGTAGATTGCTTTAGGTAGCATAGACATTTTCACAATATTTATTCTTCCAATCCAGGAGCATGGAACATTTTCCCATTTCTTTGTGTCTTCCTCAATTTCTTTCATGAGTACTTTATAGTTTTCTGAGTATAGATTCTGTGTCTCTTTGGTTAGGTTTATTCCTAGGTATCTTATGGTTTTGGATGCAATTGTAAATGGGATTGACTCCTTAATATCTCTTTCTTCTGTCTTGCTGTTGGTGTAGAGAAATGCAACTGATTTCTGTGCATTGATTTTATATCCTGACACTTTACTGAATTCCTGTATAAGTTCTAGCAGTTTTGGAGTGGAGTCTTTTGGGTTTTCCACATAGAGTATCATATCATCTGCGAAGAGTGATAATTTGACTTTTTCTTTGCCGATTTGGATGCCTTTAATTTCCTTTTGTTGTCTGATTGCTGAGGCTAGGACCTCTAGTACAATGTTGAATAGCAGTGGTGATAATGGACATCCCTGCCGTGACAGAGAGAGAGAGAGAGAGTGAGAGAGCAAGCAGGGGGAGCAGCAGAGAGAGAGGGAGAAGCAGACCTGCCTCTGAGCAGGGAGCTGGACTTGGGACTTGACCCCAGGATCCTGAGATGGAGACCTGAGCCGAAGGCAGACACTTAACTGCTGAGCCACCCAGGCGCCCTCCGTGTGGATCTTTCAAGAGCACCTTCGTCCTCACATCCAGACCGCACTAGATTCTACAAGCGTCATCGGTGTGTGTGTGTACGTGCACGGATGAAGTACCCATCTCGCTGTTACATATCTCCTTGTGAATATCGATGAATACTTCAATCCCAAGAACTCAGAATCAAAGTTGTTATTCCCGCCTAACAACCCTGACCCTTGTCCTCTTTTCCCTGCTTGCCATTATTAGACACCCAATCACCCAAATCATAAATCTGGAAGACCACTGTGCCCTTTTAATTATCCGTGTATCTATGACCAGTCATCAATCCCTTCTGTCCTTACCTCTTAAATAGTGTTTTGATTCTGTACACTACTTTCAATTCATGACCCTTTATCAGACTAAGTATTGTTGCATAAAAACACTTGTCAAATGTCTGTCTCTGTCTAGTTCCCCATACTAGGTGTTTCCCATACAAAGCAAAAGGGAAGTTAGTAAAATTAGACTGGGAAAAAAAATTACATTGGAACCATCAAAGGCTTGGGGGCTGACTTCTCTTTTGTACTTTATGCTCAATAACAAAATAGCTGTGATTCCTTTAAAAATTAATCTGTTATTTTACCTCTGTATTGCTGTGTAGCATGTCCCCAGTATTTAGGATGTCCCTGCTCCCACGCATCAGTATGGCAAGTTCTTTTGCTTAAATGTCCCTCAGAACCAGCAAGGGTTTTCATTTCTTTTGAGAAACTTCTCTAACCCACCCTGTTCATCTGTACTGGTTCATCACGCGATGCCTTTCCACGCAGTTTTCCCAGTGTGTGGAAAACACTCCAACAATTTCCCACCCACACCCCATGCCTGAAGTTTCCAAAGAGCAAAGCTATTTTACACATCTGTATCTCGCTGACTCCCATCCACGGTCTGTTTCCTGAATCAAACTGAACTAAATTTGAAAGATTCCAGAACACTTCTCTGACTGGGGCTCCCAAAATTAAAAGTTATGGAACAATTTTGTTCCCAACAGAGAAGACATTTTTCCTGGTACATCTATTGCTAGCAGCCAAGTTCAAACATATATATATATTTTTTTTTCTTTTTTCTTTCTTTCTTTCTTTTTTTTTTTTTTTTTTTTTGTTTCACTATTAGGCAGCTGTGGGATAATGCACAGCTTCCCACATCAAACAAAGCCTGGTTTATTAATATGCAGTCTATTTTACACCAAACCAACTGCACCCCAAACCCCCCTTTTAGAGAATGTATAGAGGGGGGAAATGCTGAGAAAACAGTTTATGTAAATATAGAAACAAGAGCTGAAGAGCAGGATGTTACACCAGACTCTAAAGGGGCACCTGGGTGGCTCAGTGGGTTAAACCTCTGCCTTCAGCTCAGGTCATAATCTCAGGGTCCTGGGATCAAGCCCTGCATCGGGCTCTCTGCTCAATAGCAGAAAGCCTGCCTTCCCCTCTGCCTGCTTCTCTGCCTGCCTTGTGAGCTTTCTCTGTGTCAAGTAAATAAATAAAAAATCTTAAAAAAAGATAAAATCCACTAAAAACATAATTTCTGTGATTTTAAGAATTTTCTTTAGGAAAAAAATAATAGGGAATATTTCACCATACAAAAAGTAGCAGGTTTGAAAAATATCCCACAATAGTGTGTTTTTAAGTTTTTTATTAAACATGTTCAATAATGTATTTTAAGCTACAAGCTTAGGTATTTAATTCTTTGGAGTATAACCAAATTCTCTTATCTTAAGCTATATTACTAGGTAAACAAGTCAAATGTTCTTGCCAGCAATAAAGTCTTTAAGTCAGTATTCCAAATGGTGCCTTCCCCTCAAGCTGGGTATGTCTAAAATAGATTCACGGTAGAGAGCAATATGTTTTTACAAATGTGTATATAAGACAAAATCAAGACTGATAATTTGATATGTGATAATAAGAATAAAGTTGAGTAGTCTTAATATTAAGGTTTTCTTAATATTACACAGAAAACATGGTAGCAAATAATTTTCCTTAGATTCAAAATTCCAGTAAGTACTAAAAAAATAAGAGAATCAGAGTTCAGTATTTATACTATAAAAGGAATGGGGGAAATATTCCTAATTTTTATTTAAGCACATTTTCTTTATACATCAAACCATTTTGATCCTGGAATAAGATAGTCTAGTTCATTATGATACTATTTTAAAATATATCCATTTTACTAAAAACTAAAAGAACAATTGAAAGTACTTTTAACATTCTTAATAGGCTTCTGGAGAGTCAGAAAATTAAATGCTCACTGGTACAGCTATTCAGACTTTCATCCTGCAAAATTATTAAAAATTCCTTAGATGTTGATAGTAACAAGTCAAAATCAGCAAGTAATACTGTGTTTACCTACCATTTCCATGATTTATTAAGTAAGAATGTCAGGGTAGTTGAGATCTTGGAAATATATCATCTATCACTGCTCCTTTACTTGTCCTTTTTTTTTAATAGAGGAGCAACCTGAGATATCTTCGACCTAGTCATTAGGGTCATATAAACAAATACATGAAGCCTTTTGATGGGAGGTAAGGAATACACAAGAATGCAATATGCTTGCAAAATGGCTATTCTGAATCTTACAATCACCCCAATCCAGGGCTTGGGGTTTCTATAGTAGTTTAATACATATAAATTACTAGTTTCCATTGGCCAAATAATTTGACCTCTAGAATGTAATTATTTGGGCGTACATAGAGGTAAATATTAAGAAAATAGTCATACTATTATTAACAATAATAAAAATTTTAAAACCTAATTGTGAAACCATAAGGAGCTGATTACTTATTCTGCATTGATCGGAGAGCATATAACTATTCTGAAAAAAATAATATTTTTTCAATGAATATTTAGAAAGTTAAATAGGACAAGATTATAATCTTTTTTTGTTTGTTTTTAAAAATACTTTATTAACTGTGGGGGAGGGGGCTGCAACACCCATGATTAAATATAAATTTTCCAGCTACTAAAATCTGCATTTTTTCAATAAGGAACCCAAATAATTATGTTTATCTTTTTTTTTTTTTTTTTTTTTTTTTTTTTTTACATTTTATTTATTTGTCTGTTTGAGAGAGAGGTAGAAGGAGAGCATGAGCAGGGGGAGGGGGTGGGGGAGAAGGAAAAGCAGACTCTCCTCTGAGCAGGGAGAACCATGCAGAGTTCAATCCCGGGACCCTGGGATCCTCACGTGAACCAAAGGCAGACGCTTAACCAACTGAGCCACCCATGTGCCTCTAACTATGTTTACCTTAACACTCCAATATATGGGTAATTCCAAATGATAATGCCTTCTCATACTTTGTTATAGTAATTTCATAAGCATGAGCTTCCTCTTTTTTAAAATTTTCTCTTCATTATGATTTTTTTTCTTTATTAACATGTAATTTGTTATTTGCCCCAAGGGTACAGGTCTGTACCTCACGAGCACTCAGCATAGCACACACCCTCTCCAAAGCTCATCACCCAGTTACCCCACTGGTCCCAACACTCTCTACTCCAGCAACCCTCAGTTTGTTTCCTGAGATCACGAGTCTCTTATGGTTTGTCTCCTTCTCTGGTTTCATCTTGTTTCATTTTTCTCTCCCTTCCCCAGTGATGATTCTCTATCTTGTTTCTCAAATTCCTCATATCAGTGAGATCATGTGATAATTGTCTTTCTCTGATTGACTTATTTTGGTAAGCACAATACTCTTTAGTTCCATCCATGTCGTTGCCAATGGTATAAGATCCCACCTCACACCAGTCAGAATGGCTAAAGTTAACAACAGGAAATGACAGATGTTGGCGATGCGGAGAAACGGGAACCCTCCTACACTGTTGGTGGAAGTACGAGCTGGTGCAGCCACTCTGGAAAACAGCATGGAGGTTCCTTAGAAAGTTGAAAATAGAACTTCTCTATGACCCAGCAATTGACCTACTGGGTATTTACCCCAGAGACACAAATGTAGTGATCTAAAGGGGCACATGCATCCAATGTTTATAATGGCGATGTCCACAATAGCCACACTATGGAAATAGCCTAGATGTTACATTCATCAAGAGATGAATGGATAAAGAAGATGTGAGAGGGGCACCTGGGTGGCTCCATGTGTTAAGGCCTCTGCCTTCGGCTCAGGGCATGATCCCAGGGTCCTGGGATGGAGCCCCACATCAGGCTCTATGCTCAGCAGGGAGCCTGCTTACTTCTCTTTCTCTCTGCCTGCTTCTCTGCCTACTTGTGATCTCCGTCTGCAAATAAATAAATGAGATCTTTAAATAAAAAAAGACGTCAGATACACACACACACACACACACACACACACATATATATATCAGCCATCAACGAAAATATTCTTGTAGTGACAAATAAGAAAAGGTGAGGTCCAGGGAAAAGAAAGAGGCTATTAACTACCTCACACCCACTAGTATGGTTACTATAAAAAACAAAAACCAGAAAATAACAAATGTTGGCAAAGAGGTGGAGAAATTGGAATGCTTATGTACCACTGGTGGGAATGTAAAATGCAGCCATCATGGAAAATGGTATGGTTTTTCCACAAAAAATTGAAATTGAACTACCATATGATCTAACAATTCCACTTCTATGTATATTCCCCCCCAAATTGAAATCAGCCAATTAAAAAAAATATTTGTCCAACCATGTTCATGGCAGCATTATTCACAATTTCCAAAAGGTAAAAGTAACCAAGTGCCCATGGATAGCTGAATGGATAAGCAAGATGTGATATAGACATAGAATGGAATACTTTCAGTTTTAAAAAGGAAAGAAATTTTAACCTGCACTAAAACATGGAAGAGCCTTAAGGACATATGTGAAGTGAAATAAGACAGTTACAAAAGAAGAAATACTATATGAACCCACATATACTAAATACCTACAGTAGCCAAAGTCATGCCTACTGAAAATGGGATGGTGGTTCCAGGGTCTGGAGGGAGAAGGGAATCAGGAGTTATCATTTAATAGGTACAGAGTTTCAGTTCTGAAACATGAAAAGAGTTCTGAGAACAGATGGTAATGATAATAGAACAAGGATATGAATATACTTAATGTCACTAAAGTGTACTCTTTAAATATGGGTAATATGGCAAATTTTATGTGACAAAAAGCAAATGTAATACAGTATTGAGTTAAATTCCTTAAAATATATTTCCTAGTACCCCTAGGTGGCTCAGTCTGTTAAGTGTCTGACTCTTGATTTCTTCTTGGGTCATGAACTCAGGGTTGTGAGATAGAGCCCCATGTTGGGCTCTACCCTGGGCATGGAGGCTGCTTGGAATTCTCTCTCTCTCTCTCCCTCTGCCCCATCTCCCACGCTCACACTCTCCCTCTGTCCCTCAAAATTAAAAAAAAAAATTTTTAAATATATATTTTCCCTGACACAACAAAGTACTAGTTAATGAAGCAGTAGAAATTGACAATAAATAAGAAAAATCCCAGTCTAGACACCATTTCCTTGTCTTTAAAATGAAGTAGGTATTGACTGAAGGAAATAAATGTGTATCTAAGGATAGGAGGCTTCAAAATAATATTTAGAAATTCGTGAATGAGAGGTATAAGTCTAGTGTCAACCTTTCTTATCTCTTTTACAATGTTATTTAGGAGTTCAGCCAGATGCTACTGAATACTTCTATTTTATTTTATTTTACTTTATTTTATTTTACTTTAATGTTGAAAAGAAGTATGCAAAGTCTAAAGAATAATGTTGGCAAACTCATTTCTTTATTAAAGTGTTTTACATGAGTGTAATCTTTCTTAGCATAATGCCTCACAATATAGGGAACTCTTGAGAAAAACAGACTTGTTTTTAAATTTCACTCACCTCCTTGTCAACAACAACAAGAACTTAGGCATAAGGCCTATCTTCTCTGAGTCTTAAATTTTCTGCTTAAAAATGGGGTAAAAAAACTGGCCACCGGTGTTACTAGGACCACTCAAGGCACATTTAAAGGGTTCAGTGCGTGGCGATTAAGACAGCTACTTTGATAAATGTCCCTCAGTGTAGCTGAAAACTGATAACTGAACGTCTCTGGATCATCCAGCAAATGGTCACGACCACATGTGTGAATACTGAGAGAATCTACTTACAATAGATGCATGATCCAAAGGAGACCATAACCTACATAGACAGTAAATGAATCTTCCTATGAACAATATAACAAGTTACTCTATTAGTAGAGTAAGAAGATAATATATATTTCTGAATGCAGAGAAGAGCAATTAAAAAATAGTTTCCAGGGGCACCTGGGTGGCTCAGTGGGTTAAAGCCCCTGCCTTCGGCTCAGGTCATGATCTCAGGGTCCTGGGGTCGAGCCCTGCATTGGGCTCTCTGCTCAGCAGGGAGTCTGATTCCCTTCCTCTCTCTCTGCCTGCCTCTTTGCCTACTTGTGATCTCTGTCTGTTAAATAAATAAATAAAATCTTTAAAAGATATAGTTTCCAGGATTAAAAAAAAAAGTTCATATTTTGATGCCTGTTTTAACACCTGTCTTATGAGCGAATAGGCAGAATTATAAGACATTCCAAGTCAACCAAGATGGCAACAGAGGAGGATCCTGAGCTCCTCTCCTCCCATGGACTCACTGAATATAGAGTTACACGTGAGGTAATTTCTTCTGAAAGAGATTTAGAAACTAGCTGAGCCACTCCTACACATTAGATGAATGAGAAAATGGCCCCATGAAAATGGGTAAGAAAGACTGAGAGACATTTTTATATAAACCCTACCTCTAACACAGTGCCATACAGTCAGAAAGGGTCCCTCAACTCCTAGTTTCTTCCTGAGGAGTGAAGGATTTGAACACCATGTAGCAGTCCAAATTTTAAACCTTCCAAGAAGATGGTATCCTAAAACACTTAGTTAGCTCTGAAACTCAATAGAACTTGTGTCTGTGAGACTGGCAGACTGCAGCAAACAAAGAAGCAATTCTTAACAGGTGCATGAGCATTCACAGTCACTATCCCCCAGGGCTCAGGGAGCTGGGAAAATCTCCATCACTCAACTTTCACTAAAAGAGGCCTATCTGCATACTTCAAAGTTTCTGCCCAAGGGCCAGGTTTCTAAATTAGCAAGTCTCTAAGGATAGCTGTGATTTTTCTCAGAGACCAAGAAAGTTAACAGACACCTCTCATGCCTTCTCCCTCCAGTCTACTCCAATAACAAAATCAAGTCACCAATAATTCCATCTAAGGACCTAGTATATACACATGGTACCACAGCTACAACTTTTGGGTTAGACACCTGAGAGATGGAACCCTGTATTGCTAGGCTCCAGTAGTCAATGGGGCTTGCATTCATAAGTCCAATGGGACTAGAGCAAACAAACACACACACACAGTTCTTAATGGGCACACTAAGAACACCCTTGCTGCTATAAACTTGGGCCACACAAAAGGATCAGACAAAAATGGCCATCTGTCAGTTTCTCACTAGAAGAGAATTAACTATATACTTTTCCAGCTGCTCCCTCAGGGTCCAGCATCTAATCAGCTTGCTCCCCTTTTGGACACTGATAAATTTTGGCACACCCTCTACTACAGGGTCACTAAGAACAAAGAAGGCAGCTTGGACAATCACAAAAGTTTGAGCGATAACTACAAGTTTGGGCTGACTGGCTGATGGGACTTGTTTCCTACGCAAGACCTCTCCATCAAAACTGGGAGAGGTGTACCTTTCATCTAATATGTAGAAACTAATACAACATCAAGGAAAATGAAGAAAGAGAGGAATATGTTCCAAAAGAACTTGTTCCAAAAGAACATGATGAAACTCCCAGAACAGATCTCAATGAAATGGAGATAACGGATTTATCTCATAGAGAGTTCAAAATAATGGCCCTAAGGATGTTTGGTAAGGCCAGAAAAGCAATACGTGAACAAATGAGAATTTCAAAAGGGAGATAGAAAATATTTTTAAACTCCAAACAAAAATCATAGAGCTGAAGAATACAATAACCAAACTGTAAAATAATATAAGAATCAACAGCAAACTCGGTCAAACAAACAAAGGATCAGAGAATTCAAGGACAGGGAAGTACGATGCATTCAGATATGCAAGAAGAAAAAAAGTAATAGCAAAATAGTCAAGATGGCCTGAGGGACCAATGGGGCACCATCTAATGAATCAATATATGCATTATAGGAAGTCCCAGAAGGCAAAGAGAGAAAGGGGTAGAAAGCTTACTCAAAGAAGTAAAGGCTGAAAATGCCTGAAAAAGAAACAGGCATCTGGATCCAGGAAGCATAACACACACCAAATAGAGGAATCCTAAGAGACCTACACTGAGACATATCATAATCAAATTGTCAAAAGTTAAAGACAAGGAAAAAAAATAAGGAAAAAGAGATACTATGAACAGCAGCAAAAGAACAACTTGTTAGGTACAAGGGAATCACTCTAAGACTGTCAGCAGATTTTTCATCAGAAACCTTGCAAAGTAAAAGATATTGGCATGATATATTCAGAGTGCTAAAAGATAAAAACAAAACAAAACAAAAACCCTGCAAAATAATTCTACCCACCAAAGTTGTCCTTCAGAATTGAAGTAGAGGTAAAGAGATTTTCAGACAAAAAAGGCGAACACATTAGGGCAGTTTTAGAAGAAATGTTAAAGGAATATTTTTAAGCTGAAATAAAAGATGTTAATTATAACATGAATACATGTGAAAGAATAAAGCTCAGTGGTAAAGGTAATTATATAGTTAAATTTGGAATACTTCAATGTTGTACTGGTGGTGAGAAAGTCACCTATAACTCAGGTATGAAGATAAAAACAAAAATATTAAAAATAATTATAACTACAATAATTTGTTAATGGATACACAATGTAAAAAGATGCAAATCATGACCTCAAAAAACTAAAATGTAGGGGAGATGGGGAAGCTTTTTTATATGTTCAAAGTTAAGTGATAATCAATCTAAAATAGATTGTTATAAATAAAAGATGCTTTATGTAAGTTCATGGTAACCTCAAAACAAAAGCCTAAAGTAGATACATAAAAGATTAAAGAATTAATGCATTCCACTAAAGGAAATCATCAAATTACAAACACCAAGACTGAAAGAGATAGAAAGGAACAAAGGAGTTACAAAACCAGCACAAAACAATTAACAAAATGACCATTGGTAGTCCCAACCTACCAATAACAACTTCAAATGTAAATGGACTAAATTCTTCAATCAAAGAAACAGAGTGTATTAAAAAACAAAACAAAAAGAAAAAACCAAGATGCAGTTACATGTTGCCTACAAGGCAATCAGCTCAGCTTTGACACACATAGACTGAAAAAAAAGATGTGCCATGCAAAAGGAAATCAAAATTAAACCAAGGTAAGCCATGTTGATATTAGACAAAACAGACTTGGAGCTAAAGACTGTTAAAAAAAATAAGGAAGGTTATTCAATAATGATAAAGGAGTCAATCAGAAGAAAAGGAGACAATTGTTAAGGATTTATGCACTCAACATAGGAGTACCTAAATATATAAAGCAAATATTAACAGACCTGAAAGAAAAAAAATAAAAAACAATCAACAATACAATAATAGCAGGGAACATCAATGCCCTACTTCCAACAATGGATAGATCATCCAGACAGAAAATCAATGAAGAAACAGTGGATTTTAACAATAGTATAAACCACATTGACCTAACAGTCACATACAGAACATTCCAGCTAACAGCAGCAGAATACAAATTTTTCTCAAGTGCACATGTGACTTTTTCCAGCATAAATCATGTGAGGCCACATACCCCCAAAAAATGTCTTAACAAATTTAAAAAGATTGAAATCCTAGCAAGCATCTTTTACAAACACAATGGTATGTAACTAGAAATCAATTATAAGAAGAAGGAAGATGTGGTCCATATACACGATGGATTATTATGCCTCCATCAGAAAGGATGAATACCCAACTTTTGTAGCAACATGGACGGGACTGGAAGAGATTATGCTGAGTGATTATGCAGAGAGAGTCAATTATCATATGGTTTCACTTATTTGTGGAGCATAACAAATAGCATGGAGGACATGGGGAGTTAGAGAGGAGAAGGGAGTTGAGGGAAATTGGAAGGGGAGGTGAACCAGAGACTATGGACTCTGAAAAACAATCTGAGGGTTTTGAAGAGGCAGGGGGTGGGAGGTTGGGGGAACCAGGTGGTGGGTATTAGAGAGGGCACGGATTACATGGAGCACTGGGTGTGGTGCAAAAATAATGAATACTGTTATGCTGAAAATAAATAAGGGAAAAATAAATAAATAAATAAATAAATAAATAAGAAGATAACATGTCTGATAAGAAGGAGTTAAAATCCACAATACATAAGAAACTTATGCAACTCAATAGCAGAAAAACAACCCAATTTAAAAAATGGACAAAGAGAATACATTGACATTTTTCCAAAGAAGACATACAGATGGTCAACAGACACATGAAAAAGTGCTCAACATTTCTCATCATCAAGGAAATGCAAACCCAAACCACAATGAGATTGCATATCACACCTGTTAGAATGAGTCTTATTTAAGAGAGAGAGAGATAATAAACACTGGCAATGAGGTGGAGAAAAGAGAACTTCTGTACACTGTTGATGGAAATGTAAATTGGTTCAGCCACTATTGAAAACCGAATGGACATTCCTCAAAAAATCAAAAGCAGAACTAACATGGAATTCAGCAGTCCCACTTCTGGGTATATATTTAAAGGAACTGAAATCATTATCCCAAAGAGATATTTGTGCTTCCATGTTCACACCAGCATTTATTCACAATAACTAAGGAATTGTCTAAGGTATGGAAATGCCTATCAATGGATGAAAGATAAAGAAAATGTTCCCTATTTCCCTTATCCCTCAGTAGGAACAAAAATTTCACCAACCCATTTATACTAAGATCACTGGTAATCTCTCTCTCTCTCTTTTTTTAATCAGGTTGACGTTCTGACCCCTATTTCCACTGGATTTTGCAGGGGAGTACCAATAAAATTAAAATGAAGTAGTGGAGAAAAACTGAATTACAGAATACCTCTGGCTCCACTCTATAAATAAACAATTCCAAATACTTTTTTAAAAAGCCAACATAAATTTACTAACCTCACCTAATAAGAAAATAGTTTATAGTCTCAAGCTACAACCTGCAATGAACATGTCCCAGACTAGAATGAGGTGTAGTGGTGGCCAAATTCCTAATCTCTCAATCTTAGCTCTCTATGATCTCTACCCTGGAAAAGGTGTAGAGAAAGAATCTATGTGGATGACATCTTGAGAATTCATGAATATTTTGCAAATGAAAGGTGGTATGCAAGTGGTATGCTTACAACGGCTTTTAGCATGGTTGCATTAAATTGCTTTCTTTGATTTTTTTTTTTTTTTTAAAGTCCATCAAACCACTCCAGGACTTTAGCACAGACAAGGACTTCAAATGTATTCCAGCGTATGGTACTGGCTGGCAGACCAAGTTGAGAAGGACTTTATAGGTATCGTGGGCAGTGATGTAGTTTGTTTAAAAAGCAGTGGAGAACAGAAAAACTCATTCAAGTCTCCCATCATGGAATCTGTCTACTGACTAAAGAAAATTTAAGGAAAAGCCTTACCCATCTCTTAAATGATAGTTCAAAGAGAAAGATGCAGAATTCAAGCTGAGGGTAAACTAACATCTGTCACCCACATAGTATCAGAGCTATTAGCTTTGCTTACATTAAGCATGGGCATACTGGGGGAAAATTTATGTTAATTACAAAAGAAGACCATTTTGAAGTAGTAATAATGAATATAGTAATGATTAAGGTGGCATAGCTTCCTACAAAGTGAAAAATATCTGATATGGAAGCCAATTAAAGCAAGAAACAGAAGACAACGTTCCATCAGTGTTTTATAGTATTGGAGAACATAATAAGAATAGAAACTCAACTAAAGTAGATTTCAATTAATAAAATGATAAATTTAAGAATGGGGATTTTTCAGGTTATAAATAACCTGGTTATTTATAAATAATAAATATTCAGGTTATAAATTCAGGTTATAAATAAATAATACATATAAATAAAATATAAAATATTATATATATAAATATATTTATATTTATAAATATAAATAAATTATATAAATAAATATATAAATATATTTATATATTTATAAATATATATTTATATATTTATATATATAATATGAATATTTTATATATGTGATATATATTATATATAATATTATATGTAATATTATAATTATAATTATATTATATGTAATATTATATATAATATTATATATATAATATATATCTTTATATATAAATATATTTTATATTTATATATTTTATATATTTTTTATTTATATATTATATATATATATATTATATATAATATATAATATATTTATATATAAATATTAAATATATTTTATATATAATATATAAATATATTTTATATTTATATATAAATATATTATATATTATATATTATATATATAAAATATTTATATATATTATATATATAATATATATTATATATATATTATATATAATATAAATATATAAATATAAATAAATAATTATAATAACATCAATGAGCTTTATATAACATCACATACTATAGTGGTTATTAGCACATGTATAGAATAACATTTCCTGAATTTGAAACCTAACTCTTCCTCTTACTAACTCCAATGTTGGGCAAATTATGTAACCTCTGGGTGATTTCATTTCTCATCTCTGAAAGGAGAGTAAAAATAATAATTATAATAACATCAATGAGCTTTATATAACATCACATACTATAGTGGTTATTAGCACATGTATAGAATAACATTTCCTGAATTTGAAACCTAACTCTTCCTCTTACTAACTCCAATGTTGGGCAAATTATGTAACCTCTGGGTGATTTCATTTCTCATCTCTGAAAGGAGAGTAAAAATACTATTTTCTGTATTAGGTCTGGTGTGCTAACTAATGTGACTATTGTTGAATAGATTGAATAGATTGCAAAGGACATGCAATAAAACAGAGTCCATGATAATTAATTCAGTGGAATTAAGAAAAGACGTGAGAAAATTTCAGCAAGTTTAAGGGAAAAAGGGAAATCAGTAAAATTAAAATTAAATTAAATTAAAATTAAAATAACATGGTAGACTTCAAGGTAAGATATTAGGTTGAATATATATAAATAAGCTCACACCAATTCTAACAATTGACTTTATTACAACCATAACTGCAACTGTAATAAAGATACTCCTTTAAAATAAGCACTGAAGGAAGGTAAGAATACAAGAAGTCGAAATAGTAATAACTATTGAACTATATATCTATTGAAAACTAGAAAACATGTTGATGTGCACTAAATATCCAAGCATGTTAAAAAGTCCAATTCATATTCTAAGATCCTCAAAAGTTTCTGGAACCTAGCAGACTACATTGTGTCCTACTGTCGTAGAGTCAGACACTCACCTTCTAGATAGGAGACTGGAAGGGTTCTCATTAAGGAAACTAATCATCCCAGTTTCTGGGTGGCTCAGTTGGTTGGGCAACTGCCTTTGGTTCAGGTCATGATCCTGGAGTCATGGGAGTGAGTCCTGCATTGGGCTCCCTGCTCAGCAGGGAGTCTGCTTCTCTCTCTGATCTTCCCCCTCTCATTCTCTCTCTCTCTCATTCTCAAGTAAATAAATAAAGTATTTACTTATTTAAAGTAAATAAATAAATAAAATCTTAAAAAAAAAAAAAAAAGGAAACCAGTCATCCCTACAGAAAAGATCCAAATATTCTGAACTTAAGTTCAATAAATAGCCAAATAGCCTAATAGGTTATCATATAGTAAAGCTCAGTTTAACAAGCCCACTATGTCCACAAAACCTCTAATTAGCCTTTTAGCCACACACACACACACACACACACACACAACCTTAATCATGAGCCTCAAAACTGAGAATTTCCAAACTCTTGAAGAAAGCTCCTTATATGAAGAACAGAGACTCAAATAAGAAAGCAAAAGAAAAAAAAAATGATTTGTAGAGAGAAGACATATACAGAAAGGAAGAAAATTAAAATCCATTATTTACATCCTTGGAGAGGTAAAAGAAAAATTTCATTCATGAAACAAGAATGGAATAAAATGAAACAGGAATGGGAGGTAAATAAAGCCCTCAGAAACTTAAACAATTCAGTGGTTATTTTAAAAATACCCTTCAATTACAGGAAGTTTGGAGAGTAGGATCGAGAAACTCTTCCCAAAATAGAGTAAAAGGAAAACAAAACAAAACAAAAAAGACAAAATTAAGAAAACTGGACAATTAATCCAGAAGGTCTAGTATCTGAAAAATAATTCTCCAGAGAGAAAAGAAAAAAAAATGAGAAAAAATCACTCAAGAACTTTTTTCACCAGTAGTACCTCATCACTAGACTTTGTAATGCCAAGAATCGAAAGAAATAGATCCTATAAAGTTTTAAAGAAGTCACAGATTAATGATTAAGAATCTGAATAACTGTATTTTTTTTAAGATTTTATTTATTTATTTGACAGAGAGAGATCGCAGATAGGCAGAAAGAGAGAGGAGGAAGCAGGCTCTCTGAGGAGCAGAGAGCCCGATGTGGGGCTCAATCCCAAGACCCTGGGATCATGACATCAGTCGAAGGCAGAGGCTTTAACCCACTGAGCCACCCAGGTGCCCGTGAATAACTGGGTTTTATTGGCACTACTGAAACCAAGAAAACTCCCCCAAAATTAGGGAGTAGACCAAAAACTAGTATAAAATGGAAAAAAAATAACAAAAAGAGAGAACATCAAATAAGGGAAAAAGGGAAGAAGCTATCAAAGCCAGGAATGATGTGGGAGTGTAGAATGAATGGGCACTGGGCACTAGATCTGGAGACGACAGCAGAATTAGAGCTCGATGACCCAAAAGATAGGCACCGTGGTGTCCTCTGCTTACTATATCATCTTGGTCACCCAGCAATACAACTGAAAAATAGGAATGACCGATTTACAGGAATAAACCACTGAAGAGGATGATATGAGAGTCATGAATTAGAGACCCCAACACAGAATTGTGGTGAAGGATGACAGCAAAAGAAATCTCAAGGTGATACTCCACTGTGTCCCGGAGAGCAACCAGGCCACATCATAAGGATCATTGGTGTTTCCAGGAAAGATACTTTCAAAAAAATATAAACCATATAGTTCAGAGGACATGGTTCATATTGTGGGACATATTAGTGAGAAGCTAATCTGTGAGAGAATGCACAGCAACACTTCATCTTGGAAGACCAGGGCCCTGTGTCTACCAAGCCATCGATCTAACAGTCATCACTCCAAGTGCAGAAAGGCAATGGGCAAACTTTCTCAAATAAAAATCTCAGGGAAAATGCATATAGCAGCCCTCTGGGAGAGGGAAGGTGATGAAATTCATCCAAACAACTGCTAAATCAGAAATAAAGGATAGAGGAATCAAGAAGCAAGGGGATAGGAGGGAACAGGAATCCTTCTAACCATTGAAGATGCACTAAAGGATTCTAGGAATTATAATTCTAGACTATAATGCCAGTTTTACAAACACAAGTAGAAAAGTAATTTAAACATACTTAGTGTGAAAGTGCTGGTGCCTTATCCTTTAATTTCCTTTTATGTCTATTAATTGAAAAAAATAATGTAGTTTAATAAATAACATGGCTTTTAATTTCTCCATATTTTTCATCATCTTTTACCTTGATAATTCAGAGAAAAAGCATTTCTTGCAGCAAAGAAAGTGAGGAAAATGTTTATTTGGAATTTGGAGATTACAGTCCTTTCATTATAACATGCTGCTTCTGTTAAATGCAAGTAAACCAATATGTAGCAACTTTTATTTTTTGAAAAGTATGTGTAGTATCATTTCTTTTTATAAAGTTATTTCCATTTATCCACTCATCTATTTAGGTAGCAAAACTCTGTCTGGGGTCATGTGTTAATAGTGGTTACTTCTAGAAATTGGGGGAAATTCATTGTTTTCTTTGTGTGTTTATATATTGGCTAATAAAGGTATCATGGATCATTGTCATAAAAAGTCAACAAAAGTTAAAATTTTGTTTTAAAATCTCTGCATGCATAATATAGGGTAAAAAGTGAACTCCTAAAACTTCAAGTAGAAAACTTCTACACTCCCTTCTTGGAGAACTGATATAAGGTATGGGGTGTGGACAATATAAAATTTCAGTGAAACCAATCACTTTCAAAAAGAAAGGCTTGTCATGGGATAAGACTTGAGAACAAGTATACAGCATTGCTTAGAATATTAGTTTTTGTCTGAGTATGCTTCTCTGGGCTATGTAGAGTGCCCACCTTAAGTTATGTTTTAAAATATTCAGAGTTTGATAGAAACTAATTTAAAGGATCTCCCCTGACATCAGGAGCTGTCAGCACAAAACCTATCTGCTAGTGAGGGGAAGTATTTGTGACCTTCTCTCTGGAGAACGAAGTGTTTCTGGAATGGCAAAAGGGCAACTATTCTTAGAGATACCCTGTCAATTAGCGAGTCCTCCTCTGACAGTGCAGAGGATATGTGAGATTCAACAAGGTTTCTCAAGACTATATTCTGAGTAAGTGTGTCCATATGCCGAGGTCATGTCAGCCACATGGATAAGAGACACTGCTCCTCATTTCCATATGTTCTCTCAGGAGGAGAGAGAAAGTGGACCAACAAACCACTGAAATCTCTCCATGTCATTAATTTGAAACAAATTCCACTTGAGTTAGTAAGTAATGGGAGAGGTTAAACAGAAGCACATATCCCCGAGCAGAAATGCATAGGTGTTTCCGGGAAGGCCTCGTTTCAAGCTATCAATGCATTATTTATATGGTTCAGATATTGTGCCTTACTTATTTGCGTTTCCCAGAGTCTGTTACATAGGATTGGCCTCTGAATTTCCTTCCCCTCTTTATTATCAGGTTTCTCAGACGGCGATCATTCCATTCTCCCAACGTGGAGTAAACTGCTCTCCGATATGTATCTAGATGCC
The DNA here is from genome assembly GCF_030435805.1 of Mustela lutreola. Classification (NCBI taxonomy): domain Eukaryota; kingdom Metazoa; phylum Chordata; class Mammalia; order Carnivora; family Mustelidae; genus Mustela; species Mustela lutreola. Next base: position 153,815,705 of record NC_081295.1, read on the forward strand.
CCATGTTTTAAGTTGAGATGTAGTTAACAAATAACACTGTGTAAGTTTCAGGGGTACAATGCATTGATTGGATACATACATGTGTTGCAATATAATTACCGCCAGTAGAGTTAGCTAATACCTTCTCACATCACTTAATTGTCACTTATGTTTTGTGGTGAGAACAATTAAGATCGAGTCTCTTAGCAACTTCACAGTTATAATAGAGTATCATTAGTTATAATCACCATGCCGTACATTTGATCTCCAGAACTTAGTTATCTAGTAGCCTCAGCTCATGGTAACCTCTACTCTCTATTTCTCAGGGACTGGGTTTTTGAGAGTCCACGTGTAAGTAATATCATATAGTATTTGTCTTTCTCAGTCTGATTTATCTCACTTGGCATAATACCCTTGAGGTCCATCCACATAGTCGCAACCACATAGTCGCAAACGGCAGTGTTTCCTTCTTTCTTAGGGCTGAACAACATTTCACTGTGTGCATATGCACACGTGTGTGTGTGGACACTCAGGTTGTTCCACATCTTCGCTATTCTGAATAAGGCCAAAATAAACACGGGAGTGCAAATGCCTCCTCAGTATTCTGTTTTTATTTCCTTTAGATACACACTCAAGTTGGATTTGTGAATCATATAGTAGTTCTATTTTGAAAATTTTTAAAGATTTTATTTATTTGACAGACAGAGAGAGATTGAGAAATCACAAGTAGGCAGAGAAGCAGACAGAGAGAGAGGGAGAAGCAGGCTCTCTGCTGAGCAGAGAGCCCTATGCGGGGCTCAAACCCAGGACCCCGGGATCATGACCTGAGCCAAGGGCAGATGCTGAACCAATGGAGCCCCCCAGGTGCCCCTCTCTGTTGAATTGTTTGAGGAAACGCCATACTCTTTCCCATAGTGGCTGTACCCGTTCTCATTACATGAACAGTGAACAAGGAGGCCCTTTTCTCCACATCCTCCTCAACACGTGTGTCTCTTGTCCTCTCGATGACAGCCATTGTGACAACTATGAGGTGACAGCACACAGTGGCTCTGATTTGCACTTCCCCTCATAGCTGGTGATGTGGAGAATAATTTCACGTGTGCTAGCTTAGTTATCTAAAGAATTGTAAACTTCTGGTGCAGAGTCATTTCTGATGTAGAGCACAATGAGAGGTACTGAGTAGATATTAAATACAGATTGATTGATTGATTTCAGCACGATATTACAAAAAAGAGAAAGAGTGGACCAAAGAGGAAAGTAAGGCTCCCCCACGCCCCCGCCATGGATCGCCACCAAGCATCAGAGAACTTGAAGGAGTCACTATCTTTCTGGGCTTCAGTGTTCCCATTGATAAAAATAAAGCAAGTCTAAATTTTTAAGATGATGTACATAGCAAGTCATCTATGAGAACCATATGGGTGATAACTTATATATGAAGGGAACATACCAGAGAGAAGTCCTTTTTTTTTTTTTTTTCTGTTTTGTCTAAATTTAATTCCATGCCTTTTGTCTGGACAGTTAAAAAAAAAAAAAAGTAAACAGTCTTTACTGACTTAATTTAAAAAGCAAAACTAGCCCCCCATGCCCCACCCAGGTCAACTTTTTCCCATCAAATAAAGCTGAGTGTAAAAAATTTAACATATGTCAAAACACATCTTGGAGACTGTCCGGAGCAGTATGTAAAATGCTGTGGGCTTCAGGCTCCAGGCGGCAGCTTCTAACATGGTATGTTCTGGCTATGTGCATCTCATGCATTTTTTAAAGGTCTGCTTTAAATGCAGGTTTATCAATAAAAATGCCACCGGAAAACAGCTTTGAAATTTTAATCTCTTCCTGAAATAAAAGGTTTCCTCAAGGCAGGCCTGGAATTGGTTGTGTCTGAATGCCATCCACTTTCATTATACAAGAAATTTTCTTAACAGCTGCTAAATCCTAATTTTGCAAAAGTTAAAAAAAAAAATGCCGCTCTGTATCTCTCATCATCAAAAGCAGGATAATTTAAGCCTTTATTGTGTCAGTCATGAATTGTCTCCCCTGTAAGCTCACAATGTCATAATATTCTTTTAGATCAAGGAGGATCCCTACAATTACAGAGTAGAAACCGTCATGGTGCACGGTAGACCTGTCTAATGGCAGAAATTAATGTGAACGCTAATGCATTAGCCAAGAATTACAAGAAGAATTACTACTGTCACCAAATCTAAAGGGCCCACAACGGAAAGATGGACAGCTTTGCCCTCTCTCAAAGTGATTCTGTGTAGAAGGTGAACTACCATAGGGGTCTTTTTATTCCTTCTTTTACATATTGCCTGTAATACCTCCACTGCCTCAGAAATTAGCAAAAAGATTTTTAAAAAGGCTTTTATGCTCTAAGCAATGCAATGCCTTTACTAACTAGCTTGCAGAAGCAGAATTGAAACATGGATGTAATTCTCGCGCATGAACTCAGCATGGTTTCCTCAACTCTGAAATTTGGGTTACGGTGTGGATTGGTGCACACCATATGTATTTAACAGAGCCCCCAAAAGGGAAACTTTGTTCTGGGTTGCCCCTGCTCCAACCCAATTTCCATTCTGCTTCCAGGTAAGGTTATGTTTTATGTTATTTTTGAAATATGTTATTTATTTATTTTAGAGAGAGAGAGAGAGAGCACAAGCGGGGGGTTGTGGGGTGGAGGGTAGGAGGGAGCAGGATGAACAAGCTTCCCACTGAGCATAGAGCCCAATGCAAGGCTGGTTCTCAGGACCCTTAGATCATGACCTGAGTGGAAATCAAGTGTCATATGCTTAATGGACAGAACCACCCAGGTGCTTCAAGGTATGTTTTTAAAAAAGTGCAATATTACTTATATGTGCAATCTAAGATAGGCATAGTCATAAAAGCAGAAAGTAGAATGGTGGGTACCAGGGGCTGGGAATAGGGAAAATGCAGAGCCAAAGGATATAAAATGTCAGTTACATGGGACAATTACATTGTAGAGGATATGCTGTCAAGCACAATGACTACAGTTAATAGTTGACTGTTTGGGATTTGTTAAGACAGTAGAGCTTACATGTTCTGGCCACACACACACACAAAATGGCAAGGATGGAAAGTGATGGATAGGTTGATGAACTTGATTGCGGTTATCATTTCACAATGGACTTCTATATTAAATCATCAGACTGGACTCCTTAAACATATACAATATTTGTCAATTATACCTCAATAAAGCTGGAAAACAAATTCAAAAAGTTTGAATGTTTCACTCCCCTCTTTTATGCAGGTGGGTGTGGGTCACGTTGTCCAGCACGATGGCTGAGTTATCTACAAGTTACCTCGGAATCCTCACTTACTCTAGCCCCTGTGCTCAAGATGCTGTCAGGCATTCCCTTCTCCCCTCTGCGCCTCCACACATGTTATTTTGATATCTGAAAGCTGCTCTCCAGCCCTACAAAGCCCCACTCCCACATCATTGTTTTTCTGACTGTCACTGACTCCACTTTCCTGAAAGGCGCCCACTCTCATAACATCCATTATACTGAATTACTCTGACTGGTGTTTGCGAATTTTTCCTTATAGAACAGCTCTGCCTAATGCAATTTCTCAATTTTAAATGACTTCAGGTGAAATAAATTGTAAAATTCAGTCCCTCAGGTGCGCTAGCCACAGTTCAAGTACTCAGTAGCCACTCTGGACTGCTGAATTGGACCATGCAGAGACAACAATTCCATCATCCTAGAACATTTTATTGAACACCGACACTTGAGAATGTGAGAGTGCGGACCATTCTGTTTCTTATGGTCTAAACAGAAAAGCAGAAGAAAATCTACAGAAGGTGAAATAGTGGCTCCAAAAAGATATGTCCAAATCCTAACTCCTAGTACCTATGAGTGTGACCTTCTTTGGAAATAAGGTCTTTGCAAGTATAATTAACTTGAGGATCTCAAGTGAGATCATCCTGGATTTAGGGCGGGTCCTTAATCCAATGGTTAATGTCCTTACAAGAGAAAGGAGAGGATAGTCCAGACAAAGACTCACAGAAAAGAATGTTGTGTGAAGTTGGGGGCAGAGACTGGACTGATGGGTCTACAAGCCAGGGGCACCAAGGGTTTCAGCCTCCTCCCCGCCGGGATTTCAGAGAGAAGCATGGAACAGATCATCCCTCGGAGCCTCCCAGAATAACCAAGCCTGCTGACATTTGGATTTGGGGCCTTGGAACATTCTAAACTGTGAGAAAATACATGCTTTAAAGCACCCAGTTTGTGGCAATTCATTAAAACAGAGGCCCGAGAAAACTAATGCAACCAGCCCCTTCCACACAAAGGGATATTCTAAAGACACTGTAGTTGCAACAGGAGAAGGGGGTGTAGAGAATCAATGATACAGAAGATGAGACGCTGAGCGTGAACAGGAACAGTGAGGCGACTATCATTTAGCTGTCCTGGGAAGCCACCACCACACTAGGCTGAAGAGATGGAAAGTCCTGAGAAGTTTCTGAATCCTAAGGGCTCAGGGCACTTGTCTCAAGGAGGGATATTGCAAGCCTGAAGCCAACAAGGAGAAGCACCGATCTTATTAAAATATGGCAAACAATGGGAAAACTTATATAGTTCCATATTATTTCAGCAGACTTGATGTAGAATAAATTATTGCAATAAAAGTTTATAAATATATGTGTTCTTTCCCTTGCCTCTCTTTCTTAGTTTCCCAGTAAGGAAGAATAAAATATCTTTGTCTTTCCTGATTTCTCCAGGCTCTTCCTCAAGTTCAGAGGTGAGCACATTCCCCACCCGCCTTAGGACTTTGAAAATATGGCATTCAGAGTCTGCTATACCTCTGATTTCCTTTAAAAAAAAAAAATTACTCTAAAAACAATGTTTTTTTTCCCTCTACCCTCAGTCCCCAGCCAGTTCTTCTATGGCCCAGCTGATTCCATGGCTTTGGAAATCGATACCCTTTGACCCATCATTGCCTTTCCACTCTTCAAATGGTCCCTCCAGCTGGTATCAAATCACCTGACCATTTCCAACACTCCGGTCTCCTCTAGTTTCCTTAACATTATCATTTTAGTAGATGAGAAATGCTTTTCATGCTTTGTGGGCAGTGTTCTTTGCTTCTGTTCCAAAATACTCTCCTCAATACTGACCTCCCCTTGCAACTTTAAGTCCCCCAAAGCTCTTATTTCCATATAAAATGGCTTTTATGATGAGACTGGGTTTTACTTAGGTAAGTGTGTGTTTGAGGGAAAGAATATTTTTCTTCCAACCTTCTACCAATCTGTCTTAATTGTTTCACTTGGAGGATAATTTGTACATATCACTAAATTCTTACCTGCTCGGATATTGTAAGATCCTTGAATTGTCTCAACAGTAGTAAGCAATGAAGAACATGCGGTCTAGAGTGAACTGTGGATTTGAATACAGTTCTGACCTTCACTGACCCATGGAAGTCAGGGAAGGGACCATGACTGGTCCCTTCACGGACCCATGGAAGCTTGTTGAACTGTGTCTTAGTTTTCTCTGCTCTGTGCATGGATAATCAAAGTGCCTGTCGCATAAGTTGCTTAAATTCAATTACATAACACGATTGACCCTTGAGCAATAGGACCCTTTGAACCACATGGGTTTGCTGATGCATGGGTTTTTTGTCGTGCAGCCCTGGGAGTGTATTTTCTCCCCCTTATGGTTTTTTCAACAGTATTTTCTTTTCCCCAGCTTACTGTATTGTAAGAATCCATTATATAATACATATAAGCACACAAAATATGTGTTTATCAACTGTTGATGCTATTGGTAAGGCTGTTGGTCAACCGTAGGCTCCTAGTAGTCAAGTTTTGGGGGAATCACAGGTTATACCCAAATTTTGGTCACCCTTATGTTGTTTAAGAGTCAACCATATTTTCAAAATACATACAATGTAGTAAGTGCATACCTGATGTTATCTGTGGGATGATCCTTCTCATTCCCATTGGTACTTTTGGAATTCGGACAAGAACCATGTGTGCTGATAGGAAGAGGTAGGTTTTACGAACTCCAACAGAGCTGTAATTTAAAAGAAGAAGAAGCCATTTTAAAAGTAGTTAAGAGAATACTTTGGTTCAGAATACTTTAGTTCCAAGATGTAGACCTCAAGGAGGCTTGGGAGATCTAATCTGATCGTCTGTACAGCCCTCCTTTTGTTTGGTTGTTTTAAACATTATCACACACAATCCTCAGTGCCACGAGCTAGACTTTCACACCCTCACTTCACAGGTGAAGAGAAGAGACTGGGGTTCAGGGAAAACAAATACGGCACAATGAAAACACGCGGGCTCGGGATCCAAGCAGATGCCAGTCTCAGTCCCAGCTCTACTATTTACCAGTCATGGGGTGTTGTGGGAGTCGCCTAACCTTTTCAATGCCACACATATTCTATGTGTAATTCAGCAATGTTACACTGATACCACGGAGTTTTGTAAGGATTCAAGATGCTTGCATAAGCCCTTGACAAGTGGTTCATGAATAGGGTCTCAATCAATGGTATCATTGTTGTATTAGTATAACCATCAGTACATAATCTGTTTATCTGGCGTCCTGACTAATGGGAGAGCAGGTAATTACAGCTACCATAAAATGCTGAACTTCTCCTTCCTAGGATATTACTTGTAATCCTGTTTCTTCCCTGCCAGAACCCAAACTCCATGATAGCAGGAACCATATTTATCTAGCCCCATCTGCCCATCTGACTGGCTGACTCTCAGAGCGGTGTTCTGGAAACGTCAGAGCTCCGACTCTTGGAGAGAGAGTCGGAGCTCTGACTCTTCAGAGAGGAACGTCAGAGGCAGTATGGCCACGGAATGAGCCAAGCACAGAGCCAGCGCTCAGGGCAAGCGTCCGTGTCTTTGGGAACGTCCAAAGATGTTCGCGCATGGCCCACCACGAGCAAAACTTAGAGACTTCAGAGGCAGGAACTGAGCCCACAAATGTCAGGGAAAGTGGAGCAAAGAGACCCATCTGGAAGAGTCAGTGTATATTCTAAGACAATTTTTAGAATTGTTTACAGTCCTTGATTTCTTCTATCTCTCCCCCCCGTGTGTAGGTCTAGCTCCATAGTTTATCACCCTCACATCGTGTTTCTGCTCTCAGGGAGGTCTTCTGTTCCCTTAGGTATAATTAGCAATCCCACACAGGAAAGATCTGCAACATAACACATGCTGTATCATATGTTTGTGTCTGTAGGGAGCTGATGGAGAGAGAACTAAAATTTAGAGCAGACCATACCCAAGGCAGGCTCTGCTTTTACCACCTAAATAAAGTCTTTGCAATTTCAACCTAGGATTCAGATGTTTCCACCTCTACAGGGACAAGAAGTACAGTCCTTATAAGCAGAGGAACATAAACCTCAGCTTACCTGGGATCGCCCCAGCTTTCCTGAAATAGTACCAGTGACATCCATTATCCTAGAGTCAGTATTCACGGTTCCTCTTTTTACTCTTACACATACCCCATAGTTTCCCTATTTAGAAGGAAATTTAGGATGATAAAATCCATAGTTTCCCTATTTAGAAGGAAATTTATCACGGGGTTCTTCCAAATCCATCCTAAATTACCACCTCTATTCCCTGCGATTATTCCCTTTCTGGCATCTTCCCCAGCGCAGGCCGGTGCTGAGATCTGCGCCTAATCTGACCATGCTGGTGTAGGCCTCGTCTGTCTCCTCTGTGACTGCACACTTCTCTCTCATCCTTTGTCATCAGTCTTGGTCCTACAGCCTTCGCCACATCTTGCCTAGGTTGTCTCCTTTAATTGTCCTTGGCAGTGGGTTATGAGAGCGGTTCTTCTGGGCACTCCCATTGGCTTTGGTTACACATGGTTTCCCCTTGGTCTCTGATTGTTCTCCCAGTCCATTTGCAAATTTATCAACAACTTCAAAAGGTTCATACATTTTTGGTCCCATTTTTTTCCTCGTATATTTTTCCTCCTTACAGAGTACTGGTTCCTGAAGAAGCATGAGTTGAGGAATCAGAAGAATTAGAAAAGCATTTGAGGTTACTCCATCTAGGTCCTTCAACTGAAGCATGAGGACGTACATTCCGAGGTTCTGAGGCATTAGTTTAAAGTCTTAGCATTTACCAGAGAAAAAATTTGGCTCAGAACACTGTTCGGGATCCCGATATTTTGTCCAGTACTTTTCCATGTTACAATGTTTTTTTATGTTATACATTTTTTTTTTTTTCCCTTAAAGATGAAGGAATGCTTGTCATTTTGCTTCTCAGGAGACTCAATGCATCAATTCCAAAGCAAACTGGACAATGAGGCTGACTTCAGAAGTAAACAAACAAACAAACACCGTGTGAGGTCAACAGGGTCAGCCCCCTCCACGTCATCTGAGCGCTCCACAATGGCTTCCTGCCATGGCGCTTAGATGACAATGTAGAGATGCATTCTTTTGATGTAAGACTTACTCTTCAACGAAAACACCCACGGGAATGATAGCTAATGGTTCTTGTCCTAATCTGCATTTGTATGTGGCAATTCTGACTGAATAAATTCTTTATGAAAATTTTGAAAGATTGGAGAAAGAAGAAAGCAAAGTAACCTTAGGGCTACTTGAGAACAGGGAAAGGAGGCTTCCCCCAGGAATCAAAGGGCACCAGATTGAGGGCTCTGGACACATACATAACAGTTCAAGAAATTCATAGCCTGGTCCAACTCTGAGGAGGATGATCTGTGGTACTTAAGGAGAAACTACCCTTTTTCTGCGCTGATTTTTAGGGTGAGCATTTTTTTTTTCTTTTCTTAGAGTGGGTTTTCTTATTTTTGTCACTCTCTTCCTAAAAAGGAAAAATGCTTTGAGTTTGAACTATCTTTTAGACTAATTTAGAGTTAGCAAAGGGATGATTCAGTAACTCGACGCCTGAAGTAAAGTAAATAAACATTTACAAGTCCATATTTAGAAAGCCCTGCAAACAAAATGACTTGGGAAAAATTAATAAACTTTGGGAACAGCAGATTTCTGAGATGCTTAATAAACCATGAAAGACTATACAAAGCCACAGAATCAGGATGTGGAAAAAAATGAAAAAAGAAAAGGCTTAAATAATAGACAACATTTCTTTGTAGTCTTCTTTTATGGAATGTTATTGGGATTTTATATCATTTTTCTCTTTTCTGTACCTCTTTAGTTAGACAGTGATCTCTTTTTAGGGATATTTAAGACAGGGCTGGCTTCCTACGCAACGCTCCTTACCAATAGAATCCAAATTTTGTTCAAATATTTGAGGGTGGGGAAGGTATTGTGTTCAAGAAATCTTAGCTCAGCTTTAAGAGATGAACACATTGAGTCTAAGTCAGTCATGTGAATCCTGTTCTCCCTTTGCTATTGTAGATTGGAAGTGGGCATACAGCTGAACTTTTTCCAGTACAACCTGAGGGTACAGTTGACCCTTGAACAACGTGGGGAGTCGGAGGTGCTGACCCCCTTTAACCCAAGCAGTCAAAAAACTCCCTGTATAAATTTTGACTCCTCTAAAAACTTAGCTACTAATACCCTACATTGACCAGGAAACTTACTGGTAACATAATCAATGAATTCATATTTTTATGTTATGTATTATTCATGTATTATAAACTATTCTTATAACAAAGTAAGCTACAGGAAAGGAAATATCATTAAGAAAATCATAAGGAAGAAAAAATACATTTACAGCATGATACTGTACTTATATATAAAAAACCCCACATATAAGTGGACTTGCACAATGCCCACCGCATGTGGTTCAAGGATCAACTGTGTAAGTAATGAAGGTGCTCCAGGAAAGATTTTCTTCCCCATTCAAGAGAAAAGTACTGGGGGTGCCTGGGTGGCTCAGTGGGTTAAAGCCTCTGCCTTCAGCTCAGGTCATGATCCCAGGGTCCTGGGATCAAGCCCCATATCGGGCTCTCGACTTAGCAGGGAGCCTACTTCCTCCTCTCTCTCTGCTTGCCTCTCTGCCTACCTGTGATCTCTGTCTGTCAAATAAATAAATAAAATCTAAAAAAAAAGAGAGAGAGAGAGAGAAAAGTACTGGAAGAAGTCCCTTCCTTCCTGCCTGTAGACCTTGACATGTAATTATGTAATGCTTGGTGCAATGGCAACCACATTATCATTGTAAGGCCCAAGAGCCAAGAAAATAACAATCAGAATTCTTCCTCAAAAATTTTGAATTGGGATAAAGTAACTGTAGCTCAACCAAGCTACAGTCTAGCCTCATCTTTGGTTTAAAAGAAAAAAAAAAAAAAAAGTGGATCTCAGAACTACTGGCAACATGAGGCAAATGTCATTTTGCCTAAAATCTTCAGTGGTTTCCTATCTCATCAGGAGTAAGAAACAAAGATTCACTATGGCCTGAAAGACCCTCTGTGATCTGGCTCCACTTATCAGTCTAACCTCAGCTCCCATTTGCTTTTTCCTTGCTCAGACTAGTTCATACAGAATGCCTTGCAGTCCCAGAGAGCAAGATTCCATGCCTCTGTGTTTGCTATGACAGATACCTGGATGGCTTGCTTCCTCAGTTACTACTGTAGAGACTTTTCCCTTATATAAATACACACACACATACATACATACACATCTCTTTGTTTTCTGTTCTCCTATCTTGATAAATTTTTCTTTATAGAACACATCACTGAGCACCTGGGTGGCCCAGTCCATTAAAGTGCTGCCTTCAGTTCAGGTCATGATCCCAGGGTCCTGGGACTGAGCCCCATATTGGGCTCATTGATCATCAGGGAGTCTGCCTCTCCCTTTGCCTGCTATTCCTCCTGCTTGTGCTCGCTCTCTCCATCTCTCTCTCTCTGTCAAATAAACAAATAAAACCTTAAAAAAAAAAAAAAAAGAACTCATTATCAATTGGCATCATTATATGTATATATTTCTTTACTGTTTCTCTCCTCTAAAGTTGCCAGAGCCCACTCTACCCACCAAGGATTCCTCAGGCCAGGGATAAGCAGATGGGTAAAAATTTTCTCCTTTTCCTCACCCCCGTCCTCTCTGCTCTCCAGAATCTAAGAAGTAAGGGGGAGAGAAGAGAGAAATAAACCCATTTCAATTCATGAACCTTGAGTATCTCCATAATTATATTTTTGACTCAATTTGTGACTAATTTCTGGGTCAACCACGAAAATCAACTATGAAGAAAATATAAGGAAACTTAATTGGTATTTTGAAATGTTATCATGAAGTCTTGTACTCGCTACTTCTCCGGGGCACAGAAGCCCTTAATGAATCATCACTTGGGCTGCTGTGTCTCTCTGTGGTCCAGTATGAGGACCCAAAATCCCAAATGAGGATAACGTTCATCAGTCATCCTTGTTATAAGGCCACACATTTAAGTTGGTGTTATAAAGAAAACAAATTACCTCAGATTTTATTCCTACTGTAGTACTTTCCTGTACCATTTGCCATCATCTGAATATGTCCCTGAAAAATTCGTGTATTGAAAACCTAATGTCCAAGTGATGGTATTAAGAGGGGAGGACTTTGGGAGATGGAGTCACAGGTGAGGTGCCCAACCAAAGGCCCCCTAAGCCCCTTCCACATGGGAGGATATGAGAAATGTTCCACCAGAAGAGAACCCTTTCCCATCTATGCTGACATTCTCATCTTATACTTCTATCCAGAACTGTGAGAAATAGATTTCTGTTGTTCATAAGCTGCCTGGTCTGAGTATTAGAATGGCTATGATAGCATTCTTTGAAACTCACAAAAGAGCTCTTGTGGACTGGCTTAGAAGAGGTGAGTTAAAGATTCTGGGCTCAATCACCTTAAAATGACCCCTACCCTCTGATTCTGACCCTCTTATAACTGAACCAAACCTGATGAACTTGACTTTATCTTCTCTAAAGTTTCTTTGACCCAGACATAAGAAGAGCTCTGTCTCTACCTAATCAATCTTGTTTCCAAGGCTGTTCTACACAGTTCTGAATGTTAAAGGGAGAACAACAGTGACTCACAAGCAAGGCCCCTTCTGGAGAAGGATCTATCCCAGTCACTGAACACCAGTCATTTGCTAGGAAAATATGAGAAACATTTAGAAGTCATTTTGGCTGGTTAGAGTCAACAGTGTTCCCATAAAGGGAAATCCACCTCAGAAAACTCAGTCAGCATATTCAAAAACTGTGTGTTTTGGGTTAGAAGTCTGATTAAATGAAGAATTAAAACGTTGAGAACTTTTAAAGATAGAATAAGTGTCTATCTTTTTTTTAAAAGATTTATTTATTTATTATTAAGAAAAATCAAATAGATTTATCTATTTATTTATTTATTTATTTATATGATATAAAGATATGTTATTTATTTTAGAGAGATCATGGGGGGAGGAGCAGAGACAGAGGGAGAGTGAAAATCAAATCTTATGTAGGGCCACTTTCAGCACAGATCCAGACACAGGGCTTGATCTCATGACCCTGACATCATGACCTAAATTAAAATCAAGAGTCTAACACTTATGTGGCACCCCAAATGTCTATCTTGTTTTAATCCATGTCTCCCCAAAATACTTGGGTACAAAAAACTTTCCCTCTCACACATGGAAAATACTGAGGTGGTTCATTTCCTTGTTTCTATAAGGACACTTAGACTAATTTAATCTTTCTTTGACAACTAAGAAGAATATGACTAAAGAGTCATCACTTGCAGATTTTGATAATTATATGATCATATAGCTATATTTCCTAAAGTTTTAAAGAATGAGTAAAATTCATACTCATCTCAGGACATGTTATGAAAGTAAGTTTTAAAAAAACAAAAACAAAAACAAAAAAACAACCCAAAGCTGATTTGAGTTTTGATATCTTGCTCATTCTATTAAAATTAAATTATTAAAATAATTTATTAGGGTAATAATTGGATTCCTATTAACTGACATTATTCTTTTAATGATGTCTCAGCATTCTTCCACACCATATGTAAAGGGATCTGTTAATAAATGTACAAAAATAGTGCTTCTAAGATGAAAGAATGTACAAGGAAAGGGTATTTATAGATCCTCAAGGAAAGATTGTCATAATGGAAGCAAAACTCAGAGATAAGTATTCATAAAGGAAACATCAACATCCTATAGATATTGTATCATTACTTATTTCAGTGACAGTCTAAGGGCCACATAACAATTGGGCATTGCTGATTTCTCTCCAGGATATCCTGGCAGAAAGTCGAGTTGTCTCCTTCTGAAATCACCTATCTTCACACAAGTTTAGCCCCTTGATTCTTCTCCATGAGGGTTCAGAAACAGTATTTCAGAAAACTCAATGTATGTCGCTGGAGCTACTTTCATTGAGATTTTGTACACTTGAATGCTACTGACTGATTTAATCTCGTAAAATAGAGCAGATAAATAAACTCCAGAGGGACGTGATAGACATTGCTTATTACACCTAGGTAGACCTGGGCAAAAATCCCTGATTTTGAAATGCCAAGACTTTTTCTCCTGGTACCCCAAGGAAGTCTTCCAGAACAATAGAAAACTTGTAGGTGGAAATATAAATTAAAGAGCCCACTCATTTCTCTGAGTAGGCTCAGGGTGAAATTTTCAATCCACCTTTAATAATTAGATAAGAATTCTTGGCATTCGTTTTGATTGTCAAGTTTATTATTTTATTTTATTATCCCTTTGCCTTTATGTAAATCTCTTTACATATGTTGTTCTACCATATGAGCATTGTTATAAAGCTACTCATATCTTTTTTAATATGATCAAGGGAATCATATTAAAAGAGCCACCCAAGACTTGGCTCTGTTTCGATTGTTCTTATGCAAACAACAAAATTTGTCTTACTGACAAGTGTTTTAAAGCAATGTTTTACTTAATGATTATTATGTATCCAAAAGTTATATTTTATAATAAAAAATTTAAAAGAGTTATCCTGTTTTAAAAGACTTATATTATCTTTTTGGAAAATAAGACATTTTTATATCTCATATATATATGTATATATGTATGTATATGTGTGTGTGTATTTTTAGCTCAAAATAGATTTCTTATAGATTAATGTAGTAGGCAATTGGGAGAAATAAACATTTACTCAGCTTGTAATGTACATCAGATACTTGACAAGTTTATTTCACTTACTATTCAGAACAACCCTTGGTGGTATGTGACATGGTTTCCATTTCAAATATTAGGAAACAGAACCAGAGATGTTAAATAATTTTCCAAAATCACTTAGCTCATTTCCTAGTTATAAAAATCCCCGGTGGGAAGTAAAGTGTATCAACTCCACAGCTCACGCTCTTTCCCTTAAAGTTCACGGATAATGATGCAAGGTGTATAGCGATTCACAGAGAACAGTCATGTAGGCTAACATAGTAGGGACCGACTTCAAGCAAAGAAGTGGGATCTGAGCTGATATGTAAAGGATGGATAGCACTGGATAGGCAGAAGAAAGTCAAAGGGGGTCTTGGTAAGTGGACCTTCACAAGGAGACCCCAAGAAACGGGAATGAGCATAGCCCGTTTGACAGTCAGTGAGATGTCCATCTCTGTGGAGGGACAGATTCCATTTTCATCAATATAATGGGGACCTATGATTCTAGGATTATTTAATGCTATGTTAATGCACTGTCAATTGTAGATGACAGAGTAGAATGAAAACAAAAATGATGACTGTAGCCATAATTGTAATCCACTCTGCCACAATTCATGACAATGGCAGAAGATTGTACTAATGCACAATGTCACAGCTAAGGACACTGAGGCTCCAAAATCAACTTGTGACCCAGGGCCCCATGAAGGGCGACCTCCTGTGTTACCCGCCAAATACTGCCTCACTGCAGGTTGACTCTGGGGAGTGCCATCAAAGGGACAAGCCAGACACAGGAGAGATGTCCTGTCAAATCCCACCGGAGTTTACAGATTTACTAACTAATACTAATTAAAAGAATTTTAGAGAACTTTGGCCATGACATAGTAAAATGTGGTTACATTTTATAAAGAAGAACGCTGAGGCCCAGAGAGTTTAATTGTCCATATCATATAGACCAAGCCAAGAACACAATCCTAACTGCTGGGTTCCCAACCTAGTATCACATCCATTGTTTTTATTCTGACTCAAAATAGTATTTTAGAAATCTTCCTCATGTTCTCTCTTTCTCTCTCTCTCTCTCTACCCCCCCCTTTTTTTTGCCAGTTTTTCAGTCTAAAATTACAGAGTGTTGTATGAAGTGTTGTTGTGTATGAAGTGTTGTTAAGGATTCCTTTGTCAAAATCATGTTTACATTCCAACAGAGACATTGCCTCTTTCCACACAATTAATAGCAGCTTTTATGATTACCTGCATTTATTAAATAAATCACACTAAAATCGAGATGTCTTTTCTCAGAAGAGATAAATTACACAGGTTATAAAATTGAGATACATTTTGATGTTTAATATTTTTAATTAAAAATAGTGAGAACTGCCTAGTGAATCTGCCTCAAGTGAGAAAACTGAATTATGTTTGGATGATGTAATTAATAACATCTGGGCCAGAGGAGGAAATTATAAAGGTCACAACACCTATTCCTTTTGAAGCAGAAGCCCAGATGCAGAAAATCTTTTTAGTCCATTTTCCCCAAAAGCAGGGGTCCAGATAGCTCCTTCGAGAAAAAACAAATGCAAATTAACTTCGAAAAAAAAGCATATCCCATAAGCAGATGGGTAACCAGTATGGGTTAACATCTGAATTTTTATTTACTTATTTATTAATTTTGAAAGTGAAAAGTATTTTTTCATTTTTTTGCTTCAATTTTTTAAATTTAAATTCTACTTATTGTGGAGCATAACAAATAGCATGGAGGACAAGGGGAGATGGAGAGGAGAAGGGAGTTGGGGGAAATTGGAAGGGGAGGTGAACCATGAGAGACTATGGACTGAAAAACAATCTGAGGGTTTGAAGGGAGGGGGTGGGAGGTTGGGGAACCAGGTGGTGGGTATTATAGAGGGCACGGATTGCATGGAGCATTGGGTGTGGTGCAAAAACAATGAATACTGTTAATGCTGAAAAGAAAAAAAAAAGTTAAAAAAATTCTAATTCGTTAACATAGTGTAATAATAGTTTCAGGAATAGAATTTAGCGATTCCTCACTTCCATATACCATCCAGTCCTCATCACAGCAAACACCTGAACTTTTAAATAGTGTTTAGGGGAAAGAACAGCATAGCAAGGAGAAGGAGAGAGTCGAAAGAAAGGATAAAAGAAAAAAAAAGAAAGAAAATGTTGACTACTACATGTCATTTTACTCCATGAACTCTTATCATATTGCATATTTTTAGGAGGACTACATTTCCTTTGCCCTCAAGAAAGTAGTTTTAGGTATATGACCTTGGGATAGTTACTCATGACATCCCCCTTAACTCAGTTTATCAGTTTGGTTGATGAATCACGTGGTCACTCTTCTTATTTCAAGTGAACTCGAGTTAAGCATGAGTCAGATAAATTTTGGAATTTCAAAGGGGTTCAACCCTCCTCCCTGGGGCACAAGGAGAGGGGACAGTTAGGAAGCATGAAGATGGTAAGTCTTGACTCTTCACAGTTCCTTTCAGACAATGTTTGCATTGAGAAGGCACACACCTACCCTTCATTTCCAGGGCCAGTATTTCTCTCTGGACTTCATTATTTGAGATGGAGAGCTTTGCCGGGGGTCCAGAAGGTTGGCAATAAGTAGTCCTCATATCTCTATTTTAGGAACCAGAAAAAATGTCACTGGGCTGTGGTCATTATAGTAAGTCAGGGAAGTTCTCATTACAGATGTAGCTGTTGGGCCCTTTGGAAGCCTTCTGAGGGCAGAGAAGGGAAGTTAGTTTGGGGAAGCGGCCGTGGGTTTAGGAAGGGGTGAGGTAAGGGGAGGAGAAAGAGCTAAGGTGAAAGAGTGGAGTAAACAAATTAAGACCAAGATTAAGAGTGGAGTGAAGGGGACCCCTGGTGGCTCAGTTGGTTGGACGACTGCCTTCGGCTCAGGTCATGGTCCCGGGGTCCCAGGATTGAGTCCCGCATTGGGCTCCCAGCTCCATGGGGAGTCTGCTTCGCTCTCTGACCTTCTCCTCGTTCATGCTCTCTCTCACTGTCTCTCTCTCAAATAAATAAATAAAATCTTAAAAAAAAAAAAAAAAGCGTGGAGTAAATGACGTAGGACCAATCTAGAGGGGTTAATGGTTTAAGCATTTACTGAGTCAGAATAACTTGAGCCCAAATGATCTATTATTTGTGGATGAGTTACCTAGGACAAGATTTCTCCTTTACATAAAAATAATTGTGCTCTCAGACAAGCTGAGCAATAGTGAATAATGTGAAAAAAGTTTGCTGATACAGAGGAGAAAAGCCATGAAGAGCAGTTTTTAGATTAGTATACCTTTTTTTTTTTTTTTTTTTTTTTTTTTTTTTTTTTTTTTTTATTTGGGGAGAAGAGATGGTGTCTGTGAAACATGGGCCAAAATAAGCCAACCAGCTGAGAACCAGCTGGGCAGCCCCATTTCAGGGTAGCCCTCGAGGTGCCATTACATTACAGATCATTACCCAAATCAGTGCTACTGGAGAGAGCTTACCCTTTCATTCCTTCTCATGTTGACTAAACCAAATGGTGAGCACAGCTGGAAGGGGACTGCCATCCAGGAGAGATCCTTTTACTTAGTCTTTAACTACTACCACGGACAATGACTCAAGTAACAATGACCAGCCACTGTTCTAGAAAATTCCTGGACAGAAGTCAGTAGTGCCTGGCTTTTCTACCTCCTGAGAGTGGCTCAATGGAACACACTAGAAAGTCAGTTAGTAGAGTGCTCTGGGGCATGGGCTTCCGAGATAGAGACATCAGTTCCAACTTCAACCCGGCCAACTACTGGTGACCTGAGTTCAGTTAAAATAGCTTCAGGTTATTAGAGGATTTTGTGTGCCTTCAGGGCCCGTGGTTCTTGGTCACACCCTTTTAAAGAATGAAGAGGTAGACCAGAAGAACAGTGGTGGGCAGCAAAGCAAAGTTGACTGAGCAACAGTAGAAAGCTCCTGGAGGGGAGGGAGCCTGAATGGGTTGCCCCTGAAGTTTCTACGTTTAGGGGGTTTTATGAGCTCTTTTGCAGAACTTTCTTAAGCATTCAGGGTGTGCTGAGTTGTGCCAGTCAGGGGCTTTGGTCAAATATCTGTCTTCCTATTAGGTTCATGTCCAAGTGCTGATGGTCTTTTTTTTTTTTTTTTTTTTTTTTTTTTTTCCTGACTTCTTGGGGCTTAGGTCTTAACTGCCCCTTGCCGGTGATAATTGAAAATGCTTTTGTGGTTCATTGTCTTATTTCAGGACATTTTGCAGAAGTTATTTCTGCAAAGACTGTGCAGCTGAACGTCAGTGGGGTCCTGTTGATGCTGCAAAGTAGGACTTTAGTGCTACTTTATCTTAGCTGTCCTGACTCTGCATCTTCTTGTTGGGGGTCTTGACCTTGGCTACCTAACTATCTCCTAACGCAGCTCTCAGATTTACTTTTCCCCATTGAAGAAGCAATTCTAGGGTTGTTGTAGATACAAAGCAAGGAGAGAGAAAACCTTTAGCCCAGTGCAAAACGTATAATGTGCGTTCAAGAAATGACAGCTGTCTGCACAAAGACTCACTTCAAATATGACGCCGAATGACATGAGACACTCTAGTCATTGTCTATGGTACTTAGAAAATGCACAGAACCTTAAATACATCTCATCACGACGGGCGCCCCCCCATACACTGCCCCCGCCTCCTATCTTGCCACTCATTCTCCAGGAGACGCATTTGTTTTCCTTCAGTTTCTTTCTGTTTCTTCAGCATCACAAATTCTTCCCCCACTCTGTGCACCCCTGCATCCTCAGTGCTGAGCACAGAGCCTGGAAATATGCCGCCCTCCACAAACATCTGCCAGATCCACGAGCTCACTGGCCCAGGTCACAGGGGTTTGTTTCAGAGAAACTCTTCATTCTAATTTTATGGTCCAAAAGAAAAAAAAAAAAAAAAGACATTTTACTGAGTTTTGGATAAAGCCCATTCCAGTTATTAAAACTTCAGTCTCTGTCACATTTTTGTGTTTCGTGTTAGCTTATCATTGCAAAACCACTAACGTTACTTTTGTTTTTATATGCTTTCCTGAATACTTTTCCTGTTCAGTAATGTATATAGGCATATGTCCTTCTCTGTCTGTATATGTGGAGTGAGAGAGAGACAGCGTTTATGCATATATAAAACTCTCCAAATGTCACAAAAATAAACAAGAAATATGGGGGTTCCTATCACATTTATTTTTATTCCAAGGGTATAGAATATCTATTTTCTTCCCAAATCTGCTCACAGCACACTCTCTATAAATGCTTTTATTTAATACGCGTTAGAATCATATGACACATTCAAAGCTATAATGCATTTTCATATAACTTTATTTCCTTTGCTTTATATAAATGGTCCATGTGGGAGGGGGGTGTTCTTATTTTCATTATTAAATGTCACATTCATTGTTATGAAGAAAATAATTTTGAGCAGATCTCCAGAGTGAACCTCTCATCTCATATTTTTTTCTCTTGCTTAGTCAAACTAAATTGCACGCCCCGTTGAAAAGTGTCAGTGATTCTCATTCTATGTCATTAACAAGGATAAATCAAAGAGGCACCAAGGTGCTAGTCCTTTAAAGCAGAACAGAACCCTTCCCAAGTAGCAGAGCAGAGAGGAGCAGAGGGACTTCAATAGTGCCCACCCACACGCATGTTCGCTACGGAGCAGAAATCGTGCCTGCAGAGTTGGAGAACAAAAACGATGACAGAGCAGTGGTCAGTTCACAGAAGGGAGTTAAAGGAAAGGGATTACACCATTTCAAATGACTGTCACAGAACTAATCATTCAAGACTGTCAAAGATACTGGCAAAGAACCCAAAGCCTCCATCCATGGGGTCACTTCCAATCCTTGTTAAAACTGAGAATCAAGAGAATATTAGAGTTGGCATTTCTCCACCCAATGTCAGTATAACAAACTAATCTTTCACTGCAGCCAGTCCTTAAGAATGCTTTTTTTATTCCAAAGAGCAAAGGACTTAGCAGCCGAAATGTTACTAAGTGTTACTACCTCTGGTACTACTGTACTACTAGAGTACTACCACTGATACTGCTACTACTTCTATTCCTAATACTCAAGTCACTATGTGATGCTGTGTCGCTCTCGGCCCGCAAGAACGACCCGCAGACGAGGTGAGTGGCAAACTTCTTTTATTATTAATGCTAATGTACTAATGCTAATGGCGGCCGCGCCGCACCAAGCACTTACAGCAGTATTTATCCACGAAGTTCACCCATACTCGCCCCCCTATTTGGCCAATCATA
Organism: Mustela lutreola; assembly: GCF_030435805.1. Taxonomy (NCBI): domain Eukaryota; kingdom Metazoa; phylum Chordata; class Mammalia; order Carnivora; family Mustelidae; genus Mustela; species Mustela lutreola. Next base: position 153,835,978 of record NC_081295.1, read on the forward strand.
ACGCCGTGCACGCAGTGTCCTTGTGGACCCTTATGTAACCATACAGGACTCTATTGTTCTCTAGCGGTGATCATGCGTTTATCTCTTGGCTCCTGGTGCTGTGTGCGTCAGCCACGAGCACACCCACATCCTCCTAAACCAATCATTCTCAGTTCCTCAATCTTCAGGCACTCCCGTCTATGTGACTCCTTGCATCTGCTGGATGGCTCCCCACAGCTCCCCCTTTTTTATTGTTTATATGGCAGGGATCGTGCCTGTCTTAGGTTGCCAATCCTCAGCACACATGCTTACCCGTCATCGGGTACTCCCCCTAGCCGAGGAGCCCCTGTCTTAGGTTGCTATGGTGAGGGATCAGTCTTACCCGTCTTTGGCTACCGACCCAGCATATTAAGCCATATTTGGGGGGGGAGGTGCTAGCCTCCAGAGCCATCATAGCTTGAACCAAAACTTGTTGCTGCCGTTGCTGCCGTCGCGCAACTCTACAGATGCATCTTAGTAGGAGCACTTGAGCCAGAATCATCAACATAATCAGGGCTCCTATGCCTGCCCAGTTTTTGAGGAATGAGACTGATTGTTATAACATACTAACCAAATCGCCAACGGAGCCAAGAGATACTTGGATACTTGGGTGGCGTTCAAGGTGACATTCTGAGCCCACCGCGGTTGATTAGCTGATGGTTACGTATGATGGCTCTTAACTTATAAACTTCTGCGAGTATAATTTTAACCGCACAAGGCAAGAGGCACATGAAAAGAACAATTACCACTAGCACTCCTATAATTGTTCCTACAACATACCATGCGTGCATCAGGGAAGGGAAGTGAGAAAACAAGGACAATGTCCGCGTGGGTTTTGTATACACCTAACAGTCCATTAATCTGATTTTGTGTTGCAAGGGCTTTAGTTACCCTCCCGGTGACATTGTTGAGTGTTGCTGCAGTCAAAGTCTCGTTTATGTCGAAGCAGCACCGGCAGGTTGTCGGGGTTCACCTGTACTGGCATCGGGATATACGTAGGTATCTTGGCTATTACTGCCGAGTCTCCCACCGTGGCATTCCAACATTCTGATAGCAGACAATTCTGGGACTCACAAGAGAGACTAGATGACTTGTTAATAGTAGAAGCATTAAAAACTATGAAGAGAAAGGGAGCTCTAACACAGACGGGCATTGGTGAGTAACTTATGTGCTTAAGTAACATTTGTTTCAAATCGAGAGCTTACGTGATCTTAAAACCGCTCTGGCCAGGTTGGCCCAATCCTCAGGAGTGAGGTAAAGTGTTCCCAGCGACTCCACAAGGGAGACAATGAAAGCTGCCTGGGGTCCATAGGCGCTGACTGCCTCCTTAAGCTGCTTTACCAACTTGAAATCTAGTGGCTGGTGGTACCTCTGCTGATTCTGATCTTCTAACACTGGAAAAAAGCCTTTTCCCGGGCCAAGGACCTCTCTCCAATTTTCCGCGGTACAGCCCGAACAATAGCACGTCTTGGCGCAGCTGGGCCTATAAGGCGGGGGCCACTCATGGGGTGGCGCCATGGGGTTAGAATGCGGAAGCGGTGTAACTTCCGTTTTTAATTTCGACTGCGCCACAACTGCGGCTTCCGCCCCTGTCTTCAGCTGCGCCATTACTTCTCCCTGCACTCTTAATTCTCCTAACACCTTCTGCAATTCCGCCTTCTTTTCCTCAAGTTGCTGCCTCACGGTCTCCAAGTCTGTCTGGAGACCGGGAGATTCCCTTTTCTTGTTACTTGCCTCTATCTTTCCTAGCTCCTGTAACTCGCATTCGGACATCCCTTCTGAGCCTTCACTTTCGGATTCAGAATCTCGGGAGGAGCCCTTACGGGACTCTTCCTTCATTTGCTCAAGGACTTTGCCCCCCTGTCGTACAGCTCGCTGCAAGGGCCCTCGGGGGGATTGCAAACATACCTTCACCAAGGACCACACAGCTAGAGTCCCCGGGGATGTAGAGGGGCAGCGTTTTAAGTCCTCACCCAGGTTTTCCCATTGTGGCACATTTAGGAGCCCTTCTTCTATAAACCAGGGGGCAATCTCTTCTACTTCTTTTAAAAAAGCCCTCGCTGTTTTTGCCTTTAAGGGGGTACCGTTCGTCTTGAGGACATCTTTTAAGGAGTCCTCCAAGCGAGCAAGATCATTCCCCATTCAAATCAACTAAAAATTAAATTACAGGACACCCAAAATAACTTACAGATTGATGTTTCTGAACTTTAGACACTACAATCTGAACATGATACTCTCCTAGAACGGCATAACAAGATGCTTCAGAAAACCATGCAAGAATTAGAACTGGTTAGAAAGAATGCCCAGCAAATCACACTGATGAATATAGAAATAGCTGATTATGAGCGTTTGATGAAAGAACTGAATCAAAAGTTAGCTAATAAAAACAGCAAAATTGTTCCCCATTCCGAGGAAACTTTACCTCATTGTCTCCGTAGAACTTCACAAACACCCTAACGTCTCATCGTCTACGGAGAACTTCTGTTAAACCTCATTGTCCCCGTAGAACTTCACAAACACCCTAACGTCTCATCGTCTACGGGGAACTTCTCATCGTCCCTGAAGAACTTCACAAACACCCTTACGCCCGATCGTCTTCAGGGAACTTCCCTGTCAATAGACAGAAATAGGTGCACTCTTTACCTGATTGTTGCTCTTACCTCAATCCTCGTTCTGCGTCTGGAGATAGGGATCCCGGGTTTCGGCACCAGATGTCGCTCTCGGCCCGCAAGAACGACCCGCAGACGAGGTGAGTGGCAAACTTCTTTTATTACTAATGCTAATGTACTAATGCTAATGGCGGCCGCGCCGCACCAAGCACTTACAGCAGTATTTATCCACGAAGTTCACCCGTACTCGCCCCCCTATTTGGCCAATCATAACGCCGTGCACGCAGTGTCCTTGTGGACCCTTATGTAACCATACAGGACTCTATTGTTCTCTAGCGGTGATCATGCGTTTATCTCTTGTCTCCTGGTGCTGTGTGCGTCAGCCACGAGCGCACCCACATCCTCCTAAACCAATCATTCTCAGTTCCTCAATCTTCAGGCACTCCCGTCTACGTGACTCCTTGCATCTGCTGGATGGCTCCCCACAATGCTGTGTACACAAAGGGTGCTCAATGCATCTCACACGCATGCATGCACATATATATGGCTAATTATATTTTTCCTTCCACTTTTTAAAAAGACATTTATAATTATAAGAACTAATATTAGCATAATGTTTTATAGTATGATTATTACCTTCTTTGAGGTAATATTCCACAAAGTAGTATTGATTTTATACATCTTTTGCAACAAAAGGCATGTCCAAAACAAGACCAACATATTCTGATCCAAGTCCACTTCTCTATTTCCGCTCTAACGGATCCCCTCTTCGAAGAGGCTGCCTTTATGAAGCAGGTATCAGGGATGAAACATAATAACTTCCCTCTACCAATTACCTGTGAAAGTACAAACTCAAATTCCTAATTTGCTCTTTTCCCCTCACTCTAAAATGGCGAAAAGAAGAGTCAGCCTGAGAATTTTGTGTCCTGATATATATTTTGACAAAAATAGTACACAGAATAAATACTAAATTAAGGTTGTCTGGGTGGCTCAGTCACTTAGCTGTTGGACTCTTGGTTTTTGCTCAGGTCATGACCTCAGGGTCCTGGAACCCAGCCCGACGTCCAGCTCTACAGTTAGCTGAGAGTCTACCTCCCCTCTCCCTCTGCCCTTTCCTCCTGCTTGCACACTCCCTCTCTTTCTCCTCTCTAAAATGAATAATTAATAAATCTTTTAAAAATAATAGTAATAAGCCATACTTGAAGTGCAGGCGCAAAAACAGCAAGTGAAACAAAATATGAAGCAGGGAAATACACCCACACATTATTTGAAAGCTTGATGCATGATGGAGGTGAAATTAGAAAGCAGAAGGCAGCAGCTGTTCACAGGTAGATGGAATAATTGAAGTTTGATGCCTACCTCACACCACACAGAGATGGAAATGCAAGTGGAGCTAAAACTTAAAGGTGAAAAGCAAAGTCAATCAGCTTTTATCAGAAAATAGAATAACAATATTTATATATATTATATTATGTATATTATATATAAAATATTATATGTATGTGACTGGCCAGGAAATTATTTTCTGTCAAGACATAAAATTAGATACTAGGCGAAAAAAAAGAAAAACACTTGACTATATTAAAAGTAAAAACATAGATGCATTTTAAAAAGAAGAAAACACAAGCTACCATTTGGAAGAATATATCCACAATCACGTGATCAACGAGGGATTAGCATTCAGATTATACAATTATCTCCTCCAAATCTATAGTAAATAGGCAATCACTCCAAAAGGAGAATGGGAAATCATTAAGTATAAGAAACAACCAAGGGAGGAAATTTAAGTGGCCAAAAGAAACAAAAACATGCTGAACTTCATCAGTAATCAAAGAAATGCTAGTTAAAATACTGAAACGTAATTTAGCATCTATCAGAGAAACAGAAATTAAAGTGCACGGAGAAGATATAGAGAAAGGGAAGTCTCATACTGAGGCAGGGAAGTCAATATTCATTAAACTTGTTGGGAGAGTAATTAAACAATAGCTGGTAAAGTTAAAGACATAAATGAGCTCTGATCCTATAGCTCTCATCTTCGAATATACCTTAGAAAAACGTTATGCCTAAAGAGACATGTATAAAAATATCTACAGCAGCATCTCTTATAATAGGAAAAGTAATAGAAATAATTTAAGTATTCAGTGACAATTTTAAAATCATAGGTGCATATACACACCAGAATGCTAAAGTTAAAATGATTGAAACAGAACTATATGTATTAATATGAATAATGTCAAAACGTAATATTGATTAAGAAGGCAAACTGTACAACATACTTTGTAGAGTCATTTTTGCAAATTTTTAAATTTGCCAACCAGTATTGTATACTGTATGTGGATACCTATTTATGTATTTGTTTGTTAATATTCATGACAATATTGAACACCAAATTCAAGGTGGCTATTATCTCTGAGTAGAACAGAAGCAGATTTTTACTTGGTTGGGTACACAGGGGTTTTCAAATGCTTCTGAAATATTTTGTTTCTTTCTCTTTTTTTTTTTTTTAGATTATTTATTTATTTATTCAACAGCCAGAGATGACAAGTAGGCAGAGAGGCTGGCAGAGACACAGAGGAGGAACAGGCTTCCTGCTGAGCAGAGAGCCCAATGTAGGGCTTGATCCCAGAACCCTGAGATCATGACCTGAGCTGAGTAGGCAGAGGCCTAACCCACTGTGCCACCCAGGTGCCCAAATATTTTGTTTCTTGAGACTATCTGAAGCAACAAAAGCCAAACATTAGGATTTGATAGATCTGAGTAGTGGGTACATAAATATCTTTGTTATTCCTCATTCTTTTCATACATATGAAATATCTCCTAATATAAAATTGCAAAAAGGTTAAAATATCATAAAATAAATTGAATTATCATAATAAAATAGTTTTATATTAAATATTAAAGTATCTAAATTGCACCATGCCTGTCCAATTTCTAAATATTTCATACAGAAATGCACTGTGTATATTTGAACTACATTACTATAGGGTTATTTTGTTTCTAGAGGAAAATTCCATTAACTTGATATAGGAACATCAACATGCAAGTTAATAACATACCCTTGGCTTACATTACTCCAGACCAAACCTAATTGCTACAGTGGGCTAAGCCAACCAACAAACATCACCCACAACCCAAAACTCGAGTTGATAAATGGGAAACAATTATAAAAATAATCATAATAATCCTTACTGGACAAGCACATTTTTAACCTGATTGTGCTGCTGGTTCCTTCACCCAGGAGCTGAATTCAGATTTCACCCAGGAGCTCCAAATTCTTCTTTTGTGATGGAGATCTCCATCCTCTGTCTCAGCCTTGGAGTTGGTGGCCAACCTGACTGGTGGCATCTTCCTACCTTGGCTATGTCAGAGTATCCACGCACTTTTAATTTTTTGAATATTTTCAAGGCTGAATCTTGAAAATGTATGGTCACAGCTCTCCACAAAGTAGTTTTTATATAGCTCCTTAACAATATGCTGGATTTTAGTCTTTAGCTGGATCTTGAAACATCTAATTTTCTGAGCAGCATTCTACATATTTTTATTACTCTCGTTTTACAAATCTGAAAACTGTGGCTCAGCTATATTGCACAACTTGCAGAAGAAATGACAGAGCTTTGATTCAAATGCAGACTCCTAACATTCAGTTCCTCAGCCACTCTCTTCTATCTGCCTGCTCCCCGTAAGAGTCAGAGTACCAAGCCATTGGGTCCGTCTGCTTGGGCATTTAGCAGACTCAGAAGCAAAAATCATACAATAATTTATGACGAGAATCCCAGAAATCATCTATCAAAATCACTTTTGTGTCTTTTGTCATCTTACTTTTGTTCCTTTACTTTCCTATTGCAAATATTGCACATAATTCAATACAGACGTTACAGACACAGAACTTGACAACAAGAGCCTCTGAAACGTTCACCAGTCATAACACTCTAAGTAGTTCCATACATGTAACTACGGTGCTTTCCAGGAGTCTTAACATATTTGCCATAACTATGAATACTGTCCTTGTGTATGGACAAAAATATATTTAATATTTTTCAACTTGATTTTTTGCCCCAGTTAATATGTCTAGGACACAGTTCGCTCATTCATGCATTGCCTACTTCTTCATTCGCGAGGGCTGTGTAGTTTTCCTGATCTAACCCATTTCATGTTCGCATATATTGAGATTCTTATTACTGGTTGCTTTATGAAGGACACTATAAGAAACCTTCTTGTAGATGTCCCCTCAAACACTTGTAGAAATATTTATGCAGAATAAAATCCAAGTATGGGGCACCTGGGGCGTCATTTGTTAAGTGTCTGCCTTCGGCTCAGGTCATGATCCCAGGGTCCTGGGATCTAGCCCCCCATGGGCTCGGCAGGAAGCCTGTTTGTCCCTCTTCCACTCCCCCTGTTTGTGTGCCTCTCCGGCTGTGTCTCAATAAAATCTTAAAAAAAAAAAAATCCAAGCAGAAATGCTAAATATAAGGGTATAAACATTTTTAATTTTTATAAATATTGCTGAATCGCCCTCAACTAAAGACTATTCAGTCCCACTAACATGACACTTTAAAATAAATGTTAGCGTGCTTTCAGGCTGGTGAATTTTAGCACTAAAAATGCTACAATTCACAACCCAGTATTACAAAATGGGAATAACAATGTTGTTTCTCAGCATTGCTATAAGACCAGATAGAACACTCTGCATGCAAACGTGCTGGAAGGGCTTTTATTCTAAAACCCAATCTTTTAATAAAAATAGAGCACTTACACATGGGAAAAAAGTACCTGCATATGTGTAAACAATATGAACCAGTATTATAATAAAAAGTAAATATCCCTTTTATACCAAAAGCCTAGAATGTATCTGTGAAGGCATAGAAATGTTGTTTAAACCAGCATAATCATGTGTGTGTGTGTGTGTGTGTGTGTATTCAATGATGTTTTTGATGGTGTGGCAGATTGTATTCAAAACCTATTTTTAAACTTCCAACATGCAGATGTACAAAAGCCTATATCTTCTAGCATTCCTTACAACTAAGATTCCAGATGTGTTCTATTCCCTGCTACAACAACGCCGTGGTGTGAGATTTCCAGGGAGGAAGTGGGACAGTGGTGGGCTTTTATGCTTTTGCATTTCCTGCTGAGAAGCTAAGTCAAGGAGGCTTTTGGTCTTTCCCAGCAGCCCAGCAGAGACTCGGATACCAAGTAACTATTTATTCACAAGTCAGGGTATGGGGCGCCTATCTTGATGCAGACTGGTTTTGGAACTGCTGATTAAAATGGAAATGCTTCATCCCATGGAGAGAGAAACATGGGTTAACAAGCCAGGCGGACTTACAGCACCTGTCAGTTCTTCCCAACACATGCATTACAAATAACCTCCCTCAACGTGTGATGTTCTTGAATGTTCTCTGGGACATTTACATATTTTTTCACAATTTTCATAGCATAATCTGATTTACTTCAATCTGCGCTGATCTAACTTTTTCCACCTTTTCATTTTTATAGTTATTGAGTCACTTGGTTGTCAAGAATGTATTTTTAGAAGTAGGATATAGCCCTTGAAGACTCCCTTGAATTATACCTGATAGATTTTTTTTTATTTCTATCCTTCTCTTATCTCATCCATATACTGATTTTATAAATCAACAATTTTCTTAATCCTGAGATCTCTAAGAAGTACTCGTTCCTTTTTCACAACTGTATATTTTTACTCAATTGTATGCACTTATTTCTATGCTTTATTATATTTGCAATTTTCTCCCTTATCTCTCTAAGATTTGGGTTTGTTTCATTTTGTTTTCATTAAGATCCAATGTACATACATTAAAACTGTTGCTTTTTGGTGCTCAGTTCTTTAAGTGTTGACAAACACATAATCATGTAAGCACCCACTGTCTCCATGAAGATACACATCACCTGAAAAAAACCCTTCCTTATTTCTTTGAAACTAACTCTTGACTTCACTCCTGTTCCCTGGTGACCATTGATAATTGACTTTGCAAGAATGTCATATAAATGCAACCATACCCTATGTGGCCCTTGGAGTTTGACTTCTTTGGCTTAGCATAATGCATTAGCAATCAGTCCATGCTTTTGAGGGTGACAGAGACAGGTTGCTTTTTACCGCTGAGTAGTAAGTAGTATGTTGAATGGGTATCCCCCAGTTTGTCTACCCACTGGCCAGCTGAGGGACAGTGGACTTGTTTCTAGTTTGGCTCATATATTAATGCCGTTAGTAACATTCAGGCATAGGTGTCTGTAGGCACATAAATCTTGATTTCTCTTGGGTAAACACATTGGATTGGGATTGCTTGGGCCTATGGTAAGTTTAAGTTTTACTTGATTTTATAAGAAACATTAAATGTTTTTCCAGAGTGTTCATAACAATTTGCAATGCCATCAGCAATATATAGGGGCTCTAGTTCTCTACAGTCTTGGTTCTTGGTAATGGCAGTTTTGTTTCATTCCATTCTGTTTGCCATTCTAATAGGTACGTACTGGTGTCTTGTTGTGGTTTTAATTTGTATTTTCCTAATGACTGATGATATTTATCACCCACAGATCTTTTTTTAGTAAGTAACTCCTCAAATCTTTTGTCCATTATATTATTGGGGGTTTTTTTTGTATTATTTTTGAGTCTTGAAAGTCCTGACCATATTCTGAATACTATTCCTTTAATCATTATGTAATGTGTATATCTGTGTCTTTTCTATGACTTATACTTATCTCAGCAGAGTCCCTCAGAAAGAAAATATTAATATATTTGTCCCAATTAGCAAATTATCTTCTTTATGATTCCTGTCACACCTAGGAAATCCGTGCACAGCCTAGATCCCATGACTTTCTCCGCTGTGTTCTCCCAGAAGTTTTATGGCTTTCGATTTTATACTTAACCCTATAATCCACGGTGAGTTCATCATTCTTCCACCATGCAGGGTATGAACTGAGGGTTATCCAGCCTGTGTCGTGCCTCGGCCTCGCGGAAGGTGGACTTGTTGTTTTAAAAGCCGGTCCTTATCTTCCTCAGAGGTCATTGTTTTTGGTGAGTTTGACAGTCACTTTCTTTGTTCGAACTTTTCATTACCGTTTGGCGAATCCCTACTGTGTTTTCATCTTCGCAGTGGAGATGGTTCATCATCTAATGCCCTGTCTGGAGAGCCTGATTCAGGGACATGGAGATCTCAGCAGCAGGTCTCTGGCCAGAAAAGAGTCATCTCAGACACTTCCATCCTCCTCGGTTTAGAAGGTGCAATCAGCTTCCTCACTCAGCACTCCTCCACGAGGAGACACCTTTTCTTCCCACTGCTGATTGCTCTGCCTCATGCTTCTACTCCTGCTGGCTTTTCCTGCACCCCTCCTCGGGCCACTGCCCGCCAGGTGACCCTCCTCTCGCTGCCACTTCCACGATCACATCTGGGTCTGTGCGTCCACATTTGCTCTCTATGAGAAGAATGGCTACTCCGCAGACATTCTTGAAACAAACAAATACAAACGAATTCATCCTCGGGAATTTCATAACGTTCCACAAGGTGATGTAAACTGAAATGTCTCTAAAACAAGGTGAAACGTAACAATGCAGGGAAGAGAAGAAAATACGACACCAGAACTTCACTCGCACACAACACCAGCAGGGGCTCTGGAAGCTGCATAGTCTCCTTGACTTCGCAATCCCCTTCTGGTCTGAGTTCTCAGATTTGATGACACTGTATCAAAAATGCCTAATGCTAATCACTTTCAATTGCATCCCATTTGTGTCATACTTCTCAGGGCTTCTCAGTACCTAAATATCTAATATCTTCTTATCCTGAGTTGTGTTAAATTACTACATAGTTGACTTACTTTATAAACTTAATCTCTAGTAATACAATTACAATTAAATGTTTATTGACTCTGTAATTTTAAGCTCACTGCTAAGAAACATTATTGTACGTATTTATTGCCTCCAATTCTTCCTTGTCTTTAAATAACTTAATCAAATACTCAGAAGGCTCTCATAAGGTATTTGTTAGAGAATCAACGGATTGTGAAATACAATTAAGTGAAACCAGGAGTACTTATTTTTTTTTTAAAGATTTTATTTATTTATTTGACAGAGATCACAAGTAGGCAGAGAGGCAGGCAGAGAGAAAGGAAGGAAAGCAGGCTCCCCAGTGAGCAGGGAGACCGATATGGGGCTCCATCCCAGGACCCTGGGATCATGACCTGAGTTGAAGGCAGAGGCTTAACCCACTGAGCCACCCAGGTGCCCAGAACTGGGAGTATTTCTTAGAATGACAATAAAACCAAAGCAAAAACGCTTATATTCTGAAACCTGAAAAAAAAAAAAAAAAGTTTGAGAGGGAGCTTTCTTCCTCATTGTTTATGTGAAAATCACATTTTCTGCAGTGACATGCTAGTCAAGAGTTAGCTGGCCTGGGAGCTTCAGTGGGTTAAGCATTTGCCTTTAGCTCAGGTCCCGATCCCAGAGTCCTGGGATCCAGGCCCTCATCAGACTCTGAGCCTGCTTAAGATTCTCTCTGTTCCTCCTCCTCCATGCCCCCACCCTCTCTCCTCCCTCTCAAATAAATAAATCTTTAAAAAAAAAGGAGTACTTCACATTTGCTGAGATGATTAGAAAAGCCTGCAGAACCTATACTGTCAATTTCCCACTCTATTTTCAGAATTTCACTTTTTCAGGCAAATTCCAATCATTTTGAACCAAGAACTCAAAAAGTCATGGACCTGGTAAAGAGGGAGGGACAGACACCACGATGACAAAGCATCAAGATAAGAATCTCTGTCTTGCAGCATCAGTGCCTGTCCCAGAAAGCCAGGTGTCAAGGGCTTCACATTCTGAGCACAAGATGAGAGAATGCCTCCAACACACCACGACGAACGGATCTGACTTCACTTTGCCTGAGCAAAGAAGACAAATGAAAGACCTGAAAAAACACACTAGAAATCTGAGCTCGAGGAAGAAATAGTAGATGCTGTTGTTGGTGATGGAAATAGCCCAGACCTCCCAGATAGAGTAATTCATGTCAGTTATGGGAAAAAGAGTGTTTCACTTTCTTTAAAAAGATCTGTGCTTTGATATCATGGAAAATTTCAGCTCAGCGAGAGGCAGAAGGGACTCGTTGTGACGTCTGCCAATTATTGGCGAGAGCTCCATTTTTGATACAAATAGCATTTAAAATATATGAACTGAACACATCAGACACATGTCCCCCCATGTCTCACGACTTCCCTTTTGACTTCTTTTGTCCACACCCCCTAGATCACACAAGCAATTGTAGCTATTAACGCTCTCTGTAGTGAGTTTCAAATGGTAGCTACTACTCTTGCTTCACACCAATTGCTATTCTCCATGCAACTGCCTCATTCTTAAGCATTTCTTGCTTAAACCCAAATTTAGGTTAATATTTTACAAATGAATAATTGCCGTGAAAATCTGCCTAAAAAATCCTTAATGATTGTTACAATATTTTAATGAAGAAAATATTAGAATAAACACAGATGTTGATGGGTTTATATTTGACTTTACGTGTAGCTCTCCGATGGATGAGAATCTGCTCACAGTT